>NW_025111109.1:0-559298 GCF_015476425.1 Leptopilina heterotoma
TACAAATTTAGTAATTCTAATCATCTGAAATTACCTCAGTTTCTAGTAGGGACTGAGCACTACACAATCTTGAAGATAGAGAATTTTATTTCAATTTTTAAGTAGTAGCACCCTCACCCCGAACGCTATCAGACAATCGAAATTTTGTAAAGTCGTCAAAGAAAATTCATTTCTTACAAATTTAGTAATTCTAATCATCTGAAAATTACCTGAGTCTAGTAGGGACGAAGAACGTCACAATCTTGAAGAATAGAGAATTTTATTTCAATTTTTAAGTAGTAGCACCCTCACCCGAACGCTATCAGACAATCGAAATTTTGTAAAGTCGTAAAAAAAAATTCATTTCTTACAAATTTAGTAATTCTAATCATCTGAAAATTACCTGAGTTCTAGTAGGGACGAAGAACGTCACAATCTTGAAGAATAGAGAATTTTATTTCAATTTTTAAGTAGTAGCACCCTCACCCGAACGCTATCAGACAATCGAAATGTTGTAAAGTCGTCAAAAAAAAATTTCATTTCTTTCACGGGGGGGGGGGAGCTTTATAATTCTAATCATCTGAATTACCTCAGTCTAGTATAGACTGAGCACTACACAATCTTGAAGAATAGAGAACTCTTCTCTATTTCAATTTTATCAGTAGTACACCCTCACGCCTACCGGCGATCAGATCAATCGAAATTTGTGTGTAAAGTCGTACACCAAAAGAAATTCATTTCTTTACAAATTTAGTAATTCTAATCATCTGAAAATTACCTGAGTTTCTAGCGACGAAGAACGTCACAATCTTGAGAATAGAGAATTTTATTTTAATTTTTTAAGTAGTAGCACTCTCACCCAGAACGCTATCATACAATCGAAATTTTGTTAAGTCGTCAAAAAAAATTCATTTCTTACATTTCCGTAATTCTAATCATCTGAAAATTACCTGAGTCTAGTAGGTACGAAAACGTCACACCTCTTGAGAAATAGAGAATTTTATTTCAATTTTTAAGTAGTATCACCCTCACCCGAACGCTATCAGACAATCAAAATTTTGTAAAGTCGTCAAAAAAATTCATTTCTTACAAATTTAGTAATTCTAATCATCTGAAAATTACCTGAGTTCTAGTAGGGACTGAGAACGTCACAATCTTGAAGAATAGAGAATTTTATTTCAATTTTTATGTAGTAGCACCCTCACCCGAACGCTATCAGACAATCGAAATTTTGTAAAGTCGTCAAAAAAATTCATTTCTTACAAATTTAGTAATTCTAATCATCTGAAAATTACCTGAGTTCTAGTAGGGACTGAGAACGTCACAATCTTGAAGAATAGAGAATTTTATTTCCATTTTTAAGTAGTAGCACCCTCACCCGAACGCTATCAGACAATCGAAATTTTGGAAAGTCGTCAAAAAAAATTCATTTCCTACAAATTTAGTAATTCTAATCATCTGAAAATTACCTGAGTTCTAGTAGGGACTAAGAACGTCACAATCTTGAAGAATAGAGAATTTTATTTCAATTTTTAAGTAGTAGCACCCTCACCCGAACGCTATCAGACAATCGAAATTTTGTAAAGTCGTCAAAAAAAATTCATTTCTTACAAATTTAGTAATTCTAATCATCTGAAAATTACCTCAGTTCTAGTAGGGACTGAGCACTACACAATCTTGAAGAATAGAGAATTTTATTTCAATTTTTAAGTAGTAGCAGGTCCACCCGTACGATATCAGACAATCGAAATTTTGGAAAGTCGTCAAAAAAAATTCATTTCTTACAAATTTAATTATTTTAATCATCTGAAAATTACCTGAGTTCTAGTAGGGACTGAGAACGTCACAATCTTGAAGAATAGAGAATTTTATTTCAATTTTTAAGTAGTAGGACCCTCACCCGAACGCTATCAGACAATCGAAATTTTGTGAAATCGTCAAAAAAAATTTATTTCTTACAAATTTAGTAATTCTAATCATCTGAAAATTACCTCAGTTCTAGTAGGGACGGAGAACGTCACAATCTTGAAGAATAGAGAATTTTATTTCAATTTTTAAGTAGTAGCACCCTCACCCAAACGCTATCAGACAATCGAAATTTTGTAAAGTCGTCAAAAAAAATTCATTTCTTACAAATTTAGTAATGCTAATCATCTGAAAATTACCTGAGTTCTAGTAGGGACGGAGAACGTCACAATCTTGAAGAATAGAGAATTTGATTTCAATTTTTAAGTAGTAGCACCCTCACCCGAACGCTATCAGACAATCGAAATTTTTGTAAAGTCGTCAAAAAAAATTCATTTCTTACAAATTTAATTATTCTAAGCATCTGAAAATTACCTGAGTTCTAGTAGGGACGGAGAACGTCACAATCTTGAAGAATAGAGAATTTTATTTCAATTTTTAAGTAGTAGCACCCTCACCCGAACGCTATCAGACAATCGAAATTTTGTGAAGTCGTCAAAAAAAATTCATTTCTTACAAATTTAGTAATTCTAATCATCTGAAAATTACCTTAGTTCTAGTAGGGACTGAGCACTACACAATCTTGAAGAATAGAGAATTTTATTTCAATTTTTAAGTAGTAGCAGGTCCACCCGTACGATATCAGACAATCGAAATTTTGGAAAGTCGTAAAAAAAAATTCATTTCTTACAAATTTCATTATTCTAATCATCTGAAAATTACCTGAGTTCTAGTAGGGACTAAGAACGTCACAATCTTGAAGAATAGAGAATTTTATTTCAATTTTTAAGTAGTAGGACCCTCGCCCGAACGCTATCAGACAATCGAAATTTTGTGAAATCGTCAAAAAAAATTCATTTCTTACAAATTTAGTAATTCTAATCATCTGAAAATTACCTGAGCTCTAGTAGGGACTGAGCACTACACAATCTTGAAGAATAGAAAATTTTATTTCAATTTTTAAGTAGTAGCAGGTCTACCCGTACGCTATCAGACAATTGAAATTTTGTAAAGTCGTCAAAAAAAATTCATTTCTTACAAATTCAATTATTCTAATCATCTGAAAATTACCTGAGTTCTAGTAGGGACTGAGAACGTCACAATCTTGAAGAATAGAGAATTTGATTTCAATTTTTAAGTAGTAGCACCCTCACCCGAACGCTATCAGACTATTGAAATATTGTGAAATCGTCAAAAAAAATTCATTTCTTACAAATTTAGTAATTCTAATCATCTGAAAATTACCTGAGTTATAGTAGGGACTGAGCACTACACAATCTTGAAGAATAGAGAATTTTATTTCAATTTTTAAGTAGTAGCACCCTCACCCGAACGCTATCAGACAATCGAAATTTTGTAAAGTCGTCAAAAAAAATTCATTTCTTACAAATTTAATTATTCTAAGCATCTGAAAATTACCTGAGTTCTAGTAGGGACTGAGAACGTCACAATCTTGAAGAATAGAGAATTTTATTTCAATTTTTAAGTAGTAGCACCCTCACCCGAACACTATCAGAAAAAAAAAATGAAACTGAAAATGAAACTGAAAAAAAAATTTCACAAAATTTCGATTGTCTGATAGCGTTCGGGTGAGGGTGCTACTACTTAAAAATTGAAATAAAATCCTCTATTCTTCAAGATTGTGACATTCCCAGTCCCTACTAGAACTCAGGTAATTTTCAGATGATTAAAATTACTAAATTTGTAAGAAATGAATTTTTTTTGACGATTTTACAAAATTTCAATTGTCCGATAGTGTTCGGGTGAGGGTGCTACTACTTAAACAAGTTGTTCATTTCATGATTATTAAGCTTCCTCAATATAATATATACCAATTGTTTAATTTTTTATTTTAGAATAATTATTTTAAAGTGTTAAGATAAAATTTCAAAAAATACAAAATTTCAATTTTTTGTGAAAAATTAAAATATTTATTAATTCTATAAATTTTGATAAAATATATACTTTATATACATGAATCGATTCGTTTTTATGTCAGGAATGCAATTTTGACAAGAATTAATAAAAATTTTAATCTGGAACAAAGTTATTTCAAAAAATCCAAAAATTAATTTTTTCAAAAATTAAAAAATTGTTAAAGAAATTTTTTTTTTTAGATATTTTTGAAAATCCTTCTGTCTGATTTTTGGTATTCGTGACCGTAATACACCTACAAAATTTTATCAAAATCCGTCAAGACGTGTAAGAGAAAATTTGTCCACAAGAATCGGTGACATACACACACACACATACATACACACATACATCCGGACATTTGTTCCTCTCGACGAATTATATATACTACACTTGAAAATTTGTAAAAATAATTGATTTTAAAAAATTCGGAAATCGACATCACTATAAGGCTTCCTTTATGAGGAAGCAAAATTGAAATAAAATTCTCTATTCTTCAAGATTGTGACATTCTCAGTCCCTACTAGAACTCAGGTAATTTTTAGATGATTAGAATAATTAAATTTGTAAGAAATGAATTTTTTTTGACGACTTTACAAAATTTCGATTTTCTGATAGCGTACGGGTGGACCTGCTACTACTTAAAAGTTGAAATAAAATTCTCTATTTTTCAAGATTGTGTAGTGCTCAGTCCCTACTAGAACTCAGGTAATTTTCAGATGATTGGAATAATTAAATTTAGAAGAAATAAATTTTTTATGGCCATTTCACAAAATTTCAATTGTCTGATAGTGTACGGGTGGACCTGCTACTAATTAAAAATTGAAATAAAATTCTCTATTCTTCAAGATTGTGACGTTCTCAGTCCCTACTAGAACTCAGGTAATTTTCAGATGATTGGAATAATTAAATTTAGAAGAAATAAATTTTTTATGGCCATTTCACAAAATTTCAATTGTCTGATAGCGTACGGGTGGACCAGCTACTAATTAAAAATTGAAATAAAATTCTCTATTCTTCAAGATTGTGACGTTCTCAGTCCCTACTAGAACTCAGGTAATTTTCAGATGATTAGAATAATTAAATTTGTAAGAAATAAATTTTTTATATATTTATATTTATATTATATTCTATTTTACAAATAGAAATAATTTTGATTATTTTTAGCTTTAAATTAACAACAATAAAATATAATGTTTTCTTTTTGAGTAAAAATTCATTAGTGATGAAAGACACACAATGAGAGAGATTTATTTTGTTCAAATTGTTAAAGAAAAGTTAATGCTAGTAAATTAAATATCAAGTGCCACCGAACAGCTGTCACATATACACTTTACAAAAAATAAAGTTTTTATTTATTCCTGAATGGCAAATGAGTCTCATCATCCGTATTTTCCTACAAAATTAAATTTCCCAAATGGAAAAATTATTTTGTTTCGTTGTTTTCCAGAAATGGTCGTTGCAGTTTGAGCTAGTAGTCAAAGATGTGTTACAGGGAAACTGCCCATATTTAACTTTCTAACAATAATTTTTTTTAAATAATTACAACAAATAAAATACTCATCCTGTGTATTCATGATAAAAAATGAGTTTTCCAAATTTATAGGTAATAATATCTTATATTTTCCAAGAAACGGTCGTTGCAGATTTTTAATCATTTTAGATCTGCAATGTCGATAAGTGGGATCCCCTTAAAGCCTGGGATGGATAGTAGACGTTATAATTTACAAAGTGTTAATGAAGTTGCAGCAATTTGTACTACAACTGCTGATGATGATCTTGATTATCATTCTCATAAACATTTCTTTTTTAATTTTTCTTTAAAATATTTATTATATTTGTGCCATTATTCTCATTGTAAGTACTTTTGTTTAAAAAAATTAAAATATTAAAAAAAGGAATGCGCAAGAGAAAAAACGCGCGCGCTGGAGCGCTTGATCGTTCTCGTTAATAGCTTAAATTTAGAAAATATAACGTGCTCAAATTTTGGTTTACGGGGTAACACTACTCTAAAGCCAGAAAAAGAGACCTATATCTTTGATGATTTGTTTTAAGAAAATGAAAAGTATAATAGGATTTATTTTTGGAAGGTTTATTAAATACATATTGAAGTGTAACAAAAAAATATTATTTAAAATATTATAACAAAATGGCGGCGATAAACTTCATAGTAAAAATCGACTTTTTTACGTCCGGAAAGGTTTCTTGAGAAGTTTAAGTCCTGGAACAGAAAACAAAGAAATTTTATAATTAACTATAATAATCTTCGTATTCTTTTATTCAGTCTGTCCACAGCGTGTACACTCCGTCCGCAGTGAGAGAGAAGGATTGATAGAGAGAGAGAGGGAAGTATCGCCTGTCCTTTTAGTGTAGAGTAGGAGCGAAAGAGAGGCGAATATTATTATTATTATATATATATATATATTAAGTTAGTCTTTCCTTATATATTCTGTTCACAGTGAGAGAGAAAGAGAGGATGGGAGGTATTGTCTCTTCTTTTAGTTTAGAGTAGGAGCGAAAGAGAGCCAAATAGTTAAGAAAATAATTCCTACTTTTTAGGTTTAGAAGGAGATATCATGTTTTCTCCATTTTCCGTGTCAGGTAGAAAGAGAGGAACAAAATTTGATAGGGAAAGGAAAAGTGGGGAATTTTACTTTCAAGCCAAAATACGAAAAGGGCGTATGAGTATGAGTGAGTATGAGTGAGAGGTATAAATTTTATCGTTGTTCCATGAACCAAATGGACAATTTGTCACCAATTTTTGACCCCCACCCCGCCTCCGGTTGTGAAAAATCGCAAATATTTTTAAAAACTAACCCAGTGGGCACACTTGTTCAAAAGACGTCCTAAGGATGTCTTTTTGACTTGTACAAAAAGACGTCTTTAAGACGTCCTATACATGTTCTATGTCTTGGCTAATAGATGTCTTTAAGATGTCTAAAAAACGTCTTTTTCATTTAACATTTGAAAATAGAAAAATTTTCATAAATAGAAAATATTATTTCCTAAGTCCAACTTGGACTTATAAATTCTTGAATGTGAAATTCATTGGAATTTTTCATAGTTAAATTCTTTTCATTGACAAGTGAGATCGTTAACTTTGTAGAGGTTCATTTCTGTCTTGAACGTGCTTCAAGCCCAATGTATCCGAGTTCGATCCCAGCTTCGTAGGAATTTTTTCATTATTTCTCCACATTTTAGAAAAAATAAAATTAAACTTAAAATAAATTTAATACAATATTACTAAGTTTCAACTTAGAAAATGTTATAAAAGAAATGTCTATTCGAGATATGAAAGAATGTACGACTTTTGAACGTCTTTTGGACCAGACATAGAACGTCTTTTAGACGTCTTTTAGTTGTCTTTTTGATTACTCCGACATTACCATCATTGTCCGCGGACAAAAAGGGACGTCTTTTAGACGTCCCTGTGCTCACTGGGAATTCGTATAATTATTTAAGATTCAATTATCTTTGAACAATGTAAATAAAAATTTATGAATATTTACTTTTTGGACATATTGAATTTTTTAAGAAATTATGGTCCTGTTTATAATTTAAATTCTCCAAAAATTTGATCATTTTTATTAATATTTTTTAATAAAAATTCTAGGTATTATGTTAAATAGATTTTACCAAATTTTAATTGTTTTCTTTAAAAGTGGTTTTGTATAATTAAAAAAAACTAATTAATTTTTTGATGAATAGCAATTAAAGTTTTGAATATAAATGTATTTTCCAAAATGTTAAAAATAATTCTAAAATATTATTTTTGTATGTATTATTATTATTATTATTTTTTATTATTATTATTATTTATTATTATTATTTTTGGAAATATAAATTGAAGATACTGAAAATATTAAAAATTAATTTTTAAAGAATAAAATTTTTTTAAAAATTATAACAAAATACTTAAAAGAAATTAATTATTTTTCAATTAAATTTTACAAAATTTAAACTGTTCAAAAAAATTTAATTATACATATATTTCAAAAATTTAATTATGCCTTAAAAAAGGAAAAACAATTTTTAATGATTTGTTTATAGTTACTTTCCGCATTATCAAAATCAAAATAACTTGCACTTTTTTACTAAAAATTGGGGTATTTTGATATTTGAAGTTTGAAGGAAAAGACAAAAAAGTGGCAATTTTTTAAAGTAAGTCGAAAAAAGTCTTAATTTTGTTAATTTCCCTGAAAAAATTTTTTATGACATTTCCCTGTCTATGGTGTTAATATACAGTGGGGCAAACCAGACATACTAACGGTTTTTTACTCTTGTGACTAAATGAATCAACCGATTTCATTTTTCGATGTGTTGTTTAAAAGATCAGTTAGGTTTTTTATCTATAATATTGCATTTGTATAATATACTATAACAAACATAAAAAATCATGAGAACAATGGTTGTAATAATGTTAATAATAATACAGGATTGGATTTTAATTAAATAAATAATTTTTTTAATAACAAACAAAAATTAACTGTCAAGAAATTTATCAGTCCTCCAAGTCAAATATTAAACAAATATTAAAACTCAATTTTACGTTTCGACAGCCCTGCTGTCCTCATCAGAAAACTGAAAATATTTATTAAAATTTTAAATATTATTACAAAATTAGAATATAACGTTATAAAACACATAAATTGATAAAAGAAAAATTTACCGCAAATTAATTTAGATTTTGTGCGAACAACACAACCGGCTTAAGTTGACTGACAAATATTATAAATATAAATGTATAAAAGTACGAAATCAAGGGTCAGTGAACACAAAGCAGGTTTTCCTTTAAGACCTATTGTCTCTGTTATTGGTTCTCCGACATACTTTTTATCAAAATGGTTACATAAAACTTTAAATTGTACCATAAAAAAACCCGTTTCTCATATAATAAATAGCTTTGAATTTATTAAAAAATTGACAATTTAGAAATCTCTGATAATTATATTTTAATAAGCCTAGATGTAAAGTCCCTCTTTACTAATGTTAGTTGCGAACTTGTGTTAAGGAGCATTGAATCGAGATACGCCGATATATGTACACAAATTAATATTTCCTTAGACGAATTGTTAAACGGAGTGTCTTTTCTTTTCAATAATACATTTTTTCAATTTAATGAAAAATACTATAAACAAATTTATAGAACCCCTATGGGCTCACCAGTTTCAGGTTTATTTGCCGATTTAGTAATGAATGACTTAGAAAAAATTGTTTAGATAAATTGACTTTTAAACCACTGTTTTATTTACGTTATGTTGATGATACAATTACATGTATTCCTGTGAATAAAGTCGACGAGATGTTAAACATTTTTAATTCATTTGACGAACGTTTACAATTCACTTATAAACTTGAGAAGAATAACTCAATTAGTTTTTTCGACGTCCTTGTCATTAGACAAAATAATACTTTAACAACTGACTGGTTTATAAAACCTACATTTTCTGGTAGATTCCTGAACTTTTTGTCTCAACATCCAAGATCACGAAAAATTGCAATTGATTATAATTTGACAGATAGAGCCATAAAACTTTCTAACCCTATTTTTTATCAAAAGAATTTAAATATTGTAAAAGAACTGCTTTTACAGAATAGTTATCCCATTCACTTAATAACACACATATTAAAAAACGAATCTTTGGTCAGAATTAAAAAATTCAAAATGTCGGCTCTAAAATGGCGAACAAAAAAATTTAAAATCCGTAAACTTTGAAATTTTTGATCGACATTTTGAATTTTTAAATTTTGATCAATTATTTGGATTCAGCGACCCCAAAAATTTAAAGATGGCGGACCAAATGTGACGTCAAATATGAAGGAAACTTTGAAAGGGTTGGTCACTATTTTTCAAAATACCAAAATGTAACGAAATTCGCCTAAGTTTTCTTACTCGAAGGCTTTTGGGGTTGCTGATTACGAATTCAATGTTATTTTTAAGAAATTCAAGATGGCGTATCCAATATATGGGACAAAATTTTTTAAAATTTATGCAATTGACCTTATACAATTGACCTTATACCTTATTGTTATACAAAGAATAGTTTATAACAAATGTTTAAAATTTTTTTTAAATGTTTATAACTAAAAAAAATAAAAAAATAATTTTTATTTTTTCTAGCACTTATTGTCATCTCTATTATATCAAATATCATTAACCCTTTCATGTCCGACTTTTTTGTAGCAGTGCAATTGAGGCGTTCAGTCAAATAACTCGATCTTCGCTCGGCTGAAATTTGTGAAGCCAGTCAATGGCATGAAACATAGGGGGAAAAAAAATTTCAAAATTTCGATATTTGAAAAACGCTATCTTAAAGAAAATCAAAAAGCACAACTTTTTTCTTATTGTCATTTTTTTATAGAACGATTATTTTTTACAAAAAAAAAATAAAAAGTGAAAAATTTTTATTCTGAAATTTAATGAAATTTTAAAACATAAATCGCATTATCTACTACAAATATAAATGAATTTGATTGCAATTTGGTATGTATACTCATTAGGGTCTCCTGAAACTGAAAAAGTCTTAAAATTTTGAAAAATTATTCATTGTTTATATTTTTTTTTATTATAAATGATGACGTGTCAACAATGAAGCTTTGTAACTTTCAACGAGAAAAAGTATGCGGGGAAGTTTTGAGTTCAGCAAAGTTGCAGTGAGAAAGTTGTTCCTCAATATTTAAGGAAGTTTTTTGGAAAATTTCAAATAAATTAGTTAACAAACAAAAAAGTTATGTAATTTTTAAAGAATGCGCGCGCTGCGCGTTGACTTCAACTTAACCTATAGAGACGTGAAATATGTCTATTTTCACAATTTTACCACTCACATATTATGCAGTTCATTTATTTCCATGCTTTATTATTTGAATAATAATAATTTTATTTGTTTACAAAAATTAGCACATTAAAAAATTTGACAATTTTTTTTTATTCAACTAAATATATTTATACTTTTCAGCAATTTTTATTTTTACAATTATTTATTTTTATTATTATTATTATTATTATTTATTATTATTTTTTATATTATTTAATATACTGAGAAAATTTGTACTCTTTCAAAATATACTATTTATAATTTCTAATATTAATTTCAATGAAAATGTAGAAGTGATTATTTACATTTCTTGCTATTGTGATTATTTATAAACAAAGCAATTAAGAAATTTCCATACAATAAACTTTTAATTATAACTAGTGTTCGTTGTCGCCTGCGACTGTACATTTATAGTTTCGACATTGAATAATTATAAATTTTGCTATTAGTTAATATAACTATTATTAGTTATTTTTAACTGTAAAAAAATGTTCGAAAAAGAAAGTGTTGTTAGAGGAAGGAAAAGGACGAGAAATGAATTTTGTTGGAAACAAAATAAAAGAAAATGTCAAAGAAATCGAGTAAGTTTTTTTTCAAACTTTTACTTTTGTGAACCATAAATTATTTATATAAAATAAATAATAATAATAATATATTTTTATTTTTTTTAATCAGTGAAAAAAATAATGAATATTTTGAAAAAATTGTTTTATTAAGTACAATGTTTGTATATTTGAGAGATGTTTTAAAAAATTTTAATTTTTTAATTTTATGAAATTTTGTAAAAACAAGAATAATAATGTACTTCAGAATTTCTTTTATTTAATTTAAATAAGTATTTTTCTGAAAGCATTTTTAAGAAGAAGCAAAAATTTCGTCTCCGGTTTGTAATTTAATGAAAAATTAGTATTAACAATTTTTCAAAGTACGCATTGAGGAAATATTGTTTTACCTTGGATTACATTAATTAGTTAATTTTATAAATATTTAAACATATGTGTTTAAAGTTTTATTTTAATTCTTATATTGATATTAATTAAAATTTATGAATACGTAGTGATATTTATTAATTTTTCTAAATAGGGAGAAGAATACATTTCAGTTACTGGAAAATTAATAGTTGCAAAAAAGTTTGTTGATGTTACATCTTGTTGTAGAAAAAAATGTTTCGAAACAATAGAAGTTCCTGAACAAGAAAATTTTTTCAATACGTTTTGGAAGACTGCAGGTGATTACAAATCGCAAAATATATTGCTAACTGGTCTAATGACACAAAAAAATCGAAGCTCGATTGACTCTTCACTGGGAAGATGTAATGTTTCCTGGGAGTATTCATTTCATTCTTCACTTCGTCGTGTGGTTGTTTGCCAGAAATGTTTATTAGCTTTACTTAGCATAAAAATAGGACGATTTACTGCTATCCAAAAAAAATTAATTAACAATGAGTCTCTTCAAAATAATTCTGGTAGACATAATAATCACGTTACACGATATACTGATGATTTGAAACAACTCATTCGCGAACATTGTTACTCTATTCCTCATTCTCAGTCCCACTACTATCGGGAAAAATCTAATCTTCTATATTTTGAAAATTCCGAGTTAACGTTAACAAAATTATATTCATTGTTTGTTGAATATTATACTAGTAAAATCGGGAAACCACCATTAATAACAGAAAAATCGTATTGCAATTATTTTAATCACAATCTAAATTTTTCTTTCTCGAAACCAAAAACAGATGTTTGCGATTTATGCTTTCAATTTAAAACTATTGACGATATGAATGAAGATTTTAATAGACATAAACAAAGTGTGGAAGAATATAAAATTTTAAAACAAAGTATGTTATCCGAAAAGAATGCTTTATGTTTAGAGTTTGACTTCGGTCAAAATTTAGCTCTACCGAAACTTCCTGTCACTGAGCAGTTTTATAAACGGTTACTTTGATTGCACATTTTTAATGTAAACGTTTTTGGCAATCACAAACGCAGTTATATGTATAATTTTTTAGAGGGCAATGTAAAAAAAGGTGGGAACACGGTGTGTAATTTTCTTTTTGATTCCATCCAACGTGAAATTGACTTAACTTGCTATGACAAAATTTACTTATTTTCGGACAGTTGCGGTGGACAAAATAAAAATTACTTAATATTATCATTTTTATCTGCGCTTTCAAAAAAATTGCAATTAGAAATTCAGCACGTATATCCTGTTCGAGGCCATTCCTATTGCTCATGTGATAGAAATTTTGGGATGTACGGTATAAAAAAAAAGAAAGCGGAAACTATTGAAACATCGGAGGATTATTTAAAAATAATTAAAAGCGCAAGAAATCCTCCTTTTACGCTTATTAAAGATACGGATATTGAAATGTATGATTTTGAAGTTTTTCTTCCTAAAGTTGTAAATATACCAAAGAACTTGAAAATTAGCGATTCTGTAAAAATAAATTATTTTCCAAATGGCGACATTGAACAGTTTAAAGGATATAATGAAAAACCATATCAATATAAATTAACATCTGATATTGAATTAGATGATATGCTAAATACTCCTCGTCCTCTAAAAGTTGGAATTAGCAATGAAAAAATCCAAGATGTGCGTTCTTTAATTAAATACTTAAGTCCTAAGGGCAAAGATTTCTTTAATGATTTATTAAATAATACAATCATTAAAGCAACAAAATCTCAAATAAAAGAAAAAAATTCAGTAAAAATTATTAAAAAAAAAAGCAAGAAAGTTTTCGAGAAGAAATAAAAAATTATTATTTCAATGCTTTAGAAGCATTATCTAACAATTTAATTGGAATTAAAAATATTGTCGATAAAAACTTTCGGAAAAATTATTTATTTTATTGCGAAATAAGCGAAAAACGAATTATAAATGTTATTTACATTTAAAAAATATATTTAAAAAAAAAAAATTTGTAAAACAGACTTACAAGTTGTTAAATGAATGTTCAATGTTTGATACGAATATTTCATGTTTTTTGTAAATGTTTTAATTTATTTGAAAACATCCAATCTATTTAATAGGAAAATATTACGTAGACAAATAATGTATATATTTAAAAAAAGTACAAATTTTCTCAGTATATTAAATATTGTGTGAAATAATTGTAAAAATAAAAATTGCTGAAAAGTATAAATATATTTAGTTGAATAAAAAAAAATTGTCAAATTTTTTAATGTGCTAATTTTTGTAAACAAATAAAATTATTATTATTCAAATAATAAAGCATGGAAATAAATGAACTGCATAATATGTGAGTGGTAAAATTGTGAAAATAGACATATTTCACGTCTCTATAGGTTAAGTTGAAGTCAACGCGCAGCGCGCGCATTCTTTAAAAATTACATAACTTTTTTGTTTGTTAACTAATTTATTTGAAATTTTCCAAAAAACTTCTTTAAATATTGAGGAACAACTTTCTCACTGCAACTTTGCTGAACTCAAAACTTCCCCGCATACTTTTTCTCGTTGAAAGTTACAAAGCTTCATTGTTGACACGTCATCATTTATAATAAAAAAAAATATAAACAATGAATAATTTTTCAAAATTTTAAGACTTTTTCAGTTTCAGGAGACCCTAATGAGTATACATACCAAATTGCAATCAAATTCATTTATATTTGTAGTAGATAATGCGATTTATGTTTTAAAATTTCATTAAATTTCAGAATAAAAATTTTTCACTTTTTATTTTTTTTTGTAAAAAATAATCGTTCTATAAAAAAATGACAATAAGAAAAAAGTTGTGCTTTTTGATTTTCTTTAAGATAGCGTTTTTCAAATATCGAAATTTTGAAATTTTTTTTCCCCCTATGTTTCATGCCATTGACTGGCTTCACAAATTTCAGCCGAGCGAAGATCGAGTTATTTGACTGAACGCCTCAATTCTTGTCATTTCTCGTATATAAAGGTCTTCGGGGTCGCTGATTACGAATTCAATTTCCCTTTTTCAAAATTCAAAATTTTGTGGGTTTTCGGAGTTACTGATTACGAATCCAAAGTTAGTTTCTGCATTAGACAATTGTTCTTCTATTGCCACGAATGTAAACGAACATTTCATTCTAACCTCGTTTTCGCGTTAGGCATATGTTTATCGGATTGTCACAAATGTAAATACACATTTTATTCTGATCGCGTTCTCACGTTACGCATTTAAATAAATAATACAAAAAATATAGTCAATATATATTTACAAATATAGTCAAGTATTTTAGACTGATTTTGTTTTTGCGTTAAGTATTTGTTTTTCTCATTATTACGAATGTAGAAAAGAATATTTCATAATGATCCCGTTTTCGCTATAGACATTTGTTTTTCACATTGTAGCGTATGTAGACGAATATTTTATTATAATCCAATTTTTGCATAAGGCAGTTCTTCCTATTGCCACGAAGGTAGACGATCATTTTATTCTGATCTAGTTTTTATTTAGACATTTTTTAAAATTATCTCGAATAGTCACAATCACACTTGCAATTATCAATTTTTAAACCTATATAAATCTTTAAAATTAAGAAAGTCGTTAATAAAATCGAAAAAAAAAACAATTTCATTTTACACTCTCTACTTATTTGAACTTTGAATAAAGTCACTTTTCTAATTTATTTAAAAACAGCGGAAAATACATATATACATATAGATTTTTTTGAATGTAACGAATGTTTACTATGTTACAGCTGTTTCCACCTCTCCAATTCTGGAAAAGAGAAAAAAGAGATGCATTAATAAACTTTAAATGACTAGTATTCTGTCCAATTTCCCTTTGCATTTTCTCAATCGTCTTGGCATTAAGTAGATACAGTATGGATACAGTTTAACACGAGCTGTATTCTCTCGTTATCTTCTCCTAAACACCATGTTCTAATAATGAGTGCTCACATGTTTTCAATTCCATTTAGGTCAGGCGATTTTGGAGGTGGTGGTAATCGTGTTATTTCTATATGATGCTCATGTCACTGCTCAATGATGTTAGCTCTATGGATAGGACTACGGTCTTCGATGATTTTTATTTCCTCGAATTCGTTTGCAGTCAGAAGTCTTCTTACATTAGGGAGAAAATGGTGCTCTACAATGTATCTATAATTTTGTCCGTTCATCCTTGCGTTTATTTTCTACACATGCCCAACTCCAACAGTAGTTATAAAACCCCAGAAACCGCATATAAGTTTAAATAAACAAAATTTGTAACCGACAGATTAGCTCAGTCGGATAGATGCCTCGCTTGGCGGTCGTTTAAGGACCAAGGGTAAGTACCCTTGGTTCGCCCCATTTGGCTTGGTATTTTTCCGGCACGTGAGACAATCTGAGCGGGAGGTTTGACGTCGAGGTATAATGATGTGCACCGTCGATTATTGTCCGGTATACACCATTAGAACTCGACTGTCGATAAACCGGTTGTACTCAGGAGAGGTTTTCTACAGTTTCCCTCTTCTCTGGCGAGAAAACCCATTGACGGGTGGTCCAGGCGCAATGCGAGTACTCCTAATAAAAGTCGGCTGTAGACGCAAATTAGGTTAATATATAGAAAATTTATGTAGAATGGTTATGCTTAATCCAAAAAAAAAGTATTTCTCGGAGACTCTTGTCGAAGTGCGTAAGGCCAATTAATAGCATTAATTTTCTATATTTTATTCGAAATTGTTGCTTCTCTTATCGCAATATCAATTAACTACGTGAGAATGGAAATAAGATTATTTTTTTGTAGTAAATAAAAGTTAATGAATAAATTTCTTCTAGTTTATATATTAAATTTATTTTTCAAGACAAATTTTTTTCGGGAATATAAACATAAAAGTCTAAGGTTATGTTATGTATAAATTTCATTAAATTGCTTGGTTGGGAAAGCATATAAGATACAATTTCTTTATTAAATTGGCATTAAATTTTTTTTTAAATCTTAGTTTGAATTAATGTGGTTTGACCCAGTATTGGGTTTGCTAAAAAATACAATCTTACGATATACTTTATATGAAAATTCTACTGTCGATGATAAATTTGTACACAGTACAATAGTGATAGTGACGACATAGGGGTAGAATACATATCCGAAGAAGGTGATGCAAGTGGAGATGACGGAGGTGAAGGTGATGCAGGTGGAAAGGTCTACTCAGACCTTGTAGGTGGCGACGTGAAATCCAGTGCTGTTAAATAAATGTTATATTAATTCGTCTTAAAAAAATTGCTTTTTGCTTTAAGTTTTATTGATGTAATTTTTTTATTTGTCAAAATTCAAACCCTACTTTCAGACTATATATATAGGTCTTCTATTAGATCTTAGTGTAGATTTTAGCAGTCGTAACGTAGGGTATACTTGCGATACAATTACAATTAGTTCGAAGTAGACTTTACATAACTCCAAAAGCTGATGAAAATTTAGGATTAATTTTTAATACATTAATTGAAATACTACAAACCCATAGAGTACTACAAATTGACAAATACACTGTTTTGTGAATCGGAATTAATTAAAAATAGTATTTGATGGAAAAAGTCATTTACTGATTCAAATAGTAATATTTTCAAAATGAAATAGTTGACGGTAACTAATTATTAGTTTTCTCCAGTCAAATTAAATTCCCGATTAGTAGACACTTCTTCAAATATATGAGTAGAAACTAAAACTCGTCTAAGACGGGTACAACAGCTAGTTAAAAAATATGTAAATAAGAATAAAAAATTTCTTAAATATTTTAGGATTAAATGCGGGACCGAAACAAAAATTTGGTATATGTACAATTCGGTGTGAGTTAAAAGTTGTGAAAGTGACAAATTTTTTTATTTTTCTTTAACGGAGATATTATGTTGCGAAGTATGCAGCAATTCATGAATCGCGTACTTGCATCTTAATATTTCTTGTACCTATATTTAAAGAAAAAAATAAGATAGTGATAAGAAATCCTTAAAGTTTATTAAAAATACTCTATATTCGGTGTGTTTTTATTTAATTTAATAATTCCAACTTCTAGTAATCAATTGATAAAAAAGTCGAAATTATGCACTTCTCTGATTAGCTGAATCGAAGTAGTGAGCGAATATTTAAATTTGGAGTGAATTTAACTTATTAAATTAAATAACTTAAATTAATTAAATCAATATACTTTTAAAATAAAAAATTCAATCAAAAAATTATATTATAATTATAATATCCTTTTTTCTACAAAAATATTCATAGTTTGAAAATATTGAAAGATATTTACCTCAGCAGTACAGTTTGTAAACAAATGTTCCTAACCTCACTAATTCTCATACTTAACCACACAAACAAAAAAAATTTCTGTTGTTGAAGTAGCTTAAAATTATATTAAAACAAAAAACATGGCTGATTCTTCCGAAAGTGACACTTTGTGATATTTTTTATTTCTTAACTAATTTTATAAAATCTACTCGCTAATAATTGTTAATCATTTTCATAATAAAAATTTACCACTTACTTATCATTAAAAATAAAAAATTAAACAATTTTATTCTACTGAATTTATGCAATGGCTAAAATAATTTCATCTCCGAAGCCTTTTTAGCATGTCTCCAATAGGTTTTCTATAAGAAAACTAAATTTTTATGCTTTTTTCAAACTCTTAGAATTTTTTAAAAAATAGTGTCAGAAAGTACAATGTTTTTTCTATCATAATGTGCTTTTTAAAAATTTTTAGACCTCCGTTTTATATATGATAAAAATGTTAAAACTTTGTCTTCAGTTTTAGGTTAAAATTACCTCACGATGATTAATTATATTTTTATACATTAAAACTATTCTAAACAAAATTTTAATACACACTAAAATAAAGTTGAGTGTCTGACGTTTAATTTGCCCATATATTATTTGTGAAAAGGAGGGGAATTATTGCTTTTATGAATAATCAAATTTTACTTATTGGCCCGAGTCAAAATTTAATTTCATCTCCGAAGCTTTGCTTTTTATTAAATAATTGAGTATACGAGTAACTTTGACGAAATATTTTTGATGATAATATAAAATTACGTTGTGAAATTTGTAAATTTTACTAAAAAATATATTTCAATTGTGCCCTAATGTGAATAAATGTGAAAAAAATTATTTTTCATTTGCGAAGCTTTTATCTCCGAAGCTTTTTCCTTGAAATGTGCGAGTTTTTCTTTTGTTTTTAGTATTTGCCTGTATTGATTTAAAAATATTAACCTAAATAACCATCAACTATAGATTTTTATTTTAATTAAAAACTGAATATATTTAGTATTAAAATATGGAAATTATTATTCTTTTAAACAGTGTCATTTTATTATGAATTATATTAGTGTGTATATTTAATAAAAAAAAATTACGAAACAAATAAACTGATCAATTGGAGTAACAAAGGCAATCTTCTTTAAAGAAAAAAAACTTTAATATTTTCAACAATTAATTTTGCGCAACTTGAATTCTTACTCTTGAGTATGAAATAAAGTAAGTTCAATAAAAAAAACCATATACAGTAAACCCTCTTTAACACGAACTTGAAGGGACCGAAAATTTTGCAGTTCGTGTTAAAATAATTCGTGTTATCGAGGCATTCATTATAAATGACATAAAATACCATAATTCTTTATTTATTGTATTTACTTATTTAGACTTGAAATAATCTGTTATGTTTTTTGTGTATTTAAAGGTTTTAAATTATCTCTACACTCAAAACATATCTTTTCTAAACTTTCTAAAAATAAAGTGGAAACGTTTGTGGTAGCTGCGTATTTTTCTATAACAATTACAGCTGCTCTGACATCGTATCGACTTGGTGGCTCTGGTATAACTTCCTCGTCGTCTTCATCTGAAAATTCTGTTCCGTCTTTTAGCTCTCGATCCTCTGGGAAGCCGCTGGTAGTTAACTCTTTCTTACCCCGTTAATTGACAGCAGATGCTGCCATTCCTCAGGATCATTGCTTACAACTTCTTCATTGTTTGTAATGTTTGAACGTTTCCAAGCTTTTTTAAAACAATTTGCTATCGCTTCAGCAGAAACTGAATCCCATGATAACTTGATAGCTTCAATTGCATTTAAAACGTTCCAAGTAGGAGCTTTCGCGCCTTCTTCTATTGCTTGAATCAGAGTTCGTACTAAACGTGTTCTATAATATTTTTTCATTAGCGCAATTATACCTTGATCTAAAGGCTGTAGTCGGCTGGTTGTATTAGCGGGAAAGAACTGAACATTTACATTTGAGAGAGTAAGTTCTCCTAGGCTGTGCGATGAACAATTATCGAGTGTCAACAAAACATGACGATTTTCTATTGAAAGTAAGTAGGAAATTCGATCCGTGGAAGGTAAAAGTATAGACATATTGGTTTTATGTCATATTTTTATTGATGTCAAATAATTAAAAAGATAGCGACGTTTCGATGACTTGGTTTGTCATCATCATCAGGCTAGGCCACATCACAAAAAAACGTTACATATTAAATTCGTGCAGTAATAACTGGCACGTTGAGTTATTACTGCACGAATTTAATATGTAACGTTTTTTTGTGATGTGGCCTAGCCAGATGATGATGACAAACCAAGTAATCGAAACGTCGCTATCTTTTTAATTATTTGACATCAATAAAAATATGACATAAAACCAATATGTCTATACTTTTACCTTCCACGGATCAAATTTCCTACTTTCTTTCAATATAAAAAATTTCGGAAGGGAATATTATCATTATACTATATGACGATTTTCTGCTATCATACGTCGATTAAATTTTAGCAACAATTGTCGAAATGCACTAGTATCAATCCACGCTTTATTATGATGCGTATAATCGCATAACAGTTTGTCTCTGTTCATATTTTTTAAGCAACGCGGATTTTTGGATTTTCCTATAACCCATGGTCGAAACTTTTCACTCCCATCAGAATTACATATTAAAACAACTGTCAATCTCTGCTTGCTTCGAGTTCCTCCATGACACTTTTCCCTCTTTATGCCTAGAGTGTGGTTTGGTAAAAGATTATAAAAAATTCCCGCCTCGTCCATGTTAAAAATATCCCGTGCTACGTACTTACTGCGAATACGTTCAAAATTGCTAATCCACTCATTCGCATTATCTTCATCCACTTTATTAGCTTCTCCACAAACTGCTAAAGAAGATATGTTATGCCGTTTTTTAAATCTCTACAGCCAATCACTGGAGCACTCAAAATTTTCTATTCCAATATCAGATGCAATTGCACTTGCTTTTTCTTTAATTAATAGTCCACTTAACGGTACATTTTCAGACCTCATATGATTAAACCATTCTAACAACAAATGTTCGACGTCTTCGTAATTGGCACTACGCATTCGTTTCGCTTTATTTTGAAAAGAACCAGATGCTGCTGCTACATTTATCTTAATTTCATTTTTAATAATTGTAGAAAGCGTAGACTTTGGAATGACAAATTTAATCGCAATTTGTGATTTTGTCAAATTTTTATTATGTACTTCGTCCAAAATTAATAATTTTGTTTTAAGGTCGATACTAGTTTGTTTTCTTTTACTCATTGTAAACACTATTACTTGTGTCACTTAACGGAAATACGATTTCACACTAATTGATCAAACGATTAACAGAATTATTACATTATCAAAAATATTTCAAGAGGTTTATAATAAATAAACAATAATAAATAGAACAATTATTTGTGGAAAGATGTATTTTTTAAATCATTACTAAAAAATACATAAGGAAACACACGGTAGAGTTGTTTGATTATTTTTTTTTGTTAATTTTGTATAAACTATAGCTTTCTTTAAAAAATACTTTTAGTGCTGAGAGTGATTTCGTTTAGAATATTTAATTTAAAAATAAAAAGAAGTTTAAAAATAAAAATTTAAATAGTTAATTTACTTTTTCTTTATAATTAATTAATTTTTTTATATTTATATAAATATATTTTATTGTTATTGTATAAATAATTTTGTTTAAATATTAAAAATGAAAATTTAAAGTATTATAATATGTGACCTAGATAGTTAAAAAGGACTCCCCAAACATAGAAAAAATAATCTAAGTTTTCTAAATAGCAACAATAAGTATAAATAAGTGACACATGTTTGTAAGGGTTTTTGAGGCCACTGATTACGAATATGATGTTAAATTGACAATTTGACAGTTGACAGCTGTCAACTTCTCTAAAAAGTGATCATTTTTTATAAAAAGACAGTAATAAGGTTTTTGAGGTCGTTGATTAAGAATATGACATCGAATTTGAATTTTAACTGTTGACAGTTGTTAAAGAAACTGTCAAATTTTCTAAATAATAAAAATTATCGTCTTCGTTCAAACTCTATCCGAATCAACCAAAAAGTACAAAATGATTTTTTGACACGTAAGGTCCCTTTTCATAGACCAGGTCACATATAAGAATACAAAGAAATCTAAAACATATTTATTATAATGATTGTAGGTAAATTAGGAACAATGTCCAAAGTTATTGGAATAAATAGTTAATATTGTTTTATCAATAAGTAATTAAGTACAATAATTCAATTAAACGTACTCATAACCATAAAAATAAGGTTAAATTTGACAGTTTAGTGCTTAAACAGTTTTAAATCGTTTAATTTTCAGTTATAAGAGTATTATTAATAAAAAAATCGAATTTAAAATTAAAATAATTAACATACTTACTTAAAATATCCAAACCCACGCATCTTTTTTGTATACTTATTTCCTGAACGAATTTACACTACTCATTTAAATTTATTTTTAAATTTATTTTTTGCAGAATCTATTTATTGCTTTCAGTTTTGTGCTTTATAAAAATCATGTTGGAGATATAGGAAATGTAATGTTCAGAAGGATTTAACTTCAAAATTTTGAAGAAAAGCTTTATTCCCTATTTTTCCATACTACTTGTTCAATATGAAAATTATTTACTTGTGGTTTAAATATAATTTTTATTAAAAGTTGCCATAGAATCTGCTGCAAATAAATTTTAAATTAAACCTTACACGGTAAGCTTATCATAGGGTTAACTACAAGGCTACTTGCTATTTTGGTTATTTTTAACTGATTCAAATGTAGAGATTGTGTAGGGTGTTGTGGGGTGATGGGAAACATGGGGGAATATGCAACACCGCCGATTTCTAATCTACAGTTCGATATTGAACAGAGCCAAGTATTGCCATTTGTTTGTGTCCTCAGTAACTTGTTTTTGATATATAACTCACGAGACAGCTTGCAACTAAGTTTTCAGTACGTAAGTTGACTTAAATTTCTCGAGCAGAAAATATTTCTCGCGCTTTACATTTCCAGTCGTTTCGGGAAGGGTTTTAATTTATTTTCTAGATAAGAATGTGTTTATTGTTTGTTTTTTAAGTGTTTTTGAATATCTTTTTATATTTTGTGTTTCCATTGCATTGTATTGCGTACAAATTATTTTTCGCAAAATTACATGTTTGGGGTGATGTGCAACACTTTTTCCTTTTTTATACTTTACGTGACATAACTGCGATTTACATGTTGAATAAATAATTCTGAGTTATTTTTCTTTAATTATATTCCTTATTCAGTTATGAATAAATAAAAAATTAAACAAAAAAATCTTTTTTTCTTTGGTGAAATCTCCACTTTTTAGAGGTCAACTATACCTTTGTAAATTTTTTTGGCAGATTTCGATTAGTTTGCATTGAAAAAGCCTAAAATTAATAATTAAAGAGATTTTCATCGATATTTATGCATTACATACCTTAATTTTACTGGTGTTACACATCACCCCAACTTTTTTGGAAAATGTAAAAGCAGACGTTTTTGAAAAAGCGAAAAATTTGTAGTAAAAATTCAAAATTCTGAAAATCTAATAATGCAGAAATATTCTATTATAATGCCTTTAAGTCATTCAATTTTGAAATATTTAAAAATTTAATTATTTGACATGTTTTTCGTCCATCGAAAAAAACGTTGCACGTCACCCCACAACACCCTATATATCTGCCTATACATTTACATATAATACATGCATACAATCATACATAGATACATACATTAGGGTGCCCATAAAATTTTTTTTTTTAATTTTTAACCCTACCCAAAAATTTTTTTCCTTTTTATGAAAAAAGATGCCACCTATCTTACGAGATATTTTAAAAACGATTTAGAGGTCGCGACGAGCTGATTTAGCTTAAAAATACGTTTTTTAATGATTTTCGTGTTTTAGACGTATAATGTTGAGTAATAAAAATAATTTCTTGCGACATATCACTTTAAATTTATTGCTAAATTTACTAAAAATTATTATGTATAAAAAATAAATTCTTTACAGCCATTACAGTTCTTAAAATACAAGAATTTCTTAATTTTTCGGTTACAAAGTAGGAAAACAACTAAATAATTTTCCATCCCAATGAATTGTTAATAACGAATGTAGGCAGCATTTCTATTTGAAACTTTCGCCTCATCCAAAGCATCACACACATCTTCTGTCATTATATTAATTTTACGACTTTTATTTTTAGTACCGTAATCTGGGGCTACAAGGAACAGATTTCAGCTTTAAAGTCTTGCAACTTTTTTGTTTATTGAAATATTGCCTTAATTTTTTTTTCTTTTCTTGATCTTGGCGAGCACTTTGAAGGGTTAAAGTATTGTTTTGATCAAAGCTGGAATTTTAAGCAAAAAATACGAAAAAGACGCATTTTTTCGAAATTACAAAATGGGGCTATAAGGAACAAGGCGGTAAAACTATTGGAAAACGTATTTAAAGTTAAAGAAATTATTTTTTATTGATCGAAAGTAAACACAGAATATAAAACAAATGTAAAAACAAAACTAAACGTTGCTGGTATCATCAGTTGAGGTCGATGATGATAACTGGTCGTTTTTTGTGACTTGTCGGTACCAACACTTTTTTACAATTTCGAACCATCTTTGAACACTAAAAACCAAATTAGGTGATAAAAAACAAACGAAATTACGAAAAACTTACGTTTTAACAACACACTTTAACAATTCGGAAGAAATAATTGTGTTCCTTATATACCCGCCGTTTGTGAATTTTGGTTTTTTTCTCGTAAATCTTACTGTAAATACAAAATAAACGTATTTATTACTTAGTGAACTCAATAAAACTTCCCATAATAAATCCCTTTAATAAAAAAAAATTACTTTGAGAAGTTAAAATAGGAACAACTTACCTCGGCAATCAAATGTTTCCCAAGTTTGAAATTTCACTAAAACACAATTACTCACTTACAAGCTACTACTGTTCACAAAATTATTAATAGTCGCAATTATTGCATTGAGTAGTATTGGCAGTTACCCCAGCAACAATTTTTCAAAAGCAAGTAACACAATTTATTCATACACGGCCCCGATAACTTCAACTCCACCCGAACACAGAGTTTTGTTCCTTATAGCCCCGGTGTTCCTTGTAGCCCCGGTTTACGGTATCAGATAGATCAACACTAAAAACATCTTGTTCAAACAAATCTTCTGATTCTTCGCTTCCTGATTCGTAATCCTGATGAAATTATAGTGAGAATTCAATTTCTTCTTTTTCATGCTTCTTGTTCGGGTTTTTTTGCACTTTTTGTTCTACAATTGTGTCTTCCTTATTCTCATATTCTTTCACAAACTTTTGCCCCAAACGTTTATTTTCTTTCAATAAATTTATAAATTCTTTATTGTTCTGTGACACTTGATTATTTTCTGAAGAACTTATATCAAAAAGATTATCAAGTTTATCGATAAAATCGTTTCTAACTTTTATCAAATATTCCAACTTTTTGTTTTTATTTTTTCCTAAATTTTTCCAATCTTTATGAAGTTTTCTTATCTTCACAGTTATATTTCGTTCATCTGCACATAAGATTTTCTTATTTTTCCAAAACTCAACGACTTCGGAAGATATTATTCGAGCACTCGACTGTAAAGATTCTTTGTTTTTAATATGTTCATGGAGAAATCGTTTTAAAATCTGTTGACTTGTAGGTAGGATGCAATTAGTTATATTTTCTAGTGAATCTCCTAAAATACATAAATCTCTGACTGGATCATTTTTTGTCATGATTATTTTATAACTGAAAAATAATAACATCATCTAAGCTAACCTTGCTAATTATTTTATGCTATCAAATACAAATTTATGCGACAAATACATTGTAAAATTTAAAAAATTTAAAGTTTAATCGAAAAATTAAAAAAAAAATCTTTAAATAAAAAAAGTTTGTATTCAAATTTTTTGGTCATGTTGCCATCGTAACGTTTATCAATCCCTATTATGTGATATTTTATAAATAAAATTGTACAGGAAATAATTCAAAAAATTAGTAAATAATACGAGTAATTGTTTGTTTTAATATTCAACTTAACCAACTTATTCATTCAATGTAAGTAATAATAATAATTGTAATAATAATAATAATAAGGTATTATTTGCGTGTATTTTAGCATAAAACAACACAGCCACACAAAAAAAAATTTGTTTCTGACCTGGAGGTTTCACTATGTGTACCTTATGTTTTTGGGGTCGCTGAATCCGAATCCGAGGCCCATTTAACCCCATCAGATCAGGGTTTTGACATAACCCCAAAAAACCAATATGGCAAACACTTTTTTAAAAAATCATCGGATTCGCTTAAAACTAGTTACTCGGGGGTTTTTGGTGTCGCTGATCACGAATTTGAAGTCAGTTTTTGAAAATTCAAAATGGCGGATCCAATATGGCGGACGACTTTTTAAAAATTTCATCGGATTCGCTTAAAACTCGCTACTCGGGTGTTTTTGGTGTTGCTGATTACGAATTTGAAGCCATTTTTCAAAAATTCAAAATGGCGGATCCAATATGGCGGACACCTTTTAGAAAAATTCATCGAATTTGCTTAAAACTCGTTAATCAGGGGTTTTAGGGGTCGCTGATTACGAATTTAAAGTCGGCTTTTAAAAATTTAAAAAGAGGTATCCAATATGGCGGAAGCTTTTTTGAAAAATTTATCACATTCGCTTGAAATTTGTTAGTCGAGGATTTTTAGGTCCGCTGGTTCCTTATAAGAGGACTATTTAAGCCCATCAGTTTAGGATTTTTTTCCAACTAAGACAAATTTTAAATCATTGTACCGTCGGCATTGGCATTACCCGATGTACACCGCGGAGTGGTTGCTTGATCGGATTTTGTACATCATGTATAGTCCTTAAAAGAGCTGATTGATAAAAATAATGCTGCTCATAAGGCGCATAATCTTTTAATGGTTCTCTTTTTTCGAGCTATAACGAGTTATTTTTTCTTCAAAAGATCTGTGTAATGGATTTCTTTTGCGCTTGTTGTTTTGTCCAAGTAATTCTCTTTTTAGCATCCAGCAAAAATCTGCCAACATATTGACATCCCACACTCCCTGATAGCGAGTTTCAACAACTTTAATGTCTTGGTGGAAACGTTTACCTTGTTCTTCACTGAAATGTCCCACGTTTTCAGGAAATTTGTCCAGATGAGAGTGCAAGAAATGCAGCTTCAAACTCATCAAGTATTCTAGTTTCTTATAGTCATGTAACATCTTAGCCACAATATCTTTATATTGTGGACTTTTTCGAATTCCTAAGAAGTTTTCTGCAACCTCTCGAAAACTCAATCAAGCTGATTTCTCCTGATCATTCATTTGACTAATAAAGACATTATCCTTTAACATTTTTTGAATTTGAGGATCGTCAAATGTACCTTTTTTAATTTTGGCCTCAGAAATTTTAGGAAAAATCGTCTGCAAGTATTCGAAACATTTTCCAGTCTTATCTAGAGATACATATTTTTCTTTAGTGTACACTGAAGACTTCATGCAGCAGAATGCGATCGAGTACATTATACCTATATCAGAAGTGAGTTTAAGACAAATCGCTAAAATATTTTTGACTGATATTTAAAATTCTTTTCACAACCATTTTGAATTTTTAAAAACTTACTTCAAATTCGTAATCAGCGACACCAAAAACCACCGAGTAGCGAATATTAATCGACTCCGATAAATTTTTTAAAAAGTCGTCCGCCATATTGGATCCGCCATTTTGAATTTTCAAAAATTCAATTTTCAAATTCAATTTCAAAACAAGAATTACCCCATTTTGTGACACAAAATACTTTACAGTTTTTCAAAACAATAAATAAATCTTATGAGTTTTTAAAAAAAGAGCCTAGTGCATGGAATGAGGATACGAGCTATCTCGAAGCAAAGAATAAAATTGAAAAACGAAACGTGTTTTTAAGATAAAATGGCTCGTCGCGACCTTTAAATCGTTTTTAAAAAATCTGGTAAGATAGGTGGTACCTTTTTTCATAAAAAGGAAGAAAGTTTTTGGGCAGGGTTGAAAATTGAAAAAAAAAAATTTTTATGGGCACCCGAACATACATAAGGGTAGATCGAAAAAATCGATTTTTCGATTTCTAAATTCTAATACTGTGGAAAAGTTGCGTAACATGCTCATATTACACCGTGTTAAATTGATTTTTTATCCCACATGCACAAAAGCCGCGCTTTCTGATAGCAGTCGACAGGGAGGAAAGTCATTCATTTCTTCGATCGTATGAAAATGGCGGCCGTGTTCTCCCAAGGGCAAGAAAATTAGCTGTTCACATGCATTTTTCTTGCCCAAGGGAGAAGACGGCCGCCATTTTCATACAAATCGAACAAGTGAATGACTTTTACTCCCTGTCGTCTGCTAACTGAAATCGCCGCTTTTGTGCATTAGGAATAAATAATATCGTAAGTAACACGAGAATAAAGGCAGCCAATTTCTTTACGATGATTTTTGTGACACTCGTTCCGGTCTCGGGGCGCCTACGGCGCCCTCGACCTCCACTCGTGTCACAAAAATCACCGTAAAGAAATGGCTGCCTTTCTCCTCTTGTTGCTTAATATACTATTTGATCGGTTAATATTTACGGTTGCCCCAAGAGCCTTAAAGTTTTAGAAATCTCATAAGTTTTGGTTTTTTATACTTTTTTAAAATTTATAGATAGCTGTTTTTATTAAAGTTTTGAGTTATTTTAGGACACTAGAAACCACAGTGGGCTTTGAGGAAAATATATTGAAGTGTATTATTCACGTGCGTTCCCTGTACAGGGTTGTCCAAAAGTCCAAAAACCGTAACTTTTCGTTTAACCCTTTCAGTTCTATAATTAGGACAATTGAAAAATATCTCTAATAGGTATAGTAGCTATAGTTTTCGGGGTCGCTGATTACGAATCTGGAGTCAGATTTTTAAAATTCAAAATAGAGGATTCAATATGGTGTACGAAGAAATTAAAAGTTCAACAAATTCGCCTAGAATTAGTCACTGGGGGTTTTTGGGGTCGCTTATTTCAGATTCGCAATCAGCTCGGACTGTCTTCCGTAACCGAAATATCTACATCGAATGCAGTTTCCCAATTGGCCAGATCTAGTTCCAACAGCCGATTTCGAATTAGATATTTCGATTCGGAAAGACGGCCCGAGCGTATCTGTTGTTATTGCACGCTGCGGCTCATTTAGACTTTTGGCAACGAAACAGGGTCACCTAAACCATTGTGAATCCTAATTTTAAAAAAATTTCCGGAATTTTGTGTCCATGACTTTGAATTATTATTTACACATTCTTATTAAGAAATCATAAAAACACATAGAATGGTATTTACAGCAGAATTAAATAAGTTTAATAATTTTTATCTGACATATTGGATCCACTATTTTCAATTTTAACCCTCCGCTTATGCTAAATTATCCCCACTCTATCGCCAAAGAAAGTAACTCCCATAGCCCCCACCAGGCGTCCAGAATGACGATTTTTGACGATAACGGTCGTTAGCATCAGCAGATACTTATAAAGCAGACATCAAACTCGTAATCAGCGATCCCAAAAACCCCCGAGTAATGATTTTCAAGTGAATTAAATGAATTCTTAACATTGGCGTCGGCTATATTGTATCCGCCATTTTGAAAAACTAATATTGTATTCGTAATCAGCGACTCCGAAAACCCCCGGGTTACGAGTTTTAAGCAAATTCAATTAAATTGTGAGTTTTGGTCGCTTTTGCCTACTTTCTCGCCCACTGTGCAACATTAAAAAGTCTACATTAATTGACAAAGTTGTCAGCACTCTCGCCATCACGAAATTCGTTGATAATATATTGTGTAAAACTTTAACATTTTTCTTTAAAATATTTACTATAATTTCTAGAGATGACATCAACGATATATAAAGAGGGTGAAATTATAATTGATTGAATAGGTAAATTGTCTTAACTTGATGTCGAAAATGTCACAAAAATGAGAAATTATAATTTATCCAAGTATTATTTTTTATATTAATTTTCTCAAAAGTTTCAAAACTTTCATGAAAAGTTTTAAAACCTTAGTTATGTATAATTACTATCTTTAGAAAAATCATAAAATTTTTCTATCTGCTTTTTTATGATAGCACGAGGCGATAGTTTCAAGAGTCATATGAAAGCATTATATACGAAAAGAGTTTTTCACATTCGACCATTAACAGGAAAGTGGACTGCAAGATTATTATGGTAAGAAAACTTATTTTAATATTATTTCATATATTCTAATGCAAAAGTATATAACTATAAAATTAAAATATTTTAAACAAAACATTTATTAAGTTTTTAAAAAATACTTTTTTTATTTTTGATCAAATTTAAAACTCCGTTGCTTTTCACAATATAAATTTTTGAAGAAGGTATTATAATTGCATATATGGTATATAATTATGTTCTCTGCATAGCTACATCTATTAAGGATCATATGTTTTAAATAATTTCTAAAAAATGAGGTAAAATATGTCAATTTTAGTTTTCTAGAATTATATTTGTCTTGTGTGACATATTTTAATATTAAAAATATTTTCTAAATTTTCTTTCTTTTGAAAGCGCTACTGTTTTCAACTCTTAATTACTAATTTTCATGTTTTAATTTCTTATGTAGAAAAATATTCTTTCTAGGTTACATTAATTTTACATATTTGTTGTAAATCTGCCACGTCTAACATGACTCATTTTGTTGCCACGTATTGCGTGATGCTTGATGCCACGTAAGCATTACAGAAATGATAACATTTATCATTTTTATAGTGCTCGCCATCTTAAATATTTTTTAAACAGCTTTGTATCCTTTTGGTAGAAAATCATTACAGAAAAATATTGAATGTTAAAATGAGGTAGAAACCTACAATACAAAGTTTCACTAGAAATAAATTCCGTTGATAACTGTAAATTGTAATAAATACACGTTTTCCATATCAGCAAAGGTTCTATTTAGAATAAGAAAGTTATCTAATATTCAATGTCTCATGCACTTTTTTAAATAAATGTACTGAAGAAAAACAACCATTTTATATACACAAATTTGACCTTTTTTAAAAGTTAATTACTATTTTTAATGTTTAGTATAAATAATTGTTTTACAAATTTAATATTTAACTTTTTAAACACTTGTCTAGCAAATATTGTTACAGGAAGTAAAGATGCCTCAAGTTTGTTTGGTACGTCATCTTACTTATTTAATTATTGAAAATCTTTGGCCTTAAATATAATATGTCATTTTATTTTAAAATTTAACTTAACTACCCTAACAGTAAGTCGTAAATAAAAAATTTAATAATCACATTAACGAGTTACAGATTACATAAAAAACAATTGTCAAGGTAGGTTAGATTGAAATTTTTTATGAAATCTTATCTTCTTTCTGGAGCTAGTATAAAGTAATTATAAGCAAATAATTTTAAATATTCCAAAGGTTTAAAACGTCAAAACTAATGATTTAAAGAATAATATTTAAATAAATCATGTTAAACAAAAAGAAATATTAAATATTCATTCATGTAAAATTCCAAAGGATTGTTTTTCCGACTACACAGGACCACAAAATTTTTTTCGGGAAAATATACATTGATAGCACCATGTGTTCTATACGTATTTTGACGCGCTGAATCCAAATCTGGGTCTACTTTTGCCCCAACACGTCACAGTTTCGAGATAAATTAAAATTTCTCCAAAAAATAGATCAAAAATAAAAAAATATATATAGGGATACAAGTTTTTCTCATAATTTTCTTCATATTTGTCAGAAATTTCAGGTTTATTTGTAAGAATTAACCCTTCATTGTTCTCTAAATATGTATTTAATGTTACAAATAGTGCAAGTAAATAAATAAAATATATTCAATATATTAATGACTTACTTCACAGGTTTTAAATACTACGAGATCTGATATTACTATCAGTTCTAATTAAAGTTAAACATTTTGTTCATAGATACAAAAACTTCAAGTATATTTAATTACATAGTAACTTTATATAAATGGAAGTAACCATCTACTTAACGATTCTTTCCATTAATTTATTTAGTAATTTCTAGATATTATACACATTTACAGGTGTCAATTCTCACAAACAAACATGAAATTTTCAACAGATGTAAACAAAATTATCAGAAAATTTTGTCTCTTTATAAATGTTCGAAAATAATGGTAAAAATGTCTCTTTTTTGGAGAAATTTTAATTTATCTCGAAACTGTGATGTGTTGGGGCAAAAATAGACCCATATTTGGATTCAGCGCGTCAAAATACGTATAGAACACATGGTGCTATCAATGTATATTTTCCCGAAAAAAATTTTGTGGTCCTGTGCTATTAATGAAGATCTCTATTGGGCAACCTTTTCTAATCATTCGAAAATAAATTTTAAAATAATTATTTTTTTAATTTTCTTATAGGAGTTTATGTCTCTATAAATTTGTCAGATATGTGTATATAATATAATATTATTTAAGGTTGAAATTATTTATTCTAAAATTAGAAAATAATTTTCTTGATCGCAAGAGTTACAAAATCTTGTTGCAGATATAGAACCTACATTGTTTTCTCCAGGTGCAGTATAAAAGCTTTAAATATTGTTTTCTGTTATACATATTGAGGCTCTTTATACCGTAGAGAGCAAAGTATGGAAGGATAAAATTCCTCTTGAGAAACAGGAATAGTTAAATTTGCGCCTACGCTGCACTGTATTTCATTTTAACAATTCCTGTTTCTTGAGAAATAATTTACCCTTCCCTACTTTTTACCCTCTACGGTATGAATAATAATATTAATTACGTTAGTAAACACTTAACTTTACAATTCTACATTTATAAAAAATTACAACTATTCATTGCATATTATGCATGTTTGTAGTTCAGAAAAAAGATTCAGTTGTATCCAGATACTATTTTGACTTTTTTACTTGAGTTTAGACTATTTATACTTAAATATAAATTCTTCTTTTTAAATAATCTTAAAAGAAGGTCTGTCTGATAAAACCTGCATTACAAAATTTTACAATAAAGAATAATTTTCTTTACCCATCACAAAAATTTTCAATCTTGTTAGTGATACAAGATGATTGCGATGTAAATATAAATTACTTTCATAACTTTAAATTTTAAAAAATACAGATTTTTCATATCAGCAAAGGTTCCATTTTCTGGCTCTTCAGTAATAGTTAAAAAACAAATTATTAAGAAAGTTATCCAATATTCAATGTGTAATGCAGATTATTTTTAAAATAATTGTACTGAAGACTGACAACCATTTTATTGGCATAAATTTGTTCTCTTTTAAAGTTATTTACTATTTTTTATCTTCAGTGTAAACAATTTTTTTACAAAGGGCCTAGCGGAGTAAGCATGTAAAATCTGCCCCGCTCAAAAAAATTTGAATATACGTGTTTTATAAATTAATAAGAGGAATTTTAAAAAAATTTCAAAAAATTTATCCCACAAAAAACCAAATTTTTTTTTTGAATTTTCACAAAAAATTTTTTTGGTCTTAATTTGTAGATACTACTTTGGAATTTTTACAGAAAATTATTCAAAATGTGTACTTTGAAGAAATATTTTTGTTAAATTTTTTAAATGGGTACCACATATTGAAAAAAATTAAAATCCTAGATGGCGCATCATTCCGGCTGAAGCATAATGTATTTAGTAACTGATTATTTTTAAATTTGCTTGAAATTTAGTAATTATGTGTTTCTTGGGTCACTCATTACGGATGTAAAGTTAGATCTTTTAAATTTAAAATCAGCGACCCCAAAACCTCCGTGTGACAAGTTTAAAGCGAATACAATGAATTTTTCAAAAAGTCGTCCGCTATATTGGATCCGTTATTTTGAATTTTGAAAATCTAACATTACATTCGTAATGAGTGATCCCAGAAACACATAATTACAAAGTTTCAAGCAAATTGAAAAATAATCAGTTACTGGATACATTGTGCTTCAACCGGAATGATGCACCACCTAGGATTTTAATTTTTTTCACTATGTGGTACCCAATTAAAAAATTAACAAAAATATTTTTTAAAAGTATACATTTAGGAGAATTTTCTGTAAAAATTCTAAAGTAGTATCTTAACCATTTTAGTGGTTTTCCAGAAAAAACAAATTTTTTATTATCTTTTCCCCCTCCATAACTCTTACAAAAAAGCATTTTTTGAAAAAGTATTTGGTGAAAAATTTTATTTTAATGCTGCCAACATGTAACAAGAATTTCAAACTTTTTTAAGCGGGGGCAGATTTTGCATGCTTACTCCGCTAGGCTCTTTAATATTAACATTTTTAAACTTTTGTCCATCAGATATTGTTACAGGAAGTGAAGACGACTCAAATATATTTGGTGCGTAATGTAAATTATTCAATTTTAAAAATATAATTTTGAAGTTAAAAATTATACGTTTCTGCATTTTAATATTTAAATTCGATCTAAAATTGAATTTTCTGTAATCCTAACAGTAAATTTTTTTTAAATTTTAATATTCATGTTGCAGATTACATTAAGGAAATTTGTCAAGGTAACTTATATCAAAATTTTGTTATCTATGCTTATTTTGTTTCTCGTACTACTATAAAATAATTATAAGCAAATAATTTTAAACGTCCGAAGGTTTACTTTTCCGGTCACTATTGAAGATCTTTATTGTGTAACCTTTTCTAATAATTCAGAAAAATGTTTTTAAATAATTCTAATTTGGTTGCAGGAACTGAATCCACAATAAATTTGTCAGGTCTCTATACAGAATATGATTTTAGCTTTAAAATTATTTTTTCGAAAATTAGAAAACAGTTTTCTTGATAGCAATCGATAAAAAATCTTGTTGCAGACATAGAACCTACTATATTTTTAGCAGGTATTGTATAAAAGATAAATATTGTTTAATTTTATGTTACGTGAAAAGTAACTTACCTCTTAACATTTGTTATCCTCGTTTTAAATAAGAAATTCCGAAGAAATCTTATTTGGGAATGAGGAAAAAGAATCAATGAATAAAAGTTAAGAATTAGTTAAAATGAAATTTATTATAAAATAGTATATAATGATTTCTTGAAGTTCTTTATTTGTATGTTGCCGAGAGAAGACCAGTTCCAATAAACACCGTTAACAAATAAGCGTTTATTAGATATAGAAATTGTATCGAAAGAATATGATGAAAAGATTTAGTTAATTACCTTTATTGCTTCTTTGTGAAGCTGAAAACCCGTTCTCCGCTCGTGCGTCCACAGTCAGTTCAGATGCACCGCCTTTCCAATTTTTACTGCTTGGAGGTTTGACAATGGCTCGGTCACACACGAGATGGGTATTACTTAGACTGGGATAATCGTAGGTAACGAGTATAGATTCGCACTGACTACTGGTACAGAGATGATGTCGATCGGTTTGATTTAAATTAGATACTGACTGGATGCTGACTAGATACTGACTTTTGGATCCAAATTTAGGGCCTTATATACCCAGATCACATCCGTGTATCGACGTAATAGGGTTGTAAAAAGATTGCTCATCGATGGGTGTTTGTCAAGTTTGCTTGGTAACAGGTCTGGTCTAAGGTTACTTAGAGGTCACACACGTGGCATGTGACACCTCCCCTCTTAATTCAATCGCACAATTGAAAATTTGCGATTGAAGCTTCGGCAGAAGATTTGTCTAAAATTCTCGATATCGTAATACATAAGATTAACTTTCTTTTAAATCGTAGAATCGTAGAAAAAGAATTCCAAGAAAACATTATTCTAGTGTTCATTGTGAAGAACAAAATATTTTAGTAAATCGTAGTACAATATGTTTGTTTAACATTATTGAGTAAAATCGTTTTAACATTATTTGTTAATTGAAAAAGTTTTGAGTAAGTCATAGAAAAATTTTGTATAAATCGTAGAACAATTTTTGAAAAATTTTGTATAAAAGAAAAATTTTGTTTAAATCGTAGAACAATAATCGTAGAAAAAGAAAAAATTTTGTTTGAATCGTAGAAAAATTTTTGAAAACATTTTGTATTAAAAGAAAAATTTTGTTTAAATCGTAGAACAAAAATTTTTTTTGAAAAAAAAAATTTTGTATAAATCGTAGAATTTAGTTTAAATCGTAGAACAAATTTTTTTTGAGAAAAAAAATTTTTTTTTTTTTTTTTTTTTTTTAAATCATAGAACAATTTTTGAAAAAATATTTTATGTAAAATAAAGTTGTTTAGTAATTGTTAATTAAAAATAATTTGTTTAATAATATTTGTTAATATTTTTAAATTATTCGTAGAATATTATTTGTTAAAAAAAATTTAATTATTCATAGTACATGATTATTTGTTAATATTTTGCAAAAAGTTAAAATTATTCGTGGTCTATTATTTGTTATTAGATCGTATTAGATCGAGTCTTACAATAATATAATTGTTCAATGTACATAGTTTACATTAAATGATTGAACATAATTTTTTTTATATTTTATACATTATTTTTATTATTAGTCGTAGGGAACTAAGTATTGAAATCAAATCGTTAAATACTATCTGTTAATAACTCATAGAGCACAATTGCTTCACAGTGATTGAGTAAGATTTATTTAAAATTAATTGTTCATATTTCTTGTTAAAATATTTATTAAATTATAGAAAAGATTTTTAAAAAAATAGAAAGTTTATATATAATTTTTTCCATCTTTTTTTTTTCATAAAGTCACTATTATAAGATTATTCGTAAAGAATAGTGAGTTTATGACTTTAATTAATTATCCTTTATGTATATATATTTTTTGTTTTGTTATTTATTTAATATGTACTTATTATTATTTTTGTTTATCTAATGTTAAATTGAGAATAAATTGTTTTCTTCCCAAACTATATCTTGTAGTATTGCCCTTAATTCGATGTAACATTGTTTACAAAATAATGATCTTCTTACTACTTTGTATAATACTTCTTTGCATCTAAAGCAATCTAGGCTTATATTTGCACATGCTATTAAATGATCGTCTTGTCTCATCTCTAATTCATTGTCGAATAGCGGATAACAATCTTCGCAATATATTAACCCTTGTTGTTTGATAAATGTGTTTTTGGTTGTGATTTTTCTACAACATATATGTCGTATTAGTTCGTTATATAGTCTGTCTTGAAAAGCTGATCTAATAGGAGCTAATGTTTCGCTTTCATTAAAAGTTTGGTTTTCTGGAACCATTTTTTTATAATCAATGCTTTTCGAAGAATAGTTTAAAAGGAGAAAAAAAAATATATTTATATTGTTTAAATATTGTATTTGAAAGTTTTGGAAATTCTGGTATATAATTAATTATTAAAGATTTTGTTAGGTTATTTGGAAAGTTAAAAGAATTTAATAAAAGTGTCTTTTCTTCTAATTTATTACTTTGAATATTTAATTGTCTTTTATATGTTATTTTATATATGAGGGATTTATTTCTAAGAATCTTCTTCTAGTAAGATATAAAGAATAAATTGACATAATAAATGGATTTGTTTTTACTAAAGGAATTTACTAAATCCATGTATTATGTTTTTCTTTATAAAATCGTTTTATCAACTTCAAAATTTATTTAATAATTGAGTCTCTTGCTACTTGTAGATAAGAACATCAATAAATTAAAAACATTTATTCTTGTTATTAATTTTTAGTTTTGCAGCATTATTTTTTTAGAAATTTTGTAATTATTTTTATTTATTTATTTATTTCTTTCTTTACTTTGTTTTACTGTAGAAATTGTAAATTTAAAAAATTTTAGTTTGATAAAAATTTTAATCTTTTATTTATAATATATCCGTGGAAATCTGGAGGAAGGTATTTTTCATACAGAAAATGACTTTGTAAATAATTTTTAAAGAATATTAAATCCCATAATCATTTGTAAATATGAATTAGTTTTAAATATGAGTTTGTATTTCATGTGTATCTCAGAAAAGATAAATTTATCGGTAATTATCATTTTCAAAATACATTCCTCCCAGGTGAGGAAAATGGGTATTGCTAAATAAGGATTGGTGAAAAATAGAAAAAATATATGATTAGTACTCCTGTTGAAAATATATGTTCTGCTTCTCAGATCTGAAACGAGAAAAAATTATATTAGATAATTGTTTTATATTTGTTAAGTTAAGAATTAATTTTTGATTTCTTTAATCTATTAATATGAACTATTAATGGTTTTCCCTTAAAGTTAATTTTTACATTACCTTTTCTTAATATTTCTAAAATTTCATACGGACCTGAGTATTGGTTTTCTAGTTTTTTAATTTTTCCTCCGTTTAATAAAAATACAAAGTCGCCATTTTTTATTTCTAGGGGATTAATTTTTCTATCATGATAAAATTTCGATTTTTCCTTTGCCGAAATTAAATTTTCCCTTGCTTGTGCTCTCATTTCGTGTAATTGTGTAACAAAGGTAGTTAAATATTCATCGTATGTTTGTAATTTTTCGTTTTGAGAAGGAGATTCGCTAGAGGGTTCACGAGCTAATTTTCCAAAGATAAGTTCGTATGGTGTGCATTTTGTTCCTTCGTGTATGCTAGTATTGTAAGAAAACATTGCTAATTCTAACCAATCGTCCCATTCAGAATTTTTCTCAATAAATTGTTTTAAGTATTCTGCTAAAACATGATGCGAACGTTCGAGTGACCCATTAGATTAAGGGTGAAAAGCTGTTGTACGAAATTGTTTAATTCTAAAACGTTTTGCTAATCTTTTTAATAAATTGCTCAAAAAGTCTCTTCCCTGGTCTGTTAGTACGCCTTTAGGTGAACCGAATATGCAAATGAATTTTTTCACGAATGCGTCTGCTATTGTAGCAGCTTGATGATTAGGTAAAGGGATTGCTAAAGAGTATTTTGTGAAGTTATCTTGAATTGTTAAAATGTACGTGTTGCCAGATTTAGTTGGAGGGTTAAAAGGTCCTACAATATCCATAGAAATTTTTTCAAAAGCAGTTGTAGGTGTGTCTGTGATAATCATTGGATTTTTAGTTTTCACGCGAACTAATTTCTTTAATTGACATTGTAAACATCCGTTTATGTATTTTTGAATATCTAATTTTAAATTTTCCCAATAGTATTTTTGACGAATTCTAGCTAAAGTTTTTGTTACTCCCTTATGGCCTCCGATTGCCGATGAATGATTTTCTTCTAATATCTGTTGTCTAATTTCTTTGTTAGGGTATTGCGTAATCCCATTACAAATTATAAATTTTGTTTTAGATTTTGAAAAAATATCTTGAATTAAAATTTTAATATCTTCCCAAGGAATGTGATTAATTTGAGATGTTTTTGCTATACTAATACTGCGAATGTTTAGTTTATCACTAATTGAAAGTAAAGAGTTAAAACATGATTTGATTGTATTTAGAGTATCAGTTAAGTTTTCTTTGACATTTTCTTGAATTGGAAGTGCAAAATGATAATATTTTCCCTTTTTAAATTCTTTTACTAAACCCTTTTGTAAATTATTAAATTTGGGTAGAATTGATTTTTTTGTTAAACTTTTAGATCCATTGTCGAGAGGGGTACCGTTAGTACTTACAAAATATAAATAATTGTCTTTTCGCATTGTTAATTGGTCACGACATTCTATCAAAATTTTATCACTCGTAGATTGTTTTTCTTGAATAGGAGGTGCTTGAGTAATTTCTTCTTTTCTTCTTAGATTACGCCCTTTGTCTTCGTTATTTTCTTCAATTTCACTTTCTTGTATTTTATCTTCTTCTTCTTCTTCAAAAATTTCTTCGTTATCCATGGCGTCTTCAAAGATTTCATTTTCTTCTTCATAAAATTCTTCATCGAGGGATTCTTCGAATATGTCGTCATCTTCTTCTGAACTATCATCTTCTGTGGATGAAAAGTAATTTTCATTGTCTTCATTTGGTTTTTCTTGAATTACGATTTTGTTTTTCTTCTTCCCCTTTGTCTTTTTAAGTCGTTTATTTCTTCTTAATTCATCGAAGTATTCTGGATCAGTTTCTTCTTCAGCTTCTGAGATTGGCTTCTTGTCTTTCCTCGGCCTTCCTCTTCTTTTGGTACCAACCTTGTCTTCTTGTATGGGAAGTTTATTTTTTAATTTTTTTGGACGACCTCTTGATCTCTTGATAATGGGCTGCAATATTTCTTCTACGTTTTCCGTAAGTTTTTCTTGAATTCCCCTTTCTTCTAATTTTCGTTGTGCCCTAGTGAGAATGGTTTTCCATTGCGTTTTCGTAAGTATTGGGTCAAGCAAAGAAGTTAATAAGAGTAATAATGTAGACGTATTATTATCACTATCGCGAATATTTTCACTTGATTTTTTATTATCCACGAATGTTAAAAATGTATCATCGTCGAGCACCTTTTGATTCCTAAATAATTCTTCTTCGTTAGGAATTGGATTTCTTGAAAGAGCGTCTGCATTGACGTTCATTTTACCTGCCTTGTACACTACTTCATAGTTATATTCTGCTAATTTTAATCTCCAACGCGAAACACGTGAACAAGGATCCTTCGAATTTTGGAACCATACTAATGGTTTATGATCAGTTACTAAAGTAAATTTTCTACTGTATAAATATGGTCGAAAATGAGATACGCAAAAAATAATAGCTAATGCTTCCTTCTCGTATGTGTCATATTTCTTTTCCGTATCGCTTAAGCTTCGAGATGCATATGCAATAGGCTTGTCTTTTCCTATTTTCCCTTGTGAAAGTATTCCTCCAATCGCGTAACCTGATGCGTCTGTTGTAAGCACGAAGGGTTGGGAAAAATCTGGTCTTTGTAAAAGAGGTTCTTCGCATAAATGTTGTTTTAATGTGTCAAAAGCTAATTGTTGTTTGTCTGACCAAATAAAAGGTGTATCCTTTTTTAAAAGTTGGTTTAGTGGATGTGCAATTTTAGAAAAATTTTCAATAAATCTTCTATAATATCCTGCTAATCCTAAAAATTGTTTAATGTTCTTTGTTGTTTTCGGTATAGGAAAATTTTTAACCGCAATAATTTTCCTTGGATCGGGTCGAACACCATTTTTATCAATAATGTGTCCTAAATATCCTACTTCCGGTCGTAAGAATTCGCATTTGTCTGGTTGTAAATGAAGATTTGCGTTTCTAAGTCGTTCAGCTAAATTATTAAATTTTCTTTCATGTTCTTCGAGTGTGTCTCCGTAAATAACAATGTCATCAAGGTAAACAAAAAGTTCTGTTCCAATTAGTCCAGTTAATGTTAAGTCCATAAGTCTTTGGAATGTCGCGGGTGCTGTTTTTAAACCAAATGGCATTCTATCAAATTCATAATGACCATGAGGTGTTGAAAAAGCTGTCTTGTGTGAGTCATTGGGATTCATTCTTATATGATGAAATCCGGTTGCTAGGTCGAAAACAGAAAAGTATTTTGCGGAAGAAATTGAGTCAAGTATATCATTTATATGAGGTAATGGATATGAGTCACCTATAGTTTTTTCGTTTAGTTTTCGAAAATCTAATACCATTCGCCATTTTAAATTTCCGCTTGAGTCAGGTTTTTTAGGTACGATCCATACCGGTGTGTTATAAGGTGATTGAGAAGGTTTAATTATTTTATTTTTTAAAAGTTCATTTACTTGTTTAGTTATTTCGTCTTTGTGAATTTGAGAAAAACGGTATTGTCTTGAAAATATTGGGCAGTCATCTGTAGTTGGTATTGAATGTCTTAAAATATTAGTTGCTTCTAAAGGTTCTCCAGGCATTTGAAATCTGTCAGCGTTATTTTTTATAAGATTTTCTACATGATCGTATTCGTCTTGGTTTAAATGGTCTAAACGAAGAAGTCGTTTTATTTCTTCTATTCTGTCTTCAATTGTCATTTTATTAAAAGTACAAAAATTTTCTGATATTAAAAAATTATTCAGCAAGTTATTAGTCACGTCATTGTTATCAAATTTTTGAGTTTGTGTGATAGATGTATAAGGGTTAATTTCTTCAAAATCTTCTAATTTAATTGTAGGAATTGAAATAGTTACTGAAGTTTCATTAGTGTTTGCAAATTTTAAAAATGTTTTATTGTCGTAATTTTTTACTACTGCGTCTCCGGCATAAATTCCTGAACCTAAATTTAATCTTGGTATGTAACCTTCATTTTTATTAGTTTCGTCAAGAAAAACTGTAGTTGTTATTATCGTTCGTGCTGGTATTGTTAAAATTTTTGTAGAAACAAAAGGATAAAGATTATTATCTATCTCTAAACATTTTGAAGTGTAATTAATGTTTACGTTATTGTCTCGAAAAAATTCTGTCCCTAAAACACCGTCTTCGTCTACTGGGACTGCATCTGGGATAATATTAAATATTGTTTGATGACCAAAAATATTTAATTTTATTTGCCCTAAAGTGTAAAGAGGTAAATCATTTATTCCGATTAATTTTAAAATATTTTCTGTGTCAATTGGAATTCTTGGATCAATTGCTTTTAATTTTAATAAATTTCTTCCAGCTCCAGTATCTATCATCATTCGAGCTGGAAATTTTAAACCGTCGGCAGAGATAATAATTGAGGGAATTGTATTTGTTTGCGAATTGTTTAAAGTAATTTGTTCTTTTGAAACGGGTGTTTTTAAATTTATTCTACCCTCAGTCCACCCTTGCTGGGGGTTGAATTCAAGTTTCCCGAAAAATGAGGTTGTAGTTCTTGTGATTTTTGAATATGGTGTGATTGAGATTGTGATTGTTGTTTAGAATATTGTTGTTTGTTGTATGATTCTTCTCTTCTAGGAGGTCTAATTTTACATTCATTAATATAATGACCTGATTTTTTACAATAATTGCAAGTTATATCTTTTTTGAAAAATCTCTGATTATTATTATTATTATAGTTTTTATTATTATAATTATTATTATTATAATCGTTATTGTTATTGTATCGTGAAGTTTGAAAGTTTCTAGAAAGTTTATTCATAAAATTGTTAGAGTTATTATTTTTATTTCTGTAAAAATTGTTACCATTGTTAAAGGGATTTCTATTTTTTGAGAAATTTTGATTATTAAAATTGGGTTTTGAAAATCCTTGTGTTTGTCTTGGTGGACTGTATGTTTTATTTTGTTGTTTTGAAAAGAAACAGTTTTCTGTTTTATGATTTCGTCTCTTACAAATTGAGCAAGGTAAATCAGAATCTTGTAAGGAGTGTATTTTTATAGCTTTATGATCCTCATTAATTTTGCTTTTTCGAAGATCTGAACTAGCACTTAAATTCCTTTCTATATCAATCGCGTCGTTTACTATCTCTCGGAATGTGGGTTTTTCTTTCATACGAATTTCTATTTCGGGTCTTAATCCGCGCACAAAGCAATGCTTCACGTCTTTTTCTAGATTTTCTTTAAAAACATCGTCAACTGCATTGTTATTACCTAACCTGTGAACATCTTCAATTTTATCAGCAATTTCTTTTATTCGCGCAGCATAAGATGTAATATTTTCCTTTTCCCACATATATATATTTCCTAATTCTCCCTGTAATTGGTACACTGTTTTAGCTGGCAAATATACGCGTTTCAATTTATTTATTAATTCGCCTACATTTGCTATTTGAGTTCCGTAAACACATTTTCGCGCATCCCCACTTAATTTTGCCCTTATTAATTTTGCTAAATTATTTCGAGCTACTCCTTCTGGAAGCATTTGTTCTGATTCTAAACACCCTTCAATAAAATGTGAAATTGGAATGTTAGTCCCGTCAAACAAAGGAACTATTTCTAAAGCGTCACGTAAAGATACTTGTTGATTTGTTGGTAGAGCCATTTCGTTATTTTCTGTTAAATTTTCACTATCACTGTTCTCGTCGTGACTGTTTTCGTCGTCACTATCGTGTGTGCTAATTATTGAATTTTCGAGTCTTTGTTTAAAATTATTTCGTAATGTAGAATTTAAAGAACCGTTATTTTCTAAAATTGTATTATTACTTTCGTCGTCAGTATTAAAAGAATTGTTATCAAATAATGAATGACAAATTCCTGAATCTAATTCGGATTTGCAAAAAGGGTTTGGATTTTCGTTAGAGTATCTAGGTGTACCAGTAGCTAAAGGTTTAAAATAGGGAATTCCTGGGTTAAGTTTTAAAGTAGGGTTTTCTTTGATTTTTGATCGAGTTGTATGTTTATCTTGTGTAATATTTTCCTTAGAAGTAGACATTAATTTTTAAAAGAAATGATTTAATCATTGGAATTGATTCTCTCTCGGTTTGTGTTTCAATTTTTTATTAAATTTTAGAATTGTTAAAAATAAGAGTTAAAAATTGATTTTAAATGTTTCAAATTTTAATAGAAAGTTTTAGAATTGTTAAAAACATGTATATTTTTTATATCTCAAAATAAATTTTTGGAAAAAATAAGAATTAGAAAAAATAATATCATTGATTCTTTATGGCTTTCCCGGCCGATGCACCAAGAAAAGAGGGTATGTTACGTGAAAAGTAACTTACCTCTTAACATTTGTTATCCTCGTTTTAAATAAGAAATTCCGAAGAAATCTTATTTGGGAATGAGGAAAAAGAATCAATGAATAAAAGTTAAGAATTAGTTAAAATGAAATTTATTATAAAATAGTATATAATGATTTCTTGAAGTTCTTTATTTGTATGTTGCCGAGAGAAGACCAGTTCCAATAAACACCTTTAACAAATAAGCGTTTATTAGATATAGAAATTGTATCGAAAGAATATGATGAAAAGATTTAGTTAATTACCTTTATTGCTTCTTTGTGAAGCTGAAAACCCGTTCTCCGCTCGTGCGTCCACAGTCAGTTCAGATGCACCGCCTTTCCAATTTTTACTGCTTGGAGGTTTGACAATGGCTCGGTCACACACGAGATGGGTATTACTTAGACTGGGATAATCGTAGGTAACGAGTATAGATTCGCACTGACTACTGGTACAGAGATGATGTCGATCGGTTTGATTTAAATTAGATACTGACTGGATGCTGACTAGATACTGACTTCTGGATCCAAATTTAGGGCCTTATATACCCAGATCACATCCGTGTATCGACGTAATAGGGTTGTAAAAAGATTGCTCATCGATGGGTGTTTGTCAAGTTTGCTTGGTAACAGGTCTGGTCTAAGGTTACTTAGAGGTCACACACGTGGCATGTGACATTTATATTGCTAAAGATTCATTCCTCGTTACAGATAATAGTAGTAACTTTTAAAAATTATTTGCAATCAAACATTTTTTTAAAACCAACATTTTATATTTTTTATAATTAATGCTTAACTTCTGTATATTGTTACTTCTATTCACTACAGATGACCGGAGGACTGAGGGTATGTTAAATATTAATTATATTCATATATAAGTGACTTATTTAGTCTTTTTTTAGTTATTTGTTACATCCCGAGCAGAAGGCGAGTTTGATAGGTTAGGTTAAATAATTTTGGAGGAATGGTAGGCTGATTATGGTCAAGTTGGTAAAGCTTGACCTTTATTTTTAAGTAGGATCGTTTGTACTTGTCAAAACTACGGGTTTTGAGTTACAACAACAATAAATATTCCCTTTTAACAATGTTTATTAAATATTCAAGTAATGTTTACAAAATTATACAATTGTTACTTACTTTTAATTACAGGTTTATTCGTAGATTTAAATTGAAGCGCTGGTCGATATTAGTTTGGTTTTCAGAACGTTGTTTCAATTGAATGAAACTGAGAAAGTTTGTTCTGTTACACTTATGTAACTTTCACAACTTTAGTGTTTTTGCAATTGTTTCAAAGAATTAATACCGTTTCTAAGTGTTACTAATCGTTACTTGCACCTAATTATGGAAAGAAAACTCGTTTCTAAGTGTAAGAAAAGCAACTTGCACGATAATCGAGTACAACGCACACTGAATTGCCGATTAAAGAAAGAATTGGTAGTTAACTATAATTAATGAAACTTCATATGCAAAATACGACAGTAAATACATTTAAATTATTGATTCTAAGTGTTAACTTGCTTTTCTTGCACCTTTAATGGAAAGAAACTTGTTTCTAAGTGAAAAACAAATGTAACTTGCACGATAACCGAGTACAACGCACACTGAATTGCCGATTAAAGAAAGAATACAATAATTTTTAGTATAACTGAAGGGTCGCTCTACAATGGTTACAGGTCTATAAAACCGCACTGGAACTTTTGACAATTTGTGTTAAAAAGCTTTGCCTTATATACTATAAAATTATTAAAAAGTGGGAGAGTTTGTAGACAATTATGGGGGTAAAAGGTGTCAATTCTTTAGAATAATACTTATTCATTATAATTCTATTTATAATTGAGAAAAGAAGAAAGAATGCGATTTCGACAAATGATCTAAATATCTACCTCAATTATGGAAAAAGTGAAGCTAGAGTTACAAGAAGTGATTCACAGAACTCGGGTTGCGTAATGAGGTCATAGCGGCTGAGTGCGAGCTTGCGTGAGTCACTCCTTGACTCAACGCATTGTTTCTTATTTTTGTCAATTTCTATCTCTGGTTTTGTTTTTTAATCATTATTCTAATATGTAGGACGAAGTATAGAATTTCAGTTATAACTTCTATCTCAATTTCGGAATATTAAATGCTTTTATCGTGTTTATTATATGTTATAAAAATAGTTACATCGCAGTTACATAAACAGTTTCTTAAAAATGTACCTGGGATGTAACAGTCCTCCCTCCTTACTTTTTTCATCGTCTCGATGAAATTCTATTCTTATCGTTTAAATACCCATGTCGCGACTATAAAATTCTGAAATTGAGACTGTCTTTTATCACCTAAATTATAATTTTCATACAGTGTTTGCAGTGACATCAATATCCTTCCTCTCTTATTACATTCGGCGGCGCCTAGATAAGAATGTGAAGTGATAATTTTACGTGTTTGTTGTGTAATGATATGTGTTGTTTGTGATTCTTTATCATCTTCTTAAGGTAGGTATGGATTTCGTTTTTCTCAGGGTGGTCGTTGACTCTTTGTTTCTCGTAGTGGTGATTAAAATTGTCAACCTCAGCATTTTGCATCCCTATAAAGGATGATAGTACTTGGGACGTCTTCAGTATTTGGCTTCTTGAGATAGAACGTACATACGCGCAATTAAAAAGTAAGCAGTGTGACTTCTTAGCAGTGTTACTTATTTTTCTTTGACATGTGTTTATAAGTTGTTAATTTTAATAATTTCCTCTATTTCGGTTTTTTGTGTCTGGTGAAGGAAATTGTAGAATGGAATTAATGAAATTCCTCCAATCACTCTAAACTTTGGCATTCGTTGGCAGCATCAATACATTATTCGATGCAGGAGATCGACTGTTATGAGGCCATGGAGCGTCCTGGCCGTCCATGGAGAGGAGAATTCCATGGGTTTAAGGTCTATTTAGCACAACCTGGTTCTTCAGAAACTTCGGTCAATGATCAACCGTTGGATTTGTCCGTGAAGTCGACAGTTTGCGATCCGAAATTCCAAGCCAAAGGTGTATCTAAAGGACATTAGGTCCTTGCTGGAAAAATCGCCATTGATTCAGCCCAAATTTAACATTTCCTTCCAGGATGAAGCAGGTCCTTCCTGATATCTCATTCCAGGGAGAGTTGAATCCTTCCTGGTACGTGAAACCAACCGATGCAGAGGTCATTTTGGAGGAAAATCCTCTCAGGATGGATCCTACACCATGTACTTCATTCCAGAGAGAGTTGAACACTTCCTGGTACGTGAAACCGAAAGATGTGGAAATTATTTTAGAAGAAAATCCTCCCATGGTGGATCCATTTAAAGTTAAATTGTGTGCATGTGGAACGTGATTTACATAAAATTGTAGTGTGAATGTGTGTGTTTTTAAATAAATAAAAATTTTTTTTTTTTATAAATGTTACATTCTCAATTTATGGAGTTAATTTATTTCATTCTGTCAACCACTTTTGCAAATTCAAATATAAGAGTTTTTCTCCTTAATTCTTTTTTTACATTTTAACAATTTATTAAATTTTGCTTATTTGATTCGTAGAATTTATTCAATAATTAACTTTATTTCTCTAAATTCTTTTTATTTATTTCATTTAAAATTGTTAACTTTTGTGATTTAGTTTCTAAATATTTCTATTGTGTTGAAAGTATGAGGTAAAAACGATAAAACATACATAACTTTTGCAGGGTTGCTGCGTTTTCGCTGATTTGTAATTTTTTTGACAGTTTTTTTAAAACTACACTTATTATTTACCACATTAAATCTATTACATATATTTAGAAATTTCGGTAATTGTGAAATTAATCAAAAACATCTATTATTATTTTTTTCATAGGAATTAAAACTTTCAAACATTTCACATTAAAACATTTTAAAATTCAATAACGTAAAAGAATATTATTATAAAACATTAATATTTTATATTATAATTATTCGAAAATTCTTCAAAAAATAGAAACTTCAAATATTTCAAAAGAAATCTATTAAACTTTTAAAACAACAATTTCACACAATTGTTTGCTAAAAGTACGAATATTCCGATTTATAAATATTTCAATTTTTAAATTTTATGAAAATTCAATTATTTAAATATAAAAATAAATAATTTATTGAATAATTACATGTTTCTTAAAACTGAATTTTCATTAAGAATTTTATTAACAAAATTTTTTTTTTATAATTAAATTCTTTGCACGAAAGCAAATAAGAATTTTTAAGAATAATTATATTTTTCGAAGAAATTGTATTAAAATCGTATTTAAAAGTACTTGAAATTCTGCGATGAGTTTTAATTATATCAATTGGAAAATAATTGAATTACTAAAAATAATTTCATTATTCATAAAAATAATTAAATGTTTGCGTACAAAATACTTAAAATCCTTTATAATGATTGAATTCTATTGAAAATTCTATTAAGTCAGCAGATATAAAAATATATAAACATTATTTATTTATTATATTTTCATTATAGAAAGTGAATTTATCATTCGGCAGTAAAATATTAAAGTTTTTTTTTTTTAAAGGTTCTGTTTTTTTTTGTTCTTCAATAATTTTTGAAATTATTAATTAATTTCGAAAATATTTTTCAGATTAGGCAGGTTTCTGTATTAGGACAGCTGTGATGTCGATACAAATGAAACCCACGAGCTTATAGATTTATTTAAGATATTTAATTTATTTGTTAAAATTGATAGCTTCTTTCACTTTTAATTATTAATTTATGTTTCAAAATCTAAGTTCATTAAAATTCTAATAAAAATTTCAGCATAATTGCATTAAAGCATTGTTATAGCTTAAATAGTATGGTTAGTTGCTATTTACTAATATTAAGGAAGCAATTTTTAGTTAATTAATTGTTTAAGCATATTATTTGTTTAAAAGTTATAACGTAATGTTTTCAGGACCTTAATTTTTAAGTTAATAAAATAAATAAAATTGTTTGTATAAACACAATATAAACAATTTTATTTAAAAGTTATATAATTTTTAGTAATTTATTTATATATTATTGTTAATTTAGCAGTTTTTAAATAATTTAATTGTTAATTATTAATCAAAGCATATTGTTTATTCATGTATATGTGTATCATTATTAATGTATGAAATGCTATTTTACAATATTATTTATTTAATATAAATAATATAATCGGTATAATTTTATTATTAATATTGTTTATCAAATTGCAATGTAATTAATTGATTAGTATTAATTGTTAAGGCGTTAATTAGAGATTTATTGCCAGTATGGTTAATATTATATAGCTTTGTGTTTGTCTTTCATACTTCAAGAGCTATATTTAATTTTAAATTTGAATTGTTTGCCGCTCTTTCATGATGGAAGTCATTAAAGGTTGTTTTCGGTCTTAAAATTGTTGAAATTTTTGCAGATTTTTGAGAATTTCCTCCCTCCTTAGATTTTACATTGTTCTCCGTGTGTAGAAATATTTGGTTTCATTGAGTTTTTCTTCTGTTAATTTTGTGTTCTTTGTATTAGATTTAAATTTTTTTCCTTCTAATTGCAATTAAGGAGTAGCATAGATATAGTTTTCTTGCTGTGATAATAATTATTATTAATAAGAATAATTGAACGGAAACTATGAAATCATCTTTGATTGTTTATGCATATTATGATTTTTTTTTGTTTATCAATAAATAAAATTAGTTTTAAAGTTTAGTTTTTTTTTTTTATAATGATTTTTTTTTTTTTTGATTAATGACATTTTTACTCATAAAATTATTTAGTTGTTTAATTTTTGTTTTCATCATCTAGCTGATTAATATGGAATTTATTTAATTATTTATTTAATTCTTAGATTTATTTTCGTGTAACGTCTGATTAGTCAGATGGTTATAAATCACAAGTTATTAATTTTTGGTTACTAATTATTAAATAAAAGAGGAAATAAATAAGGCAACTACTAATTCCTCTAGGTTCCTTTTTTTTTTGTTCCTCGAGTACTCCTTTTGGGTATGGTATGTTGTCTATATTTCCTTTTGCAGATGGAAAGAACGGTACCATTTTTCCTTGGCGTAGTGGAGAAAAATTATGGATTTTGTCATCTAAAATTTAAAACTATGTTATTATCATTATTTATGGGCAATTTTTTTTTTTTTTTTTTTTTTTTACATGTCTTTGGAACCTTTGTCCTTTTCATTTGGTGCCCTAAGTCAATCACTATTCTCCACTTTTTCTCACCAGTTTTATAATTCATTTTTGGAATCATAAGCAGTGGTGAGTTGTATGGTGAACATGATGGACCTACAGCTCCTTTTGACTTCATTTTGTCAATGACTTTATCTATTTCTTCTTTTTGGGATGAAAAGAATCTTTGTTTTAAATGTTTTATCAATTGGTCAATTGTTCCAAAGATTTTACCGTGAATATTACCTCTAGCAGCACCTTTTAATTTAGCAAGAATAGATTGAAAATATTGATCGTCGTATTGCTTTGGAATAGTAAATTCAGCATTAAAAATATCTTCAATAAAGTCATTTACTGGCATATTATGCCCATTATAAAAAGGAATATTCATTATACCCTGTTGTAACGCAAAACATTCAGCCATAGAATTTACCATAGTATCATGAAGGGATCTATTAATGGAGGTTGTGAAGGTTGATCCACTTGGTCCTGTGGTTTCATCATTATTATCGTCTACATAATCTTTTTGGTGTTTTCTACGAGGCATTTTGATGTTAGTTTAAATTATTTCGTTAATAATATCCAATGAAAAAGAAAGCCCTAGAACTCCAATAATATCTGAATTGTCGTCACAAATTATCGTTTGAAATTCTATTACTGTATAATTAATACAAACTTTTGTTTTTCCGTGCGTTCTTAAAGTACCGTCTCTCAAAAAGTATTTTATTATACGATTTACTCCTAAAAATGGATTAAGTCTGTCTTCTTTAATGATATTAATAGGTAACGAGGGATCTAATATGAATAAGCCTTCGTTATTAAGTAAAGAATGAAGAATTTAATGATAATAGTGGATATAATTCGCTATACTTTAGTAAGAACTGAAAATATGAGTTCATTAATTAAATTTTACCGGGAGTATTATTCTCGTATAGGTGTGAGATTTGCTTTATATATATATTTTTTTATATTCTTGAGATTTGTTTAAATCAAAATATTTGATGAATTATTGAATTTAATATTTTGAGTTATGTACCAAATTCTTAGCCACAAAATTATTGAAAATGTTACAATAAAAAGTGTTGTGAATAATATTATACAATACATGTAATATGTAGTTGATTAGAATGTAAATTTACTAGGATCTGTATTAAGGAAGGGAGATCCTAATATACCTGTTAATTCAGGTTGGTTTGGATTAATAAAAGTTTTAAATTTTATTGCTTTATTAGCAATTACTATTTTTGTTGTTCCGGATGTAACGAATGACCCGAAATTTATTGTGTATTTTTCAATTCTTTTGATTTCAGTATCTTGAGTGAGTTTGTTTTCGTTTATTAAATTAATATCCAAAGCAGGATTGATTAAAAAGAGTCCTCTATTCGCTATTAAATTTTTAGAAGATATGTGAATTTTCGGATAATTCTTAAAATTGAATGAAATGTTATTAATATGCTTACTCATGAGAAATTTCTATGAGTATTAGAAGAATCTTCTAAATAAAGTATTTCGAAAGAAATTAGCTACTCGACGTCTTAATCGTCTTTGAATTGATAATTCACGTCTCCAGATTTCTCTTTCGTAAATGACTGCTATTCTTTCAAAATATCTAGTTTCAAAAATTTGATCCAGAAATGGTGCTCCTAATATACCGATAATTTCTGTATCACTATGAGAATAAGCGTCAACTTCAAATCTCAAAGAAAAATCACTAAATTCTATTATTGTATTTCCAATAGTATGAATCGCACCTTGTCGAGATATAGTTGAACTATTACGTTCTATGTATACGAATGATGCTATTGCTGATTGTTGAATTAAATTTATTGATAAGGTGTGATCTATTAAAAAGTTACCTCTATGTAAATTGAAATAACCCGAAATCAATTCAACGTAAGGGTAATTATGTTGATTATAACTTAGATTTGAAAAATAACTACTCATTTAATTTTTTTTTTTTTATTTATATTTTTATTAAAATTTGGTTGGCTGTGTGCAAGATTAATTGTCTTAGCAAAATTACAATATTTTTGTTACAATTCTTTATTTTTATTTAAAATTTGCTCCGTATTAGTTAATAATTTTTCGAAAAATTTTTTGAAAATTCTTGAATTGAATTAAATTCTCGTACTTCTAATAAATTATCAGTATATTCTACTTGTTTTTGTTGAAAGCGTTTCTGATTTCTTTTTCCTCCTCTATTCCTTGGTTTATCGTTATTATTTTGCATGATCTCAAACTGCAAATAAAGACATTTTGTCTTTGATTATAAGAAAATTTAAATTATTGTTAAAGTAGTATGTTTGATTATGGATTTTTATTAAGGAAAAAGCCTTTACTTCTTTAAAGTTAAAATTCGCCGATCGGCGTAAAAATAACTCTAAAGTAAGCCTCAAACTTAACAAAATTTAGAAAAGCTCTTTATTTTAACAAATTCGCCGATCAGCGTAAAATGATAAAATCAAGAACTTGTGTTTTAATAAAGCTAGTTGCCCTAATAACAAATTCGCCGATCAGCGTAAAATGCCATTAGTAAAATCGAAATTCGCCAAAAGGCGTAAGAACGATTTTATACAACTTGTTCTTTTATTACTTAAAGTGATTGTTGTATAATGTGTTGTGTAATTAATAATTTACTTGAAAAGAATGTTGTTAGAGCGTCAGTTAAATTGTTCTTTATTCTAAGTGTTGTAAGTGTTTAACTTGCACCTTGTAGAAGGAAAGAATAGTGTTTCGTATAACTCCGATCCGCGAGCAGAAACTAACAATTCTAAGTGTTAAAACTGACAACTTGCACAATAACCGAGTACAACGCGCACTGAATTGCCGGTTAAAGAAAGAATAATTTGAATTATTAATTAACTCTCCTAAGATTTTGATAAGTTATTTTAATTTTGAATTTAATATTTTGTAATGGAAAATATTATAATTGTCTAACAAAAGTGACGAATCCCACCGCTGCCACCAAATCAGCTGTTACATCCCGAGCAGAAGGCGAGTTTGATAGGTTAGGTTAAATAATTTTGGAGGAATGGTAGGCTGATTATGGTCAAGTTGGTAAAGCTTGACCTTTATTTTTAAGTAGGATCGTTTGTACTTGTCAAAACTACGGGTTTTGAGTTACAACAACAATAAATATTCCCTTTTAACAATGTTTATTAAATATTCAAGTAATGTTTACAAAATTATACAATTGTTACTTACTTTTAATTACAGGTTTATTCGTAGATTTAAATTGAAGCGCTGGTCGATATTAGTTTGGTTTTCAGAACGTTGTTTCAATTGAATGAAACTGAGAAAGTTTGTTCTGTTACACTTATGTAACTTTCACAACTTTAGTGTTTTTGCAATTGTTTCAAAGAATTAATACCGTTTCTAAGTGTTACTAATCGTTACTTGCACCTAATTATGGAAAGAAAACTCGTTTCTAAGTGTAAGAAAAGCAACTTGCACGATAATCGAGTACAACGCACACTGAATTGCCGATTAAAGAAAGAATTGGTAGTTAACTATAATTAATGAAACTTCATATGCAAAATACGACAGTAAATACATTTAAATTATTGATTCTAAGTGTTAACTTGCTTTTCTTGCACCTTTAATGGAAAGAAACTTGTTTCTAAGTGAAAAACAAATGTAACTTGCACGATAACCGAGTACAACGCACACTGAATTGCCGATTAAAGAAAGAATACAATAATTTTTAGTATAACTGAAGGGTCGCTCTACAATGGTTACAGGTCTATAAAACCGCACTGGAACTTTTGACAATTTGTGTTAAAAAGCTTTGCCTTATATACTATAAAATTATTAAAAAGTGGGAGAGTTTGTAGACAATTATGGGGGTAAAAGGTGTCAATTCTTTAGAATAATACTTATTCATTATAATTCTATTTATAATTGAGAAAAGAAGAAAGAATGCGATTTCGACAAATGATCTAAATATCTACCTCAATTATGGAAAAAGTGAAGCTAGAGTTACAAGAAGTGATTCACAGAACTCGGGTTGCGTAATGAGGTCATAGCGGCTGAGTGCGAGCTTGCGTGAGTCACTCCTTGACTCAACGCATTGTTTCTTATTTTTGTCAATTTCTATCTCTGGTTTTGTTTTTTAATCATTATTCTAATATGTAGGACGAAGTATAGAATTTCAGTTATAACTTCTATCTCAATTTCGGAATATTAAATGCTTTTATCGTGTTTATTATATGTTATAAAAATAGTTACATCGCAGTTACATAAACAGTTTCTTAAAAATGTACCTGGGATGTATCATATTTGTAAAACTGATATCATATTCGTAATCCGCGATCCCAAAACTTTTAGATATCAAGTTTCATAAAAAACATTTAAAAATTTTAACACTCTTGCCCAAAAAGTATACCAATTTTTAAAAGAATCGAAGGTATGCTTTATTCGGTAGTGATGAATAAATAAATTTAAGTATTTGTAAATTCAAAGTACTTTACATATTTTAATTTAAATTTAATTCTCTACTTCAACATTTTACAAATTCAAAAATACGATTATCATTTATGATTTTTGCTTCAGTAGCTACAATAGGGTAAATGCACCAGTTACCGAAGGTTCAGCAATTGTCGAGGGTTTTAATTTTCTTAATCAGATAAATAGGATAATATAGAAGATTTATAAACAAAAATAATTTCAGAAAAACCTTTATAATTTCAATAGTTTACTTACATGATAACATTATTTATTTATACACTCGTCTTTTTGCCTTAATACTAGCGTTTACAAGTGTTTCCGAGAAAATTGTCTGACAATACTAGATTTTCTTACATACTTATTCTAAATTTTTGCGACTACAGAACGACTTGAAAATTAGAAATACTCGCATTTGCCTGGACCACCCGTCAAATGGGTTTTCTCGCCAGTGTAAAGGGAAACTGTAGAAAACCTCTCCTGAGTACAACCGGTTTATCGACAGTCGAGTTCTAATGGTGTGTACCGGACAATAAGTCCGGTACACCAGACTCGACAAGCGCCAAGCGCGCGGTTGTAAGGGATAATATCATTTAGGTAGCAGTGAGCGCCTTTGGACCACACACTGCTACCTGACTGGAACTATCTCTTTTGGTCGAGCGCTCATCGAGTTCTTCTTCCCATCCGCTAAATTTACTTCTGTCAAATTTTTTCGGTTCGCCATTTTCTTAATATTTGTACGTTGCTTAGAATTTGTAAATTCATGTTTTGCTTTTTGTTTTGAGTAGTAAGAATTCAAAAATTGCCTATAAAGAAATTCTTTTTTTCTGTCCGCAATATTTTGTCCAGGAATAACACAAAAACGGCTTGATCGATTAAAACGAAACTTGTCAGTCGCTTAGGTATTACACTAACTTAAAATCTTGGCCATATCTGATTAAAAAATATTAAGAGAAACAAAAGTTATAACTTTTTTCTCAAAATATAAAACTAAAAAAAGTACATTTTTAATTTTTTGTCAAATTGATGTAACAGTGTCAGTAGCTACTTTCATATATATGTGACCTGGTCTAAGAAAAGGGACCTCATGTGTCACAAAATAATTTTTTACTTTTTTATTAATTCGGATAGAGTTTGAGCGCTCTTTAAGATGGTGAAAACCAAAGAGTCATAAGTTGATTAGAAGTTTCTTAAAAAAAATTTTAAAGTCAGAAGAAACAAGATAAAAATACGAAAAAATTGATTTTTTTGTTATTATTCAAATGAAAATAACGAAGACGATAATTTTTTATTATTAAGAAAAGTTGACAGTTTTTCTTTGAAAACTGTCAACAGTTAAAATTAAAATTAGATATTATGTTCGTAATCAGCGACCTCAAAAACCTTATTACTGTCTTTTTTTATAAAAAATGATCACATTTTAGAGAAGTTGACAGCTGTCAACTGTCAAATTGTCAATTTAACATCATATTCGTAATCAGCAGCCTCGAAAACGCTTACAAACATGTGTCACTTATTTATACTTATTGTTGCTATTTAGAAAATTTTGATTATTCTTTCTGTGTTTGGGAAGTTTGTTATTAATTTATATAAACAATTATTAAAAGAATTTTTTCATTACTTGTATGTTTTTTATTTTGATATTTTGATCCACGGTAAAGAAAATAAGCATAACTTGATTAAAAAATATTAATATTTAAAAAAGTTACAAGGATTTTTCTAAGTTAAACTTTAACTGCTGCTTTCTCGAAAACTTGTTTTCGCGCGTAAGATCCATTTTCATAGACCAGGTCACAAATAAATACAACCAATTTTTACTATAAACATGAAATATAAATAATAAATCATAATTTTTAAGCTAAAATTATGTTTTATTTTTAACAAATCTTTAATTAATTTTGTGTGTTAGAATATTATTTAATTTTTTATGAAGTTGACATTGTTATCTCTTAATTGGGATCAATGAATTAGGATTTATCAATCAAAATTTTCTTATTTTTTAAATCTAGAAATATTTAAAAATGACTTTGAGAATAAATAATAAATTCCTATTTATGAATTAACATTATTTTTAGAATTTTAGAAATGTTTAGTGAAACGATGCAGGAGTTTTAATTCATATGCCTACTAAAAATCCCCACATGAGAATCGACATATAAAATCCCACTTATATAAAGGGAACCATATGTGACGCGACACGAGAAAAAGGATTTATCATTTAAAAAATCGAATTTAAGATTATGGTGCTATTCGAAAGATTTTAATTTGTTCTTTTACGTGAAAAAAATCAAAAGTTGAAAAACTTATGTATGTCCGCCCAAAATCCGCGGGTTTTCTGCTCATGGTGTCGCTTCAAACGCTCCCCCTGTCGCGTCACATATGGATTCCCATGTTAAACCGTATGGGAAATAAGTGATATGAAATACTATGTAAATTCTATGTTGAATGAAATTTTATGCCAAACCTTATATGAAATCTCACGTCAAAACTCATATAAAAACAAAATGTGAAGTACAATGTGGGAATATTTAATAAGGATATGATGAAATTGTACCTGAAAGATGGAAATGGATTTTACATGGCATTTGATGTAAGATTTAATATGCAATTATTTTTAAAAAAATGAAAAAAGATTTTACAGGAGGAATGATAAGTTCCCTTATAGATTCCCATGTAGGGATTTTTAATAGTTATAGACAAAATGTTTATGGATTAACTATATTTAGGAAATAAAACCCGTCGAAGATGGGTATTCATAGTAATACACACAATCACCCTATATATGGGTGATTCTCCCGAAATACTCCTTTTTGTGAGTTACAAACAGAAAAGAAAAAAAATTATTATTTATGGATTAATGCAGTCAATTATATTGAGCTTTCAAAAATCTACCACCTCTATAGCATGATCATGCTAACTTTAGCTTTTAAAGTATATATTTTAAATTAAAATTTACAAAAAAATTAAGAGGTTAAAATTTGGCGCCGGCGTTTTTTATTATATATATTTTTCTATTTACAAAAAATTATTTAAAAATTATAATTTATTAATATTATCTATAAATTTTATAGATTTTGAAATACTTACAGTTATCAAAAATCTCTTTAAACAATTGTCAAAAATTATTTTTCATACATTTTAGGTTCACTTTTCACTGGCAGTTTGTAAACAACCGACAATCATATCAATTTTTAATTTTTATTCAAAAAAGTGAGAGGAATGACGATTTCAACATTTTTTAATTTTATTTAATTGACAAATAATTTTCCTCCAGCTTAGAATGCCCTATCATGTTTATAAAGGATAACTTTATGTGAAAAAAATTTGCGATCAATTTATATATATTAATATTGTTTTTATTAGCGGTGAGAGGAATGACGCTTTAGGTTGTGAATCTCTGCTTATGTCTCAATTTTAATTTTTTTAACGCAAAATAATGACATTTTTTAAAAAGTAACTTAAGAAATTAATATTAGAGATGTTAATTTAAATATTGATCACAATAATTAAGCAATATCTCTACCCACAGCAAAAATATTGGATAATATTCAACGAGTGAGAGGAATGACGCGGTACTACATGACAAATTTCATTTTCTATATTTAAAAAAACTACACGACATATTTTATTTATATTTTTGAAAATTATTCTTAAATATCATAACTTTTAGAAAAAATTAATAAAGTACCAATTTTCATGTTTTAAATAATTGTTTTATCTATTGAAAAAATGAAAAGCACTTAGATGACAGGTTAGAAAATCGATTTTGAGGTGGTAAAATATTTTAAAAATGTATTAAACAATAAAATTTTACAACTTTTTCTTGCAGAACATTTAGAAAAAGTGATAAAATAGGGAAATATGACTTGGTATTTTCCCAAATGATTATAATTATTTAGAAAATCTTGATTACACGCAAAATGAGGTTTTTTGGAGAATCACCCATATAACTAATTGGAACAAAATTTTTATTTTTCAATGTTTTTGTTTTATTTTTTTTGTCATTTAAACATCTGTATTTGGAACGACAGAATTCAATTTTTGGTAGGTCCTTTACCATCATAACTATCAAAAAATTCCATTCGGCTTTTATTTTAAAATCTTGCTCGTGATAATAAAGGTTAATAAATATATTATGTTTATTGAATTGATCACTCGGATGTATTTAATAGTTAAAAATCAGAATTTATCGATCTCTCCGAGTCAGGTTGTGATAATGTAATTAAGGTTAATAAAGTTTTTATAGTTTATGAACTGCTGTGGCGCTTCGTCTGAAAAATAATAAACTTTCTTGTCATCTTTGTACAATGTATTAATGAAGTCTGTAATAACTTTTGAAAAATACGTTAACCGCATTCGAATTAAAGGTATTGCATTCAGAAATAATCACTAGACTTCTATGTGATAATTCATTATTTACATCAAAACAAATGACAACTGGACATATATTTGACTGGTTGTTATTCCAGTAAAATCTAGGTGTCGCATTCTGATAAAACAAATTTGTAGTTTTCAGCAAAATCACAAACTACAACAAAATTGTTAATTACTAAAGATTCTTTTACACTTTTTTTGAAGTTAGCTTGTGATTTTCGCACAAGAGTCTTCTAAAAATTTTGAAGTACACAAAGTAAACGTTTCGAGGCTTGCATGAGGTTTTGAAATCCACTGTTGTCAATCTTTATTAACATTATTACTATAATTCGTGGTTTTCTATTCAAGAGCTTCTGTGGAAATTTTCTTCATCTGAAATGATTTAAAAATTGCTGGAATCTGCTTAAATCTGGTTTCTTAAGAGATTTTATCATTGCCATTTACGAACATGTAGCTTAATTTAAAAAATTAACAATGGCAGATCGGATTTGGTCGAAACTCATTACTTGGGGGTTTTAGGAGTCGTTAATTTCAAATTTGAAGTTAGTTTTTTTTCATATTCTACATTTTCAATTTCTGAAAACTTACCGACCCCGAAACCCCCATATAACCAGTCTTAAAATACTCAAATTATTTATTCAAAAATGTTTTTAAAAATCAATAATAATAATTATTATTTACTTACGAAAAACTAAATTTACTGCTGTAGCGGATGGGAGTTTTCATTGTGTCGATGAACACTGCACAGGTCTCCTCAAAGGTGGGCAGGTTATTCTAAAATGTAACGCTTCAAACTTGGTGGGGAGTTGTTCCAAATGACTTCCAGATTCCAAATTTTCAAACCGATAAATCGTACCTGATCCTCTTTTCGAATTATCTCTTCTACAGATAGTCGGAAACTTAAAAATGTATTATCTTAATGTGGAAACTTTGATTCAGAAGACTGCTGATTTTTCGTTATTAAAAATTTTTAGACAAAGATTTTATAGATAATTATGTTCATGATTTTGAGAAAAGTGGGGGTAGGGGAGAGTGGGTCAAGACGGGGTACTTAAGGTTTAAAGCGCAAAAAAACGAAAATTATCGAATACATATTTTATTATTTAATTTAATAACCATCTTTGGGAATCAGTCTTTAGTAACAAAGGCGCACAAAGGCCATTGGTTTTTTAAAAAATCATAAAATTAATAATATGGAAAAAATTGCAAATCTCCCCATCCTGACCCACCGGCGCGGTACTAAAAAAGCAGTCTATTTCTGTCGACAAATTTAACAAGTAAAGGTTGCATCTTCATCTTCGTCATTGGCACCAGCACAACGGCACAAAGTCCATTGGCCGCAGACAGAAGAAGCAGCCCAGCCTTTATTTGAATCTAAATAATAACCATTACAATTTATAGAGACAAGGTGTATTTTCCACTTTACCATCGCTAATTATTGATTTAACCTGACAAGCTTTTTTCTTTTTGGTCACTCTTATTTTATTCAGTCTTGATTTAAGTAGTTTTCTTAACTTCCTTTATTTCTCTTTTCTTTTGCTTCATTTGTGTAACCCGCCTTGCCCTACTCTTCTCTACCCTATCTTGCCCGCACCTACGAAATTGAATAAAATGATTAATTACTACAATTTACGATTCAACAAAGAAAAAAACATATGCTTCCCTTCTTCTGTAACGCTTGCCAGTTATAAAAAATTTTGTATAGTTTATTAACTGTTATTATTAAATAATAAACATCTCCTAAAAAAAGTGAAAAATTGACAAGAAAATCGTCGAAAACAGTTTTTTTAGTAAAACAGATAAAAGATTTGTTCTCATGGCTTTTAGGTTTTGTAAACAAACGACTATCGTCTCGGTGCAGTATTATGTAAAATATAATCGCGATTGGTTAATTCGTTTGTTAAATAGGGCCGGTACCCCGTCTTGCCCCACTCTCCCCTATAAGTCCCAAAAATCACTTTTTAGTTTTTGTAAATACAACTGTTTTAAAAAATGATTGGATTGGTTTAAAATTTGTTACTCAGGGGTTTCGGGGTCGCTGATTGCGAATATGATGTCAAAATAAAAAAATCTGTGGAAAAATTCCTAATCAGCGAAACCCCGCGAGTAACGTGTTTCAGGTAAATTGAATCGATTTTTTAAAGTCGATCGCCATATTGGATCCAACATTTTGAGTTTTGAAAATCTGACGTCATATTCGTAATCAGCGATCCCGAAAACCCCCGAGTAACAAATTCTTAGCGAATCCAATCATTTTTTTAAATAGTTGTATTTAAGTCAATTTGTATGCAGGACAACTGTTGAAAAATCAATTTTGACAGTTAATTTAGTTTGTTGTTGGCAATATCGCTATATTTTCGTAAAGTAGAGGGTTCAAGCTTTAATTTAACTAATATGACAAGTCTCTAGCACGTCGGATTTACCCAGTAGAAATTTTTAAAAACTACTAAGAAATGATTTTTGGGTACTTTACCCCAAATTTTCTTAAAATCCTGACGTGATGGGAGGTTTTTGTTAAATGTTAATTCGGATTTAGCGCACTAAAAGCTACGGTAAATGACTTCTTGATCTAAGACAACGGAAATTTTTATTTTTTTGCAGGCTTCTGAAATTATATATATATATTCATATATGTAGCACTTTAGCATGTGACAGACGTGTCCAAATTCAAAAAATCAAAAAGTTTCTTGAAGAAGAGACAATTCGGAACCATAATTATCCATAAAATCTTTGTCTAAAAAATTTTTAGTAACGAAAAATCAGCAGTCTTCTGAATCAAGGCTTCCGCATTAAAATAATAAATTTTTCAAGTTTCCGACTATCTGCATAAGAGATAATTCGAAAAGAGGATCAGGTACGATTTATCGGTTTAAAAATTTGGAATCTGGAAGTCATTTTAACAACTCCCCACCAAGTTTGTAGCGTTACATTTTAGAATAACCTGCCCACCTCTGAGGAGACCTGTGACTGACGAAGTAAGATCCTTTTAAAAATTATTTTCTTTTTATTTCATCATGTTATGTACGAATCGTAACAACATGTACACAAAGAGTCTTAATGTATAATTCAATTTTCTCTTATCGCGTATGAGTTTTATTTATTGCAAAAGACTTATTTAATTTTTGGAAAAAATTCCCAACAAATATTTTATTTTATTCTTTATTACCAAGCAACAAATTTTTTTATACTGCATAAGGAATATATAAAAGTTTTCTAATAAGATTTATCCCTCCATTTCTCTTTGTTACCAGTATTTGTATTTGTATTTTATATTATAATGCACTGAGATCTTTGGGTCAGCAGCAGAATTTCGATAGGCTGCTACTGACCATTTTGGTGAAACGCTACAGGACTATACTTTTGGGTTGCTGCGGTAAAACTTTGGGCTCGTGACAGTCCAAAAATTCTTCCGCTGCATACCAAAGGCGGCATCCCCACTACTTTTGTGAGCTGCTCACCAACATTTTGGACTGTCACGCGCCCAAAATTGTACCGCAGCGCACAAAAACCATAGTGAAGCTGCTGTAACATACGTTGTTCCGCTACAGTCCCAAAGGTCTCTCAGTGTGAAAAAAAATTTATTGACATGTATTACATTTCCTTCATATTTTCATTACCAGCAGATAAATCTGTTCTGGACAACAATCCTTTGGAGGTATATGAAATTTAAAATTTTTAAAACATTAAGTAGGGGAGAGTGGGGCAATCCGGACCGGTGGGTAAACCGGACCCCTCTTAATATTTCCGAAATGGTGAAATTGGAAAAAGTGTTGTTTAAAAATTTAAAACAACCCTGTTTAGTATATCTTATTTTTTCAATCTGACAGTTTTAGCTTGCGTTTGTGCGACGAAGGGAGCAAAAGTTTTTTTCTACACTTTTACGAATTTTTTCTTAAGGAAATTCTGAGGAAATCGTGTAATGTTTCCAAATATTAGGTCTTAGGTTTTGAAGGTACACACCTCAGGAATATTTACCACCAAAACCTTTGATGAATTTGCAAAGCGTTTCTTTTTGACAAACATTTATTCTCAAAATGGGCCTGTGGGGCAAACCGGACCGTTTTCGGTGGGGCAAACCGGCCATAGGATATTTCCATTAAATTAAAGTTTCATAAAAATTATTTTTAAATAAAATGTTTCTTTCACTAAAATATTTACTTACAATGAAAAATAATTTTCTTCCAATGAGAATTGGACCCTTTAATATTGTTTCTCTGATAATGACAAACATTTTTATTTTTTATTAAAAAAATATTTATTTAACCCGTTGCCTGTTAACGACCCAACGTTGGGTCGTGAAAAAAGATGGACCAGACTGTTAACGACCCAACGTTGGGTCGTGAAAGTGTTAGCAAAAAATAGAAATTTGTTATTTAAATTATAAAATAAATTCTTTCATATCATTATTTACATACTATAGGTATTAATGATACTAGAAAAAGTAATAAATAAATAATTGTTTATTATTTTTAAATAATATAACAATTTAAAAGATGTTGATGGACATTTTGGGGCACTAAAATGAATATTTTTCCAAACAGCGAACGGGTTAATTTAAATTCAATCCCGTATTATTATTTTCATTACTACAACCATTGTTTACATGATTTTTTATGTTTTTTATTATTGTAGATTATGTAAATTCAATATTATAGATAACAAACCAAACGGTCCGGTTTACCCCAGGGGGTGGGGCAAACCGGACCGTTTGGAAAAATTTTTTAAAGTTAACACAGCAACTAAACAATAAAAGATAAACAAGACCTCGAAAAATGAAATCGGTTGATTCGTTTAGTCACAAGAGTCAAAAAACCGTTAGGGGGTCCGGTTGCCCCATTCTCCCCTACAATAATATTTTTAAATTACTTTTTTAACACTTGTGAAATGAATGAATGATAATGATTGCAAAGTACATTGTTCACTTTTAGAAAAATCGTTTCCCATATCAAGATTCTACAGGAAAGGTAAAAATTTTTCTTTAGTATTTATTAAATAAATGAATGAATGAATACTCTAAATAGAATGCATGGAGAATCTGCCTGCTTAAATAAAAAAGTACTGATATAACAGTTTGGAATTAAGCATGCAGAGGAAATATTATATTAAAAGTTTTTAAAAATTATTGATGTAAAATAAATAATTAAATCATTAATTATGAATAATATAGGTTGAGTTATGGCCCGATTCAAAAGTTTGGATATATCAAAATGAACTTAATAAAATTATGGACTTGCCTTTATTTTATCCAAGAACCTTTATAAGACCGTTATTGGAAAATTTAATTGGTATAAACGAATTACACCATTTTTCAAGAAAATTAAAGAATCCGGAGGAATTACCTAAGAATGTCCAACTCGCAGTACTTAGTGAGTTCTACCTGTTTTAAATTTTAAAGCTTATTCATCATAGTTTAAAATTATAATTAATTATAATTCTTTGATGTAAATGGTCTTACTAATTCTAATGTTATTAAAATGTTTATTTTTAGAATTCGTGAAGGATATTTTTAAAACTAAGAAAAACTTAACAGATGCGCTTCTAAAAAAGGCATTACGTAGAACACTACTTCTGATTCCAAGTATTGCAAATAAGGGTAATAATAACCAAACTATTGTAAATAAATAACTATCTGGCTCATTTTTACGAAATATTTTTTCACTATTTTTTAGTAGGTGAGTTTGGGGTATTGTGGTTCACTCTTTTTCTTAGCTCAATATCTTACATAAATTTTTTTTTTAATTTTCAAACTTTTCTTGTCAGTAGGAGGTCTAAACTATCATATATTATAGTAAGCTTACCAAAATTATTACTTATCTAAAAGAAATTTCAGTTTTACCAAAGAGTGCACTTTTATGATTTTTAAAAATGTTAGGAAATTGTGGACCACTGCCTAAATTAGGTACAAAATAAAAAATAACGATGAAATATATTAATTAAATAATTAGAAACATTAAAAATGTTATAAATGTTTAATTATTAATTTAAAATTAGAAAGCAAAATGTAAGAAAATGAAATTAATCGGAATCACAATTTGGACAAGTAAAATAAGCTCAATTAATTACACATTTTAAGTGAACAACTCTATCGTTTCAATCGCAATGAATATAATTGTTTTTGTTAAATTACTATAACTATTAGTGTTTTTAATAATATTTGCAATGAAATCGCCAAAAACAATTAACAAATAGTTTCCCAAAAAATATTTTCAATAATTAATTCTTGAAAATCCTTGTAAAAAAATAAAAACATAAAGGCCCAAAATAAATATTTGAATGCAATTTTTCAGGTGATTTTTGTTAACTGTTTGTAGGTAATAATTGAGAAGCTGGATCGAAGAACCGGCTCTTCGCTCGAACCGCACGCGTTTATACCAGTCGGGTAGGAGTGAGTGGCCCAGAGGCGCTCACTGCCACCCGACTGATATTAGCGCTTGCGGTCCGAGCGAAGAGCCGGTTCTTCGATCCAGCTCCTCAATTGTAAAGCGTTGTAAAGTCATGACATGCCAATGAAAAATTTACTTTGGACGAACAAAAAAAATTTTAAAAAAATTGAATGATCAAACTTGTAGATATTATTAAATAATAGAGGTGACCCACAATTCCCCAATCTCCCCTAACTAATATTGCAACTGTCGTTTGGGTGGTAATACACATACCATTTTAGCCAGACCCATAAAAATTTTCATGACTCTTGATGAAATGGTGCCTATATTTTTAAAAATTGTTATGAAAAAATATGTGTTACCTCTCAAGCTACGATATAGTAATTGCTTTCCATCTTTTTATATGAATTTTTTCCGAATAAGCTTCATAACATGATTTAACTTTATTACCATTCAAAGCACTTAAATATTAAAGAAAATAAATATATCGCCATGTATTAGATTGTGTTTGTGTTTTTATTACCATCAGGTAAATCTGTTCTGGACAGCAATGCTTTAGAGGTATACGACATTTATAATTTGTTATACATTAAGTAAAATAATATTTTTGAATTACTTTTGTTAAATCTTCTAAAATGAATAAATGATAATTATGGAAAAGTACATTGTTCCCTTTCAGAAAAATCATTTCCCTTATCAAGATTCTACAGGAAAGGTAAAAATTTTTCTTCAGTATTTATTATATGGATGATTGAATACTCTAAATAGAATTCATGGATAATCTGCCTGATTATATGAAAAAGTACTGATACAGTCGAACCTGGATAAGTGGTTCCTTGATAAGTGGGAATCCTCTTTAAGTGGAACTTTCTTTGCAGTCCCTGCACAAGTAATTTGACCTTAAATGACCTGGATAAGTGGAATACCTCTATAAGTGGAACAAGAACTTTGGTCCCTTGAGGTTCCACTTATCTAGGTTCGACTGTATATATATTTATATATATATATATATATATATACAGTAAGAGTATCTAACTATGAATCACCCCTAAGCGTGAATGCGAGTGAGCGAACATTGAACGCCGCATAAGAGTGTCCCCTTCGCACTCGTGGACTGATGCATAGTCAGGTATTCTTACTGTATAAGGGAATGTATTCGAGGTCGGCCCACCTTTTGACTTTTGTTTATAACTTTAATTAAAAAATGAATTTGGACAATTGAAGTATATTGTTGGAAAGTCCTGTTTAATAGGAACATTTTTTCTGTACCAAGTAAATTGAATGGTTTTAAATGAAAAAGTTATAAAGATTTAAAAAAAAATTTAGTCCAGCTTGACCCTTAGAGTCAACGTCGGTCCATGTTTAAAATTCAAAGGGCATTAATCGTTAAAAAATAAAATAACATGTTTGGAGTTAAGGAAAATTTATTCTTTATTGTTTACAGCTTGTAACTTAATGAAATAATAAATATAAACAACAGGGAAGAGTGGGGAAAACCGGCCAGGGGTCAATATCCGAAATTGTCAAAAGTGCTATTTAGAAATTTGAAACAACCATGTGTTGTATACCTTATTTTTTCAATTTGACAATTTTTACTTTTGTTTATGCAACGCTGGGAGCAAAAGTTTATTTTTAGTTTTTTTCTACACTTTTACGAATTTTTTCTTAAGGAATTTTAGAGAAAATCGTGTAATATTTCCAAATATTTGGTCTTGGGTTTTGAAGGTACACACCTCAGGAATATTTACCACCAAAAACTTTGATAAATTTGCAAAGCGTTTCTTTTTGACAAACATTTATTCTCAAAATGGGCCTGTGCGGCAAACCGGACCGTTTTCGGTGGGGCAAACCGGCCATAGGATATTTCCATTAAATTAAAGTTTCATAAAAATTATTTTTAAATAAAATGTTTCTTTCACTAAAATATCTACTTACAATGAAAAATAATTGTCTTCCAATGAGAATTAGACCCTTTAATATTGTTTCTCTGATAATTTCAAACATCTTTTTTTGTTATTTAAAAAAATTATTTATTTAATTAAAATTTAATCCTGTATTATTATTTACATTATTACAACCATTGTTCACATGATTCTTTATGTTTGTTGTTATTGTAGATTATACAAATGCAATATTGTAGATAAAAACCCGGGGCGCATGATTATTCCTCAAATATCAATTTCCTAATGTTCAAAACATCGAAATTCTTATCATCGAAACATCATTTCGCATAATTTTCGGTTTTCGAAATTTCATTTAACATAATTTTTAATTTATCGATTTATACTTTATCCTATTATTATTTAAATAGTCGAATTGTTTTTTAATATAATTTTTAATATGTCTAAAATTTTTTTGACATACATTTTGATTTTCCGAATGACTATTTGTCATAATTTTATTAATCCTCTGAATTGCTATTTGACATAATTTTCAAACCTTCGAAATATTATATTACATAACTTTCATTTATCGAAATTTTATTTGTCATAATGTTCATTTACTCGAATTATCAAGTGACATAAAGCGCATTTACTCGAATTCTTATGTGACATAACCTTCAAATCTACAAAATTTCATATTTCAGAAATTTTAATTTATAGAAATTTTATTTGTCATAATTTTCATTTATTCGAATAACCATTTAACATAAAATTTATTTGTCCGAAATTCCCATTGACATAATTTTCAAACATCCGAATTACTTTTTAACTTATAATGCAAGTCACAGAAATTTCATTTGTCCTAAAAAAACAATGAAATTTTCAAATATTTTTCTCATTTTTATTGTTATTTTAGGACAAATGAAATTTCTGTGACTTGCATTATAGGTTAAAAAGTAATTCGGATGTTTGAAAATTATGTCAAATGGAATTTCGGACAAATAAATTTTATGTTAAATGGTTATTCGAATAAATGAAAATTATAACAAATAAAATTTCTATAAATAAAAATTTCTGAAATATGACATTTCGTAGATTTAAAGGTTATGTCTCATGAGAATTCGAGTAAATGCGTTTTATGTCACTTGATAATTCGAGTAATGAACATTATGACAAATAAAATTTCGATAAATGAAATTTCTTAAATATGACATTTCGAAGATTTGAAGGTTATGTCACATGAGAATTCGAGTAAATGCGCTTTATGTCACTTGATAATTTGAGTAAATGAACATTATGACAAATAAAATTTCGATAAATGAAAGTTATGTAATATAATATTTCGAAGGTTTGAAAATTATGTCAAATGGCAATTCGGAGGATTAATAATTATGACAAATAGTCATTCGGAAAAATAAAATGTATGTCAAAAACATTTTCGACATATTAAAAATTATATTGAAAAACAATTCGACTATTCAAATAATAGGATAAAGAATAAATCAATAAATTGAAAATTATGTTGAATGAAATTTCGAAAACTAAAAATTATGCGAAATGATGTTTCGATGATAAAAATTTCGATGTTTTGAACATTAGGAAATTTAAATTTGAGGAATAATCATGCGTCCCAAAAAACCCAACTGACCGGTTTGCCCTATGGGGTGGCTGGTTTACCTCAGGGGGTGGGGCAAACCGGCCCGTTTGCAAATTTTTTTAAAGTTAACACAGCAACTAAACAATGAAAGATAAAGTGTAGGTGTCTCTGGGAAAAAGTTGCGCAATTAAATGATCTTTCAAACAAGCCATCGAAAAATGAAATCGGTTGATTCGTTTGGTCACAAGAATAAAAAAAACCGTAGGTATATCCGGTTTGCCCCACTCTCCCCTATAAAAAAATAAATATAAATAAAAAAACAATTTTGCACTAAAATATTAATAAAATTAAATAAAAATATTAATATGATTATGAATTATATTATGAGTTATTCAGAATTGCAGTTTTTGCAAATGAAGTAGCTCGTCCTCATCTTTGTGCATTTTAAACACAAAGTGGCCGACCTTGACAGAAAGTAACATTACCGAATTGTTGTAACCATAAAGAAATACGTTTCGGGATTCCATTTTTCACTTTGTTTTTCTTTCAACCATAAGTCCCACAAATTTTTTACATGCTTGCCCTGACGATTCAATTTTTTTTATCTTTTATTAATGGTTTTTCACATGATGCACTCAAACTTTTTTTGATCTTTTTGTACCGACGTCACAGAAAACACAATTTTCGATTCTCCGAAAATGTAATTGAACAAAAAGTTAGGTTTCACTAAGACAAGCTTCGACAAGCATGTGCGTAGGTGGCGCTAGTGAACTTTTCCAAAAATCGCGAATGGCCTACCTAGACAGTGGTCCAACCTCGACTATACTCCCCTATATATATATATATATATATATATATATATATATATATATATATATATATATATATATATATATATATATATATATATATATATATATATATATATATATATAAATATATATATTTATATTAAAAGTTTTTAAAAATTATTGATATAAAATAAATAATTAAATCATTAATTATAAATAATGTAGGTTGAGTTATGGCCTGATTCAACAGTTTATATATATAAACATGAACTTGATAGAATTATGGACTTGCCTTTACTTTATCCAAGAACCCTTATAAGAGAGTTATTAGAAAATTTAATTGGTATAAACGAATTACACCATTTTTCAAGAAAATTAAAGAATCCGAAGGAATTACCTAAGAAGGTCCGAGTCGCAGTGTTTAGTAAGTTGTACATAATATAAAGCTTATTTCACTTAATTTAAAATCATAATGCAAGATGATTTATGATTAACAGCTGACAAAGTTTAAAATATCTTCTATAGATTTAATTTCTAAATCATGTTTTAAAATTTTTTTTTCTAAAAAAATTTTAAACCGTAGGCCACTGCAAAATTGTTTAAAGAACATGTAGATGTAGTATACAATTTCTTTGTTCAAAATTGTCTTATCACACTTAAACTTCCAAGAGAGTCACTCGCAGAATCTTATGCGACTCTTTTAGAGAGTGACCTTGCCAATTTAAATGTTAAGGGCCCTAGGGTGTATGAAAAGTATATGGGGTTATCCAGAATTTAATTTTATGTATCGAAATAAATTTTTTTATATTTTATAATTTCATATTAGGATTTAATAAAATTAGTCACATTAGATAATTAAATTCTATTGGCCTATTGATTCTAAACATTTATTGGTTTATCAAATGATGTAATTCTACTAGATTTGTTTTCCTGTGGGAATGTTCATATTTATAATTTTTGTTTAATTTGTTTTCCGATATTAAATGTGAATTATACTCTTTGCCAAAACCGGAGCCTCTAAAGAGGACGTGGTAGTATCTAATAAACTCAATTTAATTTATTTTGTTTCAGTTACAACTCTTTTTAATGTTCTATAGTTTAAATAAATAATACTCTTTTAAATTATACGATTTTCTTTCACTTTTATCGACGTTCCACAACTCCCTATCTTTTTCTGAAAGAGATCGTCCATAAACTACGTAGCCAACTTAGGGCGAGGGGGGGTTAGCGAAAATCTACGGCAAACTACGTGGGGGAGGGGTTTAATCCATGACTACGGGTGTTTACGAAATGCTCGCCCTAGGGCGCCCCGAGGCAACCAAAGGTTCTCAAAGTCACTTTTATTATTCTTTATTTATATGAAAACAAACGATAATAAAAGTGACTTTGAGAACCTTTGGTCGCCTCGGGGCGCCCTAGGACGAGCATCTCGTAAACACCCTACGAAGTTTTATTATCATATTTATTTTGCTACTTTTTAGATAGCGCGGGTAATTCCAAACTCCAACTTTGTTTGTTGCTATATGCACAAAATAAAAAAAATTAACTATAATAATTTGAATGTTCTTTCATTCTTTCATTCATTTTTATTTTTCTGTCCTTCACACTCTGAAGTTGTATTTTTTGTTAACATTAGATAGATTGTATTACACTTGATTCTTGTTATAACAACGATCTCGGGAATTCAAAATCTCGATATTACGACAGAGAATCCTACTTCACGTCCTATTCAAACGCATGAATTTATCCGTGATTAACAGTACAAACGTCAAATACGTGTAAAAGTTTTCGTAAAGTATGTTTATTTGTATTAAAAGTTTCTGAATTATGGAATTAGTTTAAAGAAAAAGTAAGTATTTTTAATAATAATCGGATCACTAGATTCTTTAGGTTAAATAAAGTTAAGGGTTGATTAACTTTGTCGTTTTTTGAGATAACCAAAATTTTGGTTGAATTAAATTCTTAAATTCGTTCGTGTTTTTTTTGTCGTTGTATCGAGAGTTTTAATGTTCGTTATCACGAGAGAACGTTGTAAATCAACAAAAAGAACATTAAAATAGTTAATAGACATTATTATTAAATATATTTTGACATTAAAATCAGAAACTAATATCATTTTAGCTATTTCTAATTAAATTAATTGAAAATTGAAATTTTATACAATTTCAAATTAAAACCTTCCGAAGTTAATCTATTTATGAATAAATTGTAAACGCAACTCTTTTAAAAATCAATTAATTTTGAAATATTTAAAAAAAATTAAAAGTTTTTTAATTTTCTTAAAATTTTTGTTTTTTAAGAAGTGATAGTTGTTCAAGAATGAAGTAATTTAAAAATAAATTGTTGTCAGAAACAAAAAAAACTGAGTGTTTTTTAGAATTTGTAGTAATTCAAAGTTTATGAGTAAAACACAAAGAAACAAAATTTTAGTGCTTTCTTATAAATTCTAAATATTTAATTTTTGCCAGCATTTTTAATAAAAATCCCTGACTTTTCCCTAAATTCCCTGTCTTAGCATATATTATTATTATATAGTTATAATAGTATTAAACTATGCATATTCCAATTCATGAATTATTTTCATGGAAACAAATTTGAATTAAATATTATTAAATTCTATTATATTTAAAACTGATAATTTTATTCTAAAAATGGAAGTAAGAAGTTAGCCGCGCGCTTCAGCGCGCGTATTGTTGCTAGTAGTTTTTGTGTTTTAATTGACTTGTTTCTATTTATACTATGTGCAAAAATGGCATGTACCCCATTAGCGCGAACAGTATTTTTCTTACCTAGAAAGATGAAAATTGTTATACATATGTATTTAAAAAAAATTACAGGAAAACTATAGCGAACATGTTTTGGAGTTTAAAAAAATTTATATTTTTTAGGCTTCGTGAAGGATCATTTTAAAACTAAGAACTTAACAGAAACAGTTTTGAAAAACTCATTAAGTGTGATACTACGTACAATTCCAAGTTTTTCAAATAAAGGTGATAATAAGCAAACTATTATAAATAAAACACTATCGGGCTCATTTGTATAAAATATTTTTATACTATATTCTAGCAAGTAATATTGCAACCGTCGTTTGGGTGGTAAAACATATGGTCATATCTCTAGAACTTTTAAACTTTTAGGTATTGGAAAACTTAATTTCTTTTTTCAAGACACATTCTTGAAATTAATTTTATTGTCTTGTGTATTGATCAAATAATAGAAAAAACTTTGCGATACTCATTTATACACATCGTTAACCCCCTGTGTATGAGTTTAACCCCAAGAAAATGTTTCTAAACATATAGATTATTCATGCAGTTTGATTTTTACATCAATCAGTATCTGAGGATCTTTGAGGTCGCTGATTACGAATACAATATTAGTATTTTAAAATTCAAAATGTCGGTTCCAATATAGCGGGCGAAATTAAAAAACATTTATCGGATTTCCACAGCATTGAGTATCCAGGGGTTTATAGGGTCACTGACAATGATTCTGAAGTTATATATGAAAATTTTTAAATGGTGGATCCAATATGGCGAATGAAAAATTTAAAAAATGTTTGTTAAAAACTACCAAACAGCAAGTATTATGCAAAAAGATTCGATTTTACAAAAATGTATACATTATATTGGATATTCTATATAAATTTTTTAAAAAATTATTTCAAATTCATGATCAGCAAACCAGAAAACTCTTAAATGTCAGAAGACATTAAAATCCGATAATTTTTTTTAAATTTCGTCCGCTATTTTGGATTTGCTATTTACAATTTTTTTAAACTAACTTCCGATTTGTAACCAGAGGACCCCAGAAACCTATAAATAATAATTTTTAGGCAGATTTAACAGTTTAATGATTTTTTTATGAAACAAAGTATATGATAGTAGAAGCTCATATTCTTTCTTAGATATAATATATCTAAGTATATATTATATACTTTTTATGAATAGTGTAAAGGTTAACGATTTTTCTGTATACTTTTACAATGTGCAAGAAGAGATTACAATAAGTTAAAAGTGTTTAGAATTCAAATTCAACATGTGTTCTTCAAAAATGTAGGTTTTTATAATGAGTTTCATTTCTAAATTTAACGTTTGAAGTCATTGCATTCCATATGTATAAATGTCACATATTCCTGTAAGGGTTCAAATTACTTCTTATTGTATAGATAATATAACCCCGTTATATGGTTACTTAAAAATCTGCGTTAAAACAGGTAAGTTATATCAAGTTAATTGATAAGTTGTCAAAATTTAAGAAAAATTGTCTCGCAGGTTTGAAGTTACGCTATTTTTTTCTAAATTGAGAAACATCATGGTCTCAATAATTTTTTGGTTCTTTATACTTCTAACTACTTCTACTATAAGTCATAAAATATGTAATGACTTGTTAAAAAAGTTAAACCAAATAAACTGAAAAAAACAGTCAATGTCAAACACGGGAAACTGCCGATTTCGACACTTTCCCTTACTATTGTCGTTCTCTACCTAATTAAAAAGATAATTAAACACATTGTATATTTAATGAGCACAATAATTTATCAAATTATGGTAGAATTGCAAAGAGATGGGCATTATTGCTGCAGCAGTTTAGCAATGACAGTACCATTTATGAAAACAGACTTTTTAGATGTAACTTTTTTAAGAGTAATTTTTATGATTTTATTTAATTGAGTTACACAAATGAAATTCTTGTAAAGTGATTTTCAATGCAGAATTTAGTGTTTAATATATTATTCAAATGTACATTTTTGAAGTTTACTAACAAAATAAAAGTAAATTAAGGACAACTACCTTGTTAGGTTTCACTAATTTTAACTTTAAGTTATTTTTTTTAACTATTAAAAGAGTTGGCCGCCTCACCCCACGTTTTTGCAAATATGACAAAAACGTGGTCCTTTGGGGATACGGTTGTAGAAACTTTTTAGTGCAACCTACGTCAAAATGTTCTATGGAGATTTTTTAGCAAAAAAGATAAGCTTTCTAATGCGATATTAAAATTGGAAAAACCTATTCAAATAACTGCCTCGCAAACTAAAATGTGCCGTCTTGGCTGCTTCGCCCGTTTTACTCTACTGCAAAATTATTTTTATAATTTTAAAAATATAATAATAAGCGGAAACATAAAGTTGAAAAGTTCTAGACATGCCCATATACCATTCTAGCAAGACCTTTAAAACTTTTTTTGAAATCATATATTTTACCCCCCAAGCGACGATATGTTTTGAATTTTTTTGTAGATTTATATTTTCATTTTATCTGTTTCTATTAGTAACGGAGAACAGTGACCTCTTGCAGGTACATGATGATTCAAAGCGTTTTATAAGTGCACTGAGAAAAAAAGGTGCGATGGCTTATATTTTCTAGTAGCGCCCTCTTTTTCTCAGTGTACCTTACTATTTTCTAAAACATTTATTCAAATTTTACGAAAAAAAATATGCCAAAATTTTTCATTTTAGCAAGAACTGTTTTCATTTGAAGATAGTGCAGGGAAGGTAATAGTTTCATATTACTATTTTGTAAATGGAATAAATATCCTAAATATTTGGCCTTTATAAAGCAACTTTAAATTCATATTAGTCACAACCTAATAAAATTGAGATAAGAATGCCACAATTATCATCTTATGAAATTTCCTATCTGTGTGTATGTCTGTTTGTGAGTTGCAGGTTGAGTTATGGCCTAAGTCAAATATTTGGATAATTGAAACAGTACGTGATGATATAAAGAAAGAATCTAATTTAAAGCTGGTTCCGTTAATGAGAATCCTACTACAAAATTTAATTGGTAAAGGTAAATTTCACCTTATCGAAACTCAAAGAAGGAAAGGAGCGAAAAAGTTACCACCAAATTTTAAAATAACCATCTACGGTGAGTTTTTAGAAAATTAAAAAATCAATATGCCTATGAAAACTAGAAAACAGCATTAACCCTTAAACCGCACCCTGGGTGTGCGACACCCATATTCTAGCTTTTTACTCTAATATTTCGGTTAAATTCGTAAAAATTGAACATGTGTTGATATTGGATGGTACATTTTGTACTTAAATTTATTAAGTAAAAAAATAATAATAATAATAATAATAATAATAAATAATAATAATAATTAATATTAATTAATAATAATAATTAATAATAATATAATATAATATATAATAATAATATAATATAATATTAATAATAATTAATAATTAATAATAATTAATAATTTATTATTAATTTTCCGCTTCGTGAGTGACATTAGTCTGCCAAGTGTCTTTGTGTATTTGATAACTTTATAAAGTTGTCGGCGAAAAATTTTTGCTTGTCTGATACCCAGTTTTTGGTTTAAGGTAATTTCAGTAGTTTTAAAAAACTCTTTTTTAATTATTAAAATTAAATAAATCATTATGAAACCTATTTTCCTTCAAAATAGATGTACTGAGCTATATAAGATAATTTTTCCAAAAGATAATATCCTATTCCAGCTTGGAGAACACACCTAAAAGTCCCCGGGTGTCGCACACCCAGTGTGCGGTTTAAGGATGGATTCGTCAGTGTGCGGTTTAAGGGTTAAATCATATCACAAACATCTAAACTTATAGATGATCGCCTATTGAGTTAATTTTGTATCTTTCATTTTAATTTATTTTCTTGTAAGAAAATAAAAAGCGATGGTCAGTACAAAATTTACACTACCGTCCGTGAGTATCAGGACGCCCCTTTTTTCATAAGTGGAAAAATGCTTAAAACGTAGAAATATAAGAATGACAAAAATTTTTCGTATTTTTTTCCTGAAAGCTAATGAAATTATGAAAAGACTGACACCTGATCAAAGAATTTTCGTTGACTATTCTGTCAGATACAGAAAAAATACTGGATTTTGCACGCTTTTCGTAATTAAGTTATTAAAAAGCTTTTTTAAATTTTAGTATATCTATTACATAAACATATTTTACATTGACCTTTTTAACACTTTATTATTCATGATAATTTTTTGAATTTTTTTAATCCTACTTTTACGGTTTCAAGTTTTTTTAGAAAAATTTATTTCACAATACCAGTTAATAATTTAGATTCTACATTAAATAGAGATTAAAACAAGACCAAGAGCGCTAATAAAAGTTAATTAGTTTTCAAGAAATTAAAAAAAAATGTTGGCATTTTTATTTTCTACGTTTTAAGCATTTTTCCACTCATGAAAAAGGGGCGTCCTGATACTCACGGACGGTAGTGTATAAAAGCGGTATGTTTTCAAAATGTTTTTCAAAATTCTATAACTCGATCAAAAGTAAGAAATTTGCTACATTAGACAAAAATATTGTTTCAATATTCAGTTTTCAAAATCAAGAATGTAGTGCACGAGTTAACAAAAAAATGTTCATATGAATTGAATTGAATGTATGACTGCTCCTCAAAGGGTTAAAGGGGTCGTTCACAAACTACGTCACGCTTTTTTGGACTGATTTTTACCCCCTCCCCCCTTCGTCACATTTTTTACATACAAAAGAAAATTTTTTCCACACTTCGTCACACACAGCTTGACACCCCCCACCCCTAGGAGTGTGACGTAGTTTATGAACGACCCCAAATATTGATTAATTCTTACATCAAGTTGGTGTTGATATTTTTTGATTAATTAATTAGTTTGTATTTTTGGTAATTCTAATTTTAATTTAATTATAAAAATAGAAAAAATTAGGAATTTTAAATCTAAAATTTAAAAGTTAAAATATTTTTATACCTATATAAAAAATGAAAATATTGATATCTAATAATCATTTTTATTCTACTTCTTCAGTAGGACGTAATGTTCCAGTAACATTGGCAACATTGAGACAATATTGGTAATGTTAAGGCAGTGTTCTCAATATTGCTGTAATATTACGTGCTACTTTGGTTATTACTTCTGAATAAGATGTTTTTTGTTTTTACAAATTATGATTATACAAATTATAATTTAATAATGCTAAAATGAAAATGTTTAATATTTTTTATGAAATTTAATTATCAAGAAATTTTTTACTTTCTCTAACCTCCTAATGTATAATCTAAAGACTTTCCAAAAACAACCAATATTAGTTATCTCCACGTGCTGGTACATCTCGGAAAAAATCAATTGTATGGTTTTCTTTAAGCTCCAAGTGCGAAAGACCAAGACTGTAAAACGGGCCCGTAAATATTGTCCGGTAATGGCTGCCAAAAATTGTCAAAAATTACTGGGACAATATTGGCACATTATTAGGCTAAACTTTTTAATCTATTGATGGCAAGTTATATTTGAAAATATTGTATGAAACTGAATTCTGGGAGTTTTAGAAAATCCGTGACAAAAAATTCAAAATTACTACTTTTTTCTCTTGCAATTTTTGTAAATGGCTTCTGGTAGTAAAATATATAATCATCAAGAGAAAAAAATGCTTCCAAGGCGAGGAAAAGCTAATTTAGTTGAATTTCAGGGAATTTTGGAAAATCCGTGACAAAATCAATATCACTGCTCACCCCGACTTAGATCCTTTCGCAATTTTTTTAAAGGGCTGCTAACATTAAAATAGGCAACTAGCTAAAGTAAAAATTTCGTCGAATAAACAACAGTAACTTCAGTTTTATAATATTGGGACCGATTGTGATCGGTAAATAGTGTAGTTTATAAAACATAATTTATGCTTTCTCGACTTCACGTCAGACTAGCAGAGTGATATAAGCAGTATAAATATGACAAATTAATTAGTTTATTAATAGAAGATATAATTATTTATATTATTTTTTGTATTTTGCCAATACTGCGTAAGGACTGGCAGTCAATATTGGAACATTAATGTTTGCCGACGTCTAACCGCAATTAACACCACAAAAGTCGTCCCAATAATGTCTACCAAGACTCTGTGCCTACATTGCCAGTTTTGGGTCGTTATTCAGTCATGATGGTTTTCGCACTTGGGACATTATTTAAAATTAAAATTAATAATCATCCAGAAAATTTCAATGTAATTGGTTAAATTCCAATCAATACTCAATATGGAAAACTATAAAGGTACTAAAGAGCACGGCTAGAGTAATTCGTTAGATTTAGGTTGGCAACGTTGTGCCGTCTTCGTTACATCTGACTTCGTGTCGTAAGAATACATCGTCTGTTGAGTGTCTCTGAGAAAGTAGTCTCGTTAATGTGTGTCGTATGTAATAAGCGTAATAAGAACTGTTAAGCCTTCGTGGTGTTAAGTGTAAATGTAATCCTGAACGATTAATTATTAGTCTTTAATTAAACTTCTTTTATTAAATTACCTATTATCTGTAATTCGATTTCTCACATTCCTATCTTATAACCAAGTTAACAATAATAATTGAAAAATAAATTTTAAAGCTATGAAAAAATAAGGAATTTGAAACTTGGTCGATATGGTAGGTTTTAGCTTAACATTTAATAAAGGGTGTTAGTAATGAATTGACAATTGTTTCGTGAAAAATTCTGGGAAAATTCAAAAATAATTTGTAGCAGAAGAATGCGAACCATCTTGACTATTGAGTCGTTAAGGGGATCCCACTTATCGACATTGCAGATCTAAAATGATTAAAAATCTGCAACGACCGTTTCTTGGAAAATATAAGATATTATTACCTATAAATTTGGAAAACTCATTTTTTATCATGAATACACAGGATGAGTATTTTATTTGTTGTAATTATTTGAAAAAAATTATTGTTAGAAAGTTAAATATGGGCAGTTTCCCTGTAACACATCTTTGACTACTAGCTCAAACTGCAACGACCATTTCTGGAAAACAACGAAACAAAATAATTTTTCCATTTGGGAAATTTAATTTTGTAGGAAAATACGGATGATGATACTCATTTGCCATTCAGGAATAAATAAAAACTTTATTTTTTGTAAAGTGTATATGTGACAGCTGTTCGGTGGCACTTGATATTTAATTTACTAGCATTAACTTTTCTTTAACAATTTGAACAAAATAAATCTCTCTCATTGTGTGTCTTTCATCACTAATGAATTTTTACTCAAAAAGAAAACATTATATTTTATTGTTGTTAATTTAAAGCTAAAAATAATCAAAATTTGTCAGTTTTGGAACCTTTGGCGCCATCTCTTGGTTCTATGAACTACTAAAAGCTGTCACATGTGTTCTTCTTGTTGTAAATTGCTATACAAAACAGTTTACATAAATTAAAGTTTTTTATTGTTGTTTTCATATGTAATGAATCTTATTATGTGTATTTTTTATTAAAATTAAGTTTGCTAAATGGAAAAATTATTTTGTTTTGTTGTTTTCAAGAAAAGGTCGTTGCAGTTTGGGCTCTTGGAAACTGACCATATTTAATTTTCTGACAATATATTTTTTTTAATAATTACAACAAATAAAATACTCATCCTATGTATTTATAATAAAAAATGACTTTTACAAATTTATAGGTCATAATTCCTTATATTTTTCAAGAAACGGTCGTTGCAGATTTTTAACCATTTTTGATCTGCATTGTCGGTATGTGGGATCCCCTTAAGGCTGTGAAAATTTGTTGGATGTGGACCTCTGTAGCTCAGTGAAAGACCAATCAACTGGCAATTGATAGGTCCTGGGTGTCAAGCCCCAGCAGAGCTAGTCCCTCATTTTTTCATAGCTTTAAAAATTATTTTTCAATTATTATTGTTTTGACGGTGACGTCTAGGTTTAAATATCGGTTCTTCTAGAATTTAAAACTTGGTCGATATGGTAGGTTTCAGCTTCACATTTATTAAAGAGCCTTACTAATAAATTGACAATTGTTTCGTGAAAAGTTCTGGGAAAATTCAAAAATAAATTTCTAATATTGCTAATCCACATCGTAAAATTTCTTGCCGTGAAAAACAAAAATTTGGTTGATGGATTTAAGTGATCAACGGCTTAAAAATTCTTATATCCGTCTTTTTTGAAATGACGGTCCACAGTGGTCTGAAATAGCGAAAAAAGTAAAAAGTAAATCTTCAATTGAGTTTTTTTACTTTTCTATCAAAATAACCTAAATTTTTTTACTAGGGTAATTAACTTTCATTGTTAGATGTACTCTCTAAATCTAAATTGGTAATTTTCTACTAAGGAAATAATGCGGATTCAAATTAGTAAGCTGACATACATGAATTAGTAGTTTTCTACTAGCAATTAATTGTTTTCTTTACTAAAAGATAGTCAAAACTGTTACTAATTCAATTAGTAAACGAATCCGCAATATTTCATTAATAGCAAATTATTAATTGAGTTTTAGAGAGTACATTCTAGAATATATTTTTATCCCACATGCACAAAAATGGCGCTTTCTGATAGCAGACGACAGGGAGGAAAGTCATTCATTTCTTCGACCGTATGAATATGGCGGCCGTGTTCTCCCATTGGCAAGAAAGTTAGCTGTTCACATGCATTTTTCTTGCCCAAGAGAGAAAACGGCCGCCATTTTTATACAAATCGAACAAGTGAATGACTTTTACTCCCTGTCGTCTGCTATCTGAAATCGCCACTTTTGTGCATTAGGAATAAAAAATATCGTAAGTAACACGAGAATAAAGGCAGCCAATTTCAGGCGCCCCGAGACTCCACTCGTGTCACAAAAATCACCGTAAAGAAATGGCTGCCTTTATCCTCTTGTTGCTTAATATACTATATTTACTCTCCCTGCTACAGCAGGTTTCGAGGATCCTTAAACAATGTTCTAAAATCAAAAATACAAAAACACTTAAAACTATCTTACAATGCTATTACAAAACGCAAAATATTCAAAAAACGCAAAACAATATTTTCTCTCTCTCTCTTTCTTAAGTGACTGGGCTTCCGTTTCCTGTTTTCTTTCTAGCCATTGTGGCTCTTTGCGTATTTACCCCTAAAAGAAAAACGAAAAACAAAAATCACGATAAACAACACCCACCTTTATCATTTACTATCCCCCATACACTGCTCTTCTCTCATCAAAATCTTTCATCCATTTTACACCCTGTCCGCTTTCATCCAAAATCCATTTTATTACCTGTCCAATCCCCTAATCTTCCCCCCATTCATTCACACCTCTTCTACACCTCTCCAACACATGCTCCTATTCTTCCACCTCATGTCCACAAACCCTACACATTTTTCCCACATTTCCTGTTCCTAAATCTCATTTTTTTCGTTTTCTCAACATTCAGCCACAGATCCTTTCCCTCACATACTTTTCAAACTCTCTTATCAACAATCTCTTTCCACTTTCATACTCTACCAACACTATGTCGTCGGCGTAAGCCATTGAATAAATTCGCCCCTTTTCCAAAACCACCCCTCCCTTCCCTCTTTTGCTCAATTTATTCTCCAAATCCGCCATCAACAGACTAAAGAGAATTGGACTCAACGGACAACCTTGCATTAAACCCCTCCGCATCCAGAAAATATCTCCAAAAGCTTCCTTAACTCTCACCCTTGCCCTCACATCCTCGTACAGCTCCTTAATCCGATCAATGAGATCCCTCTCTACTCTTCTTTCCCGCAACGTTTTCCAGAGCACTCCCCTGTTGACTGACGGAAACGCCGCCTTCAAGTCGACGAACAGTGCCACTAACTTCCCCTTCTTCTTTCCCAATTCCTTCCCCACCAGAAAATTCAAAGAGTATATGTGGTCCATAGTGCTCATCCCTTTACGGAATCCTGTCAGACTTTGGTATCCCTCCAGCCTTGTCTACACTTTCTTCCAGCCTCCGCCTCAAGATCTCTGCGTAGAGCTTGTATCCAACTTGCATTAGAGTGATTTCTCTATAATCCCTTTACTTTTTCCCTTCCCTCCGTTTTCCATCCCTCCGGCCACCCTTGTCTTTTCCACACCTTGTTAATCACTTCCCACATCTCTTTTCTAATTACTTCACCCCATAATTTAAACTCTCCGCTTCCATCTCGTCTAAACCAGCTGCTTTATTTCTTTTCATCATGTCGATTGCATATTCCACTTCCTCCCTGCTTATTTCCTCACACTCTGCTTCATCTACCGCCATTCTCCTTTCTCCTACCACTCTCCCATCTACCCCCCACTCAGCTTCTTAAAATACCTTGTCCATTGCCCCATACTTACACCCTTATCCACCCCTACTTTTCCTTTCCTTTCTCCATTTATTACTTCACATTTTCTCCCTTCGCTCACTGCCTTTTCCACCTCTTCTAAAAAATTTTATTTTTCCTTTTCTTTTTCCGTGCTATCAACTTCTCGTGCACATCTTGCCTTTTCTTATACTTTTTCCTGCCAATATGTCCTTTTCTCTATAGTTTAATTTTTCCCTTCATCGCCTCCTTACTTGTGTCACACTTCTTGTCCCACCAACCCCTCCTTGTGTTCCCTTTTCTTTTTCATTTGGCACCCCTTTATTCACCCTTAGTACGGCTCCCACCATACTTTCAACTATTTCGTTAACCCCCACCCCCTTACCTTTTTTTATCCACTTTTCCTGCATCCTTTTTGCAAATTCTATTAACTTTTCTACCGTCCACTTGCCGATTTTTTTTACTCTATCCTTCTTTTCTCTCCTTACGTCCTCTCTCCTTTCCACTTTTCCTTTAAGCTGGACAATAACCTGGAAATGCTCTAAACCCAGTTCCATTCCCACCTTCATCGCACTCAGCCTCTTTCTCACCCTTTCCTCAGCCAGCACATAGTCAATGACAGTATCCTCCCTTCCCATTAAAGTATATCCTCCTTCCTCATCCCCCCTAATATTCCCATAGCATATTTCCCAACCTTCACTCTCCAATATCCCTAACAATTTCCTTTCTTCCCCATCCACCTCTTTATGTTTTGACTCCCTTTAATACTTATTCGTTTGCTCATTACATTGTCCTCCCTCTAAAGTCCCTATCCATGCGTTTAAATCACCCCCTTTAAGAACCAATTTTTCCTTCCCCCTGTCCATCCACTCCTCACAATATCCAGTTCTTCCCTTCCCACCCTAATGGTACTCACCATGCTTTCCTCTTTTTCCACTACTTTTATTTTCTTTCCTTCCCTTATCCCCAATCTTACCCCAGCAACTTCACTTTTACTTTCTCCCATTCTCTAGACTCCACTCACGTCTCCAACAAAAATATAATCTCCCATTTGCTCAATATCCTCTAGAAACCCTCATCTTTATTTTTCCAACCCCCTATATTCCAAAAAACTACCCTTATACCGTTTTTTCCATCTCCTATTCTCCTTCCCCAAACCCCACACCCCTCTTTCCCAATCCACTGTCCCCATTTTCACCTTACATCTTCCATTGAACTCCATCAATCCACAAACAATCCTTACCCATTATCACTTTCTTGCCTTATCTCCTTTCTTCCCACGCTTTTTCCCTCAATAGCCAATCCTTTCTTCTTTCTTGACAAGATTTATCCTCCTCTATTCTTTCCTCTCTACCTCTCAACTTCTTTTTCAGCTCCATTACCTCCCTTCTCTCCTCCTCGCTATCCAATTCTACCACCCAAATCTTTGGGCTTTTTCTATTTTCACTTCCTTGATTGTGACGCTCGCTCCTATCTCATCTAGTAATACTTTTACTTTTTCTTTTCCTTCATCCTTTCCCGCCCATAGACCTCTAATTACTATTCCACATTTCCTCTTCTCTCTCTCCAACCTTTCCACCACCCTTGACAAAACTGACACTTTCTTCTTCAATTCTATCGCTTGTGTCTCTCCTCCTTCCTGCCTTCCAACTTAAATCATCTCCATCCTTTCCAATAACCCATCTTTCTCTCTTTTCCATTTTTGCTCCCAATTTTCCCACATCTTCTTTATTTCCCCAACTTCTCCCATGATCTTGTCAATTTTTCCATCCCTTCTCTATTCTCTCCTCGCATTTTCTTCCCTAGCTTCTTTAATTTGCCTCCCCAAGTTCTCTATTCTTTTATTTATCTCCTCGCTTATTTTCAGCATGGCTCTTGCTATATCTCCCATCCCCGTTAGTACGTCCCCATACTCTCTTAACTCTTCCTCATTTTCATAATACTCCCTCTCTTTCTGACTGCTTTCACTCCTTGCCCTCTTTTTATCCCTTACCTGCTTCTGCCAAACCGCTACCTCATTTTTTGTTATCTTGGCATACTTCAACAACCCCTTTTGCTTACAATTTCTTCTAGCACTAAATGTAAAGTGACCATATGGAAATAGTGTCAATGCGGGACACCCGCTTATTTATATGATTTAATAAACAAAAAAAAGGTCATTTGTCACAAGAAAAAAGAATCAGGGAATTTGTAGGAGTCAATTGGAGCGGAATTGAAACAAAGGCGCGTCTTATGACATTTACATATTTATATTATGCTTATTTTGTAACATTGAATAACATGCTTCTGACGATTGATTTTTTCTTAAAATATCACGAAGTCTATATCTCTCACACTTATATACGCGCTACTGTGCTAACCTGTAGATGCAGGATATTCTTAACTATTTTCCGGGATATGCAGGACATTTTATGTCAAATGCGGGACGTTTTGCGGGACGCTGGCCTTTTCGGGACAAAGGGGAAAAATCCGGGACAGTCCCGCACAATCCAGGACGTATGGTCACTTTAACTAAATGTCACATAGTAAGACATTTTTCTCAAAGTCTTGGGGGTCTCAAAAACCTCCCCGTCTTTATCACTATCCTTTTCTGAATTCTCTATCTCCCCCTTGTCCCCCCGACTTGATTCAGCCTGCCCACCAGTAATCTCCTGCCCTCTGTCTCCAGCATTATCATGCCGTCTTTCGCCTTTTACCGGCGACCTTTCTAACAGCGCCATGAGTACCCGCCTTTACGTACCCTTCCTTTCTCTCTCTAACTCCTTAGCCTCTCACTTACACTCCCCACGCTCTCAACCTAACCTTCCAAAACCCAGTACAACTTTACACACTTTTTTAAACACACTAAAGCACTCACCACAACTTCTTTAACACTTACATGCACCCAATACTTCTCTTCACACAATTCACCACTTTTACTCTACGCACCCACAGTGTGTTATTTTTGCATTTTCGTGTTCAAAACCTAATTTCTCTTGAAGGCATTGACCAAAATGATTGAACCTTGAACCAAAATAAAGCTAAATAAATGTAGAATAGAGAAAAATTATAAAGAATCCTTGATCTAATTTTTTGAGCTTCTGGGAGTTGAATGAAGTTAGCATTTTTTTATGAAAAAATGACAAATTAGAGTATAAAAACCTGTAAATCATGATAAAACTTAATAAAACAACTTTTTGTAATAATTTAGGATCACTGAATACAAAAATAAAGTTGGTGTTTTGAAATTCAAAATGGCGAATTGAAAATGGCAGATGAAATTTTCAAAATTTAAGAAAACTTATAATTTGTCCAAATTGTGGTATTTTAATGCTTGCGAGATCGCTGAATCCAAATATGATGGTAAAATTTAAAAATTCAAAATGGCGGACCCCATATGGCGGACAAAATTTTTTAAAGATGCTTCGATTTCAATAAGACTTAGTACTTTTATTTTTCAGAGGTCGCTGAATTCAAATATGATGGTAAAATTAAAAAATTCAAAACGGCGGACCCAATATGGCGGACAAAATATTTTTTATATTTTAATTTGACAAATTTGAAAAGGAACAACTTTATTATCTTACACGTCAAGCGCAGTCAAATTCTAAGGATGACTTTTAAGAAAAGATTAGCGGGAAAACAATTGAAAGCAGAAAAATTGTCAAACAACTGTAGTTCAATTTACAAATAAGTACATACTTCCAAGGAAATAAAATATATTAAAACAATCAGAGTAAAGTATATATTTAAATAAAAAAACACCAATTGCACTATTTCCAATAGCCACAAAAAATTTAAACTTTGGTACAAATCGAATCTTAAATTGGAGAATTAAAATATTATATTCTGCATAACATTATAAAGTACAAAGTCATGTTAAAGTCTAAGAATTTTTAAACACTTTTTGTTCGCCATATTGAATCTTTTAATTTTACCATCATATTTAAATTCAGCGACATCAAAAATATTATAGTACCAAGTATTATTAAAGTCGGAGCATTTTAAAAAAATTTGGTTAGCCACTTTGGGTTCTCCATTTTAAATTTTAAAATTTCACCATTATATTTGAATTCAGCGACCTTGAAAACATTATAATACCACGTATTATTGAAATCAAAGAACTTTTAACAATTTTTGTCCGCCATGTTGGGCCCGTCATTTTGAATTTTAAAATTTTATCAACATATTTGAATTCTGCGACCTCTGAAACGTAAAAGTACCAAGTCTTATTGAAATCGAAGCACGTTTAAAAAATTTTGTCCGACATATTGGGTCCGACATTTTGAATATTTAAATTTTACCATCATATTTGGATTCAGCGACCTCGAAAACATTAAAATACCACAATTAAGACAAATTAGAAATTTTTTTTTAATTTTGAAAATTTCACCTGCCATTTTAAATTCGCCATTTTGAATTTCGAAACACCAACTTTATTTTTGTATTCAGTGATCCTAAATTGTTACAAAAAAGTTTTTTTCTAAGTTTTATCATGATTTACAGGTTTTTATACTCTAATTTGTCATTTTTTTATAAAAATGCTAACTTCACTTAATTCCCAGGAGCTCAAAAAATTAGATTAAGGATTTTCTATAATTTTCCTCTATTCTACATTTATTTAGCTTTATTTTGGTCCAAGGTCCATTCATTTTGGTCAATTCCTTCAAGAGAAATTAAGTTTTGAACGCGAAAATGCAAAAATAACACATTGTGAGACGTGCATATCATTTTGTCCTTCATTAATTTTTTGAAGACTACGTACTTCGTACCTTGAACTTCATGATCCACAAATATTTGCTGAACATCATTTCAAATTCGTTTTCTTTAAAATCCTCCAACAACAGATATTTTTTCTTGTATTTTCAGTAGTTTTAATTTTTAAACCAACAAATATAGGTACTTTTTACAAAAAGTATTTGCTTTAGACCTTTCATTCCAATATGCTAATTATTATATTTTATAACAGCTTAGAGAAGTCCATTACCATTAGCTTCAAATGTACTTAATGGAACAGGAAATCGATGCACAGTTTGCTTAAAATCAAAGTGAACAGATTCACTCGCTTGTTCCAAGAAATGTTGCCAAGAAACGGTTACCAGTTTCTTGACCAATGACCGTGCTGATATTTTGAATATGATTGTCACTGAAGTGGACTCTAGTCTGTATTTTACTCATTGCCTCATGTGACAAAGGCTTGTACATTGATGAAGTTTACCAGAACCGATTTCTGAGAAACAAGATATATACAAGATATATTTTTTACAGAATTTACTTCTCTGCTACTGACGGACTTATCCGTTTTTGGTCTACCCATATTTTTTCAATAGTAACAATTTTTTTTTTCAAAATTTGAACAAGTTGACCGACCAATTTATCATATTAAGCATTCAAAATGCGGCTTAGATATTGTTGCTAGAACCAATTTTTTCAAATTATGGATTTGAACTTTTCGATTAAAAATTGGCTAGTCTGCACTAAGTGTAGCTGAAATAGCAATATTGTATGCCTGTACCATATCCACCAATACAATATGTGAGAATTAGCCATAAGTATGGCAGTAACAAAAATACATTTTTTTTAGTGAAATACTTACTGTTACTTTGAAACAAAAATTCAATTTTTTTTTTTACTCCGACCGATTTTTTTGTTAAGGGCATTTTTTAACACTGTTAGGGTCATATTAAAGGACAGTAGGTGCAAAATTCATGGTCATTTTTTTTAAACCCAAAAACCTTTCCTGGGAAACGTTCATGACCTAGTGAACTGCAGTTTTCCATTAGTTTTTTTTATATTTAGACTTCAGGATAAATTGAATTAAAACGATTAGAGTTTGCTACATTTACGGAACTCTCAGATTTACTACAAGTTCCACTTGCACTTGTTAAGTTTTAGTTTTAAATTCATAAAAATATTTTTAATTGTCCAGAATTTTTTAATTTGACAGCCGTATTGACCATTGCTTCTACTATGTCTGTCCTCGCTTATATGGAACGTTCCATATATATGTGACCGCGTCTGAGAAAAGATACCTAATGACCAAAATAATTTTTTAACCCGAGACTAATTGAATTTCATTTTATGGATTTTAATATCGTAACCAAGTAGAAGAATCTACCATTCAGCTAAGCGTCTAGACGGTCATCTAATCGGTGCTAAAAAGACAAAGCAACTTAATATTTGCCTGTATTCGTCTATTGGCATGAGTAAAATCCTCAGTTAGATAACTGACTAGACAGTTGTCTACTTTTTGTTTCTTAATTTGTTAACTTCTTACTTTTACCTATGTTCCGCTGTACACTAAATATAATATGTTAGAACATGAATTACTATTTTTTGTATTTGAATAAGTTGAAGGTATAATTTCGTCTCTTGGCCTAATTTGTACCATTTCATACATAACCTTTAAATATTTTAGGTGCGGTTGTACACGCACGGCTAAAAAGCAGCGATCCTTTATATTACGATTTTCAGTAAAAACAAATTTTAGAAAGTTAAAAAATGTAACATTCGAAAGCTATTATATTTTAGCTTTAATTATATATAATTAAAAGTTTAAATAAATAAATGTCATCACTTAAAACTCAATTTCGATTTAAGATAAAAAAAAGATTAAAAAATTTTTTCTAAGAATTTTGAAAAATCCAATGGTTTATTTTTTTAAAATTAGTTATTACTAAAAAAAGTATGATTTAAGGGGTTACATGGGTCAAAACGACCTGAAAATGTATGTTTCTTTAATAATTTTTTTTCATAAAAAAATAAATTTTTTTATTTGAACACTTTGGTATCTAAAAGTACACTATTAAATGAGTAAGATACTAAATTTTTGATAAAAAATAATAAAAATCAGGCCCGTAGCAACAGTTCTTCGGGCCCCTTTCCGAAAAAATTGCTTTTGCGGTGGTCAAGATATCTTTTGACTGCTTCATCTGAAATCAAAATACAAAAAATTTTCTGTTAGTGGGTGAATATATCTCGTGATTGAACAAAGGGTTTTCAAAAAAATTAAAATTTTGATTTTTGACAGTGTCTTTTGTCAAAAGTTTCAATTTTTAGAACCATTAAGACCATGTAAAATCGGTTCTAATCAACAAAAAAAATATTCCTTCGTTCAATCACGAGCTATACTCATCCACTAACAGAAAATATTCGGTTTTTCGATTTTCGATTACCTGGTTACAAGATAGCGTGACCACCGCTTTTTTGGAAGGGTTTTCAAAGAACCTGTAGGTACGGCCCTAATTTTAAATATTTTTGAACGAAAATTTTACAAGTAACTCTTTTAATAGTGTACTTTAAGATTTGAAAACACTCAAATAAAAAAATTTATTTATTTTATGAAAAAAAAAATAATTAAACAATCATACATTGTCTGGACGTTTTGACCCATGTAACCCCTTAAAAACTTGCATGTTTTTAAGCCGAGTGCTTGCAATAGTACTGATAGTTTTCTACGGTTGTGTATATTAAACAAATTTCTGGCTACAGCATTTCTAAAGGATGTATTAAAAAACGAGAGAATAACAAAGAAATCATTAGACGCTGCATTCAATAACATAATTCATACGGAAATGTCACAATATTGGAAAGGTAACAATATCTGAAAGAATACGTAAACAGCTTAGAAGTAAGTGAATACTGAATATATCCTCTGTAATTTTTCGGATAACTATAAAATTTGTTTTGATTTTAGGAGAACATTAAGGTGATGTGAATTCATCAACTTCATTTAACAAATGTATAAATTATCACAAGTTTTGTTAAAAATGTGAAGTAATTTTTCCATGATAATAAAAAAATATGTTAATTTAGATTTAATTTCTCTTTCCTTTAAAATACCTTCAATATTTATGTCCAATCAAGTTAGCACTTTGAGATGATTTAACTTAGAACCACAATTTTTTTGCTTGAACCCTTATATTTTGGGTTAAAATAAAGTATTTGAATTCGGTAATTCGGCCTCGTACCAGAAACTAAAAACACAGCGACACAAAAAATCTAAGAGACAGAGTCTATTAGTATTACAACTCATGCTTTAACCTTATTTTTCTATATGTTTAAAATTTACCTAAATTAGATACTTTATTTTATTCTCTATTTATGAATTAAATTTCATTTTCGTAATTGTTTTCCACTTTAAAACAGATAAGATATATATCTCTTTCTAAAGTGTCTGTTTATTAATTCTCGGCCTTATGCGATTTCTTTGCTTGCGAAAATTTTAGTAAGAGTCGAGTTTGGAGTATAAACACTCATCGAATTGTACTCATACATAATATCAAATGAATGAATTTATTTGTCTGTTAATTATTATTCTCTCCATTCATTAGTCTTTTACGACTTTCAAATTCGAGGTATTTGGGTTCCTTTGTGACCCTTTTTAATTGTTTCCGTTTTTTACCACCTAAAAAATGAGATAAGATTATTATTTTCATCATTACAGATTATTTGAAAATACATCCGCAATTTTTGGATTAGGTTATTGTTATGAAAAATATTACCGACAAAACTTTAAAAAAATGATACCGAAGTCATTTAGAAATGTACTATTTTATCAGATGTAAAGGAGCAGTGTCCGGACAAGTGTCCCGCCATTGCCGAAAAAGTGATTTACGGTAATAACGATCTACAATTGTGTCTATCGCACTATTATGTATAATGCTCTAGAAATTTCGAGGGAATCTTACACACTAATAAATTAAAGCATTTGTAGTTAAAAGAATTGTCAGATTTTACGCCCAGAAAGTTTGTATCATTTAAAAAAGCTTTAACAGAATAAAACTTTACTTTTCCACAAGAAGAAACAGCACTGTCAACTCAGCTGTTTGAAATATCGCAGTGTCTCATTATACCAGCTGTCCTGCCACTGCCGACAACGCCTTGCATTTTAATTTAATAGTTTATGTCAATGATAATTTATCTAATAGTATAATTAAAAATAGGAGATTTTGTTTCAAGGCTAATAAAACTTATAATTAATTAACACATATAGAGATAGCTTTAACGGAATGAATAAAGTTTATCATTATAGAAATATAACAGATCTTCTTCTTTTTGGTTTTAATGTAATTTGATGTTTACTTTCGTGTATTGAATTAAAAATTGTTATATTTTGATCAGAAAATGCAATTAATTTAGGATCTTCACAAAAAGTTTTATTGACTTAATTGCAAATACTATTGCAGCTAATTATAAATATTCTTAAGAAAATAATTTTAGATTATTGGCAAAAGACGTAATTAGTGAATCTATCTTTGATATATTTTATATTTTAAAACTGTTACCCAAATTTTGTTTGTTTATGAACAAAATAAAACATTGCACATTAAAGTAAATAATCGTTATTTAAAAATATTGCAAATAATATGCGCAATACCTTTAATGATAGATCGTCCAATCCTTCTGACAGGACAACAACGATTCAGGTGAGTTTTTCCTAAATATCATTATATAAGAATAATATAAAGGTGTATATTTAGTTGCATGCAAATTAAAATATTGTATTCAAAAAATAAACAATCGAACTTTTCGTAATTATACAAATTTAGTAACTAAATTTAAACGTTAGAGAATAAAGAAATTAAGCTTTAAGAAATTAAACCAATCTAAACGTTTTTTAGAAATTTTGTTATAAATATGTTAAAATTGTTTATAAATTTTATATAAATTCTTAATTCTTACCTATATAAATTCATTTAATTCTTTGCATGATTCTAGAAGGAAACAAAGAAGTGTGGATAAAATATATTAGCCTTTCTGAATTTTACATAATTTAACGACAAAAAACTATTTTTCTGCGACATAGTTAATTTGGAGAACTTAGAGACACTATTAAATGTTGTTTTATTAAATTATATAAATTAACATTTAAGTTAGATATTTATTTTACGAAAATTTACTGTTTGTTTTATAGAGTTCAAGTAATGTAATATATATATATATATATATATATATATATATATATATATATAAATAATACTTTCGAATTCTAAACCAACGATATGTAAGACTAAATGTAAGCAATAATAAACACTTTTGTGTAAATTTTTTAATGTTGTCATTGTTTTCCTTAAAATATGAATTTGAAAATTTGTATTTTTACAGTCCGATTAAAATTGCTGAAGTTATTTATCTTTTCTAAGAAATTTTGAAAAATACGCCAAAACAATTTGATTCGACATTAGGGAATATTGTTAATATCCATACGATATTAATTGGATTAGGCGCGGCAATGGAAGAAGTTATAACAGTTTGAACGATTACTGTTGTATTATAGGTTTTTTAAGCTGTAAAATGTTAGATTTTTGACAAGAAATCGTAAATACAAGCTATGCGCACTTCGTCGAAAAAAAGAGGATCACGATTGCCGTCACAATTTAGAAGGAAGTGCCAAGGCGATGGAAGCCGACTTGGGAGCTGAATCAACATTAACTAGGGTTGATGTTCGAGTTGTTATTGGTGACGAGGACAGTTCAATAATTGCGATCATTCGTAAGGGCAATGAGAAAACGATTTACAAACTGTCCGACTAAAATTATTTGCGCAATTCCACTGGGGAAATCCTAGCGAACTGCACTTTTTAAATTTATTTTTCATAAAATTTCTACTTTCTAAACATTCCCTGTCAAACCACGGCTGTGAACGGCACAAATTCGCATTAGGTTTCGTAACCATATTTAAATTTTTTGAAACCTTCATTATTGTTGTTATTAAGTTATCAGTAAGGGTATCGATATTATCTGTATGAATGACTTTATTCGAGTATACTGACATCTCATTCGTATAAGCATGTGCTAAATTTCCCTCCCATTTATATTCATTTTCAAAACTATTTATGTTACCAGATTCCACAGACATGTCCAATAAGAGAGCTAGGGGGAAATGATCTGATCCTGAAATCAAATCTATAACTTTTAAATTTTGAACTAAGTGCGTCATATTAAGTCTGATCCATATTAAATCTACTAAAGAGTCTTATATATTAAAAATATAGTTTCATTTAATTCATTTACACTTTCTATTATATTTACTAAAACAATTTCTGCGCGCTACGCGCGCCAATTCATTTCAACAAAACCGCTTTAAATGAGCACTTTAAGTTTTTTAATATGTAAATCATTTAAAAATATCACACAAATCCCACAATACATTTAAGTAATTTTCATATGCTTCAATATCTTGAAAATGTTTAAATAAAATATTTCGAATATCCAGTAGAGCAAAGAATTCTAATTATCCTACTGATATCGTAAGATATCTTAGATATCTCCTATAGACATCTTGAGATTATTCATTAGTCTTTGGAAATTAAGATATCAATTAGCTGTAATAATGTTATTTATGGACGTCCTACAAATATCCTAGGGATACCCTAATTATATAAAAATGGCAAACATCCTTAGAAAATATGCAGGGTATTTTTAAATATCATCTAAGTAACACATGCACGGAAAAAAATTTCCTGTGAAAATTACAAGATTTCTTGTGCCATCTATGAATGGCGGTTGTAGTATCCACAAACGGCTGAGTTTGGGAAATACACAAACCAGAATGAGTCTTGTCACAAACTTCAGTTTATGATTCAACATCTTAAACAGTCACGCAGCAGACGACAAGCAGACGTTCACTTGAATTTTCTTGCGCATGCGTGGATTTCTTGGTGTTATAACAGATTGGTTTGTGGAACACACAAACCAGCTTGTTGGAAACACAAACCAGCTTGTTGGAAACACAAACCAGCTTGTTGGAAACACAAAACTCGCCTGCATAAAGCACAACTTAACCTATTTGTATATTTTACGAAAAAGTTTAAGTTTTCTATAAGAAATTTTTTTCCGTGTGACATTACAGTAATGTGACTACAATGTTCCATGTAATGTTATTAATATACCAATGTAACATCAAATTAAAAAAGGTGTATCATACCGTAAATAACCTAAACTAAACTATATTCACACCAATGTGATATTTTAAGTTATTGCATAGTTACATTACATGGTAATATTACTGTAATATTGCAGTAATTCGAAAGTAATATCTCAAAGAAAGATGAAAACAATTCTTCTTGAATGGAATTTGGTAATCTTTTTCGTATCATTACAGTGACATTACTGTAATTATACCTAGTATATATTTTATATACAAAAATTATTTTTCAATTGTAAAAGTAACTTTAAAATTTGTATACATTATACTTGCATTTTCTAAAGGAATGTGTGTTGATAAAGTCTTGTAAAAATATCAATTCTATAAAAAATTTGATACAAATAAGCCTATGAAAAAAATGTAATTTTTGTGGGACATATAAAAAAGTTGGACAAATCACAAGTGATTCATTTGGACGAAACGAACCATTAAACAAACGAAATTTTTGTTTTGTAATAGACTTTAATTAATCCATTTTTCAATTAATTTTTTATAATATTATCATAAAATTAATTAAGAATAATATTACTTCAAAAAAAGAATAATTTTATAATTTAATACAATAAAAATTAACAAATCTATTACTTATTATTAATCATAAATACTTACATTGAATAATATAACAATTAATTAGATATAAGAAACTTTATAATAACAACAAATTGATTAAATCAAATATATTTTGGTAATAATTTTCAAAATAGTTTTAAAAATTTCATAAATCAAACATATTTTATTTTTTAATTTCTAATATTTTATTTTTGAAAATATCCTGTTAAACTAAAATAATTAAAATGAAGTATTAAATTTAATTAAAGTAATCCGTTTTTGAAATAAATAAATTTAAATATTTAGTTAATAGAGAATTTGAAAATTTCTGTCTCTCATAATAATGTTTTTAAATTTCATCCCTACTTTTTTAAATGAAGATTTTTTTCTTTTGACTACTATCATGTAATTGTGAATTTTTTATTGCTAGAACAGGAGAAATTGGACGACTTGAATGATTGGTTTTAAAAATTAACTTTAAATGATTCTTTATATGAAAACAGAATTAATTCTTAAATGTAATTCATAGGGTGGTAAAGAAGGTGGAGAGAGAGTATTTGAGGAGCAAATTTTCAAAAGCTGATAAATCCATTTTTATAAAAATTGAGATAAACATAAATTTAATATTTTAAAGACCTTACAAATCGACCTGTCACTGTTAAATGTTAGAAAAAAAATTATTAACAACGAATTTTCAATTTAAAAACTTTTTGACATAACCAAGATGACTTATAATTTTTATGTTTTTTATTAGAAAAAATTACCCAAATCTTTAAATCACTTAATTATGATAATGTTTAATTAAAAACAGAACGTCTTAAATATAAAAACATTGTTATAAAAATAAATTAATACAAATTTTTTAATTTAAAATTAACTATAGTGGTTATGTGAGAAAAGTCATTTGTATCATTTTCTCGAAATAAGAAAATATGGATTTATCAAGTTTTGAAAACTTGCTCCTCATTTTAATATTCTGGTAATAAAACATCAGAAAATTTTCCATTATCACAATTTTTAGTAGAATCAATACTTTTATATATTTTTTCACCTTTACTGTCTAAGAGATTTACCACCCTCTTATTAATATCATCAACGTCAACATTTCTTGGTGCTAAAATTGCACACATTGACAAATCCTTAATTTTTGTTGTTGTATCAAATGACTATACATTTCTTCAGCAACATCTATATTTCCTTCTTGAATAATATGTTCTGGTAATTCGATGTTATCATCTATATCATTTAATTCGCCATTGCCAATTTAAGTAGGAAATCTACAAATTCTTTTTCCTCTGGTAAAGCTCTCATATTTTCTGTTAATGTGTATTTTGTAAAATGTTGTTATAAATTACTATTTTTATTAATAAAGTTATTATTTCTGATCTAGTACCTTGTTCTTTTATCAGTAAAATTTGTCGAAAATATTCTCTTAGGATTACAATTTTTCCACCAAAAACTTCATTTGATTTCATTATATCTCTTAATAACTTATCCATAACTTCTAAGGCATATTTTTGGAGCTATTGGTGCTTCATCCCAAATAAAAACATCAATATTTTTTAAAAATTTTCCTTCTTTTGACTGAACTTTATTATTTGAAGATGAATCACTGTACAGTGGAACATGTAAGCCTAAGACTTTATGTACAGTTTTCCCATTAGGAAGCAGTGTGGTAGCTATGCCTAGCCTGTAAGTGCCATGTTGCAAACATTTATTCCTTTACTTTTTAATAAATGCCCTAAGGTAGTTTATAAAAAAGTTTTTCCAGATCCTCCGCAACCATTAATATATAAGCATTTAGAACTATTAGAAGAAGAATCTTTTATTACTTCAACTATATTTTTTTGTTTAACATTTAATTTAGTATAATTCTGCTCTCCTATCTTTATATGTTTAAAAATATTTATATCATCAACCTGCGCAGGGAAATTTTCATCTATATCTAATAAACCCTGAAAATCAGTTAAACAATATCCTTTATTCAATAACATTGATTTTATATTTCTATAAGCTGTTTTTTCAGCTTCAATATTGTCAATTTTTGAATAGTCTTCTGACATTTGACCTTTAAATTTCTCCCAAAGTTTTTCCGGATGTACAGGATTACAATAAATTAGAATTCTTACAAATAATTGTCGAAGTGAATGAGGCATCATCCAAAAAGTAGCTTCTTCCATTGTCCTAATTCACTCACTATCATCTTCTATAAGTCCTAATGCCAAACAGGCAGATGTAAAAGATTCATGAATAACTCCATTAACTGTTCTTAAACTTTGGAAAGAACTTACTCCTTTTACTGTAAGTAACAATAATCTAAGGTGAAATAATTCCAATTGACGTGGATTAACTGAATGGCAACATTCTTCTCTATAATTTTTCTTCACGAATCCTTTTTTGCCATTCAAGAGATTTATTTATCCAGGTATAATGTTCTGGTATTTGTGTATAATAATACTGACGCTCATTAAGTTTAAAAAAATCGAGCAATTTTGTATTTTTCTGTAAATCAAAAGAAACATTGTTATTATCTTTCCTTTCGCGAATAATAACATTCTGTTCATTTGGTAAATGTATGGGTAAACGATTTATACTATTAAACTTTTTCCCTAAAGGTTTACTTAAAATTCTCCAAACAGCCTCAACAGCACCTACATACCTATTTTCTTCATAATGATTAATATCATTATGATTAACAGTTACCTCACCATTCGCATTTATAATAATAATGGATGCAACATCATGACCCTTGAAAATATATTTATATAAATATTTAACAGATTTAATACTTGAAACTATTTCCACATTTATATAACAATTAAATATTTCCGAAAGTGTAGGACAATATGCAACCACATTAGAATTGTCAACAACAAATCCATTTGGTCGCTCATATGTTTTATTATTATTTCTTCAACGACAACGAACATAACAGTTTTCTTCAATTGTAGTTTCTTCTTGGTAACTTTTTGGAAAATTTTTTGAACATTTACCATCAATTAAACACCAATCTCCACAAGGTCTGTGAATGTTATTTTGCATTATTATGTTATGCTAGGAAGGATTAATATTTTCATCAGGAATTTCTGCAGAAATATAACTATCAACACTTTCAACTGTTAATATTTTAGAATTTTCTTTTCATATAACTAACAAATAAATATGTGGTAATCCTCGCTTTTGAAATTTAATAACATAAACATAAGACGTAATCTCTCCAAATAATTTGTTGCTAACATAACATTTAAAAGTTGTTTCACCTTCAATGCAAAAACTCTAGTTACTATATCAGGTCTATCAGCAGCAGTTTGATAGGGAAATAAATTTTTCTGTATCTTTTTTTTAATTTGGATTACACGTCATTGGAATAAATAAATATAGTCTACCATGACGACCAACAATAGCCATGGCATCCTGATATTGTTGCATCATATCACGAGGTGATCCTATAAAAGTGGAAAGCAATATAAGCATTTTTCCAACATCTACATCATTTTCTAACTCATTATTTTATAAATAATTGATTAATCCTTGATATGTTTCACTTCTCAATTAAGCTTGATTGTTTGCACAAAATCGCAATCTATCTTTCTCTATTTCTGCATAATTGTCAACTACCCATTTTTGAAACAATCTTCCTCCATATAAAAATTGATTAAATTTCTTATCTGTCATAGCAATTTTGTATTTACAATAGGCAGACCTAGAAATAGTATGTTTTTTACTTCTAAAATCACTATCACTACGAAGCATATTAATATTATAACCTTTATTTTCAAGTGGATAAAATATGGGATAGATCTATGGTTCAACATTCGGATCAAAATTACTAACTGATATCAGTTCCTTTGTAGACTTATTATATAAACTGTTACATAAGATTCCGGTATTTGTCCTTCTGAGTTTGTATTGAAATTATCAGCAACTTCATTGTAACTTTGATAATTATATCTTTTTTATCAAAACCTTTTTTTAACATGAACAATAGTTCTAACTCTGGAACATCTTCATTATTTTGTCTTGATAATTCAGTTTCTATTTTAATTACTTCTGACATCATCATAAAAGATTTTGTGAATGCACTATATTAATTTGGTAATAAATTTGACCTTGAATTTTGTGACAAATTGGTCCTCTTCTTGTGTTATTAAAATTAATAACGTAAGCATTCAAAGATGCAAAAGAAAAATAATTATACTGTCTTATATTCTTTTTTAAATGACCTGACTTTGTATGAAGTCCTTCCAGCATTAATCTTAAATCTTCTGGATATTGCACTGAATGTTGTATAACATCACCATGACCACAACAATAATTGAAACTGTCCTGTTTGACACTAACTCTTTTATTTTTAGAATGCTTAGCTTGACAATGACTGCAATAATAATTCAATTTTCCTAAATGATTTTCATTAGAATTTGATTCATGAATAATCTTGTCTTTTGATATTATTGGCAGAATAACAGTTGATTTTTGTGTATTAAGTTTTTATTTTTATCTCTCCTGATAGTTTTTCTGAATTTCATTCCTACTTTTTCGAATCTTTTCAATTAAAGAGTTTTTTCTCTTTTCACTACTATCTTGTAATTGTTAATTTGTTATTACTGGAACAGGAGAAATGTCATTTATTAAATCAGATTGATTAGAATTTACATTTTTTAAATCAAAAAAAGAGTTTATTTCATTTTCTTTTTTTTAATTTAATTTTTTCCCTGTATATTTTTTGATATTCTGCCCAAATCTTTTTTTTTTTTTATAGAAAAGTGATCTACTTTATCTGAAAGATTAACATTTTCAATATTTCTTTTCAATTTTTGTCTGGCACGATAATTTCCTTGATTTTCCGCTACACTTTTTCGAACAGTTTTAAATAAAGAATTTGTTTCCTTTACAATATCATATATATTATTTATTGTGGGAATAGAAGCAACGATATTTTCTAAATTAACAAATTCATTCATATTATCATCATTTGAATCATTAACTTGACTTAACCAATTTTAATGCTTAAGTAATCCCTCTTCACATTCTTTTTAATATTGTATGTTGCTTTTCTTACACATGGAGTCTTTTTCATTATTGATAACTTCAAACTTTCTTTTATCCGGATGTTGTCGTTGGAATTCTAACTGATTCGTTTGAATTTTTTTAGAGAAAACTTCTACTTTATCTGAATAAAATAAATTTGTAATTTTTTTACTTTTGGATTTGAGTATGGCAGAATATTGTTGTGTCTTTGAAAGATTATTGATTTCCTTTGTTCTATTTGAAATTCTTTCACAAGAAATATTTTGATTAATAATTTTATTAGGGTTTCTTTTCCACATAGGAGTTCTTCAACTGGATTCCTTAAAAGATATTCCCAATCATATTTAACAACTAAACGTGGATTAATAGAATTTTTTTTATCCGGAAAGCGACATAATTGATTGTTTTTAAAAATTAACTTCAACACGTTCTATTAGTACGAGATGGGTTGATCGCTTTCTTTCGAAATCAAATAAAAAATTTTCAGCCCCGAGACGATTACAAAGAGCTCCTTCAATTAGCACTACTATTTTTAGGTGAAGATTCCGATAAAATCGTTTCAGTCATGGCACCCGGAGCTGTTCATCGAGCAAGGTGGATGGCAAAGATAATTTACGATTTAAAAATATACCTTTTCCGGGATCAGTTTGTTCTAAAAAGTAGAGAGCTTAATGCTTTACGAGAATTCAACACTTTTGCAGTTCGAATTTATTTGAAATATTGGTATGCGTGTCCAAAACCTACATCGTCGAATGATCTAAAACTATTAAAGGAAGTTTTAGAGTATAAACAAATTAACTTGAAACTTGCTCAAGCAGCATTTAACAGCATGGCACGTCATTTGTGGTATTTAAGTGAAAAATTGGTTGGGCTAGCATTTTTTAAGCCTTCAGTGCCGAATGAAATAAAAAACGCAATGGTAGCAGCATTAACAAAGAAGGGTACGGACAAACCTGTTCGAAGGATACAAATAAATAAAAATTTAATTTCAAAACAAGAATTACCCCATTTTGTGACACAAAATACTTTACAGTTTTTCAAAACAATAAATATATATTATGAGTTTTTGAATAAAGAGCCTAGTGCATGGAATGAGGATACAAGCTATCTAGAAGCAAAAAATAAAATTGAAAAATTGAAAGTAGTTAATGATGCAGCTAAACGCGGAGTTTCCTTAATCCTAACTTACAATTCAATTTTAACAAATCAGGAAGATCAGAAACAGTTTCTTCTTCAAGTTGTGAAAAAACATCACCAACAATTTCCAAACTCTCGAAAAGCTACACTAGTTCAAGGACTTAAAAGTGATTAGGATTTTTTTTTCTGGATTTAATAAATAATGTTACTTAATTATTCTGATGTTTATATATTAATGGTGTTATTACTTGGTCAATAAATTAAAAAATAAGACTGTATTTATTTTAAGTTCAATATTTACGTTTCAATAAAATCGATTTAAAAATTATGAGTTTAAAAAATTAAGTTGAATTTTAAAAAATATATTTTTTAGTTATTTATACCTCTAAAATAAAAAAAATTCCAATATTTAAAATTAATATTTGTACACAATAATAATATACAATTTTCTTCAACTTTATAAGAAACAGTCAGAGTTTATTTTCCTTGTTTATAGCCGCGAAATTAGCAAATTCTTATATTTCTGTATCTTTGGCGGCTTCAAAAAATGAGTTTCTGTACATAATAATTTTTAGATTATTCAGCGATAAATTAAAAGTAATATATCACATGAAATTATTTTTATTACTCAACATTATACGTCTAAGACTCGAAAAATATTGAAAAACGTGTTTTTAAGATAAAATGGCTCGTCGCGACCTTTAAATCGTTTTTAAAAAATCTGGTAAGATAGATGGTACCTTTTTTTTATAAAAAGGAAGAAAATTTTTGGGCAGGGTTAAAAATTGAAAAAAAAAATTTTTTATGGGCACCCGAACATACATAAGGGTAGATCGAAAAAATCGATTTTTCGATTTCTAAATTTTAATACTGTGGAAAAGTTGCGTAACATGCTCATATAACACTGCGTTAAATTGAATTTTGATCAATTAATATTTACGGTTGCCCCAAGAGCCTTAAAGTTTTAGAAATCTCACAAGTTTTGGTTTTTTATACTTTTTTAAAATTTATAGAGAGCTGTTTTTATTAAAGTTTTGAGTTATTTTAGGACACTAGAAACCACAGCGGGCTATGAGGAAAATATATTAAAGTGTATTATTCACGTGCGTTCCCTGTACAGGGTTGTCCAAAAGTACAAAAACCGTAACTTTTCGTTTAACCCTTTTAGTTCTATAATTAGGACAATTAAAAAATATCTCTAATAGGTATAGTAGCTATGGTTTTCGGGGTCGCTGATTACGAATCTGGAGTCAGATTTTTAAAATTCAAAATAGAGGATTCAATATGGTGTACGAAGAAATTAAAAGTTCAACAAATTCGCCTAGAATTAGTCACTCGGGGGTTTTTGGGGTCGCTTATTTCAGATTCGCAATCAGCTCGGACTGTCTTCCGTAACCAAAATATCTACATCGAATGCAGTTTCCCTATTGGCCAGATCTAGTTCCAACAGCCGATTTCGAATTAGATATTTCGATTCGGAAAGACGGCCCGAGCGTATCTGTTGTTATTGCACGCTGCGGCTCATTTAGACTTTTAGCAACGAAACAAGGTCACCTAAACCATTGTGAATCCTAATTTAAAAAAAATTTCCAGAATTTTGTGTTCATGACTTTAAATTATTATTTACACATTCTTATTAAGAAATCATAAAAACACATAGAATGGTATTTACAGCAGAATTAAATAAGTTTAATAATTTTTATCTGACATATTGGATCCACTATTTTCAATTTTAACCCTCCGCTTATGCTAAATTATCCCCACTCTATCGCCAAAGAAAGTAACTCCCATAGCCCCCACCAGGCGTCCAGAATGACGATTTTTGACGATAACGGTCGTTAGCATCAGCAGATAGTTATAAAGCAGACATCAAACTCGTAATCGGCAATCCCAAAAACCCCCGAGTAATGATTTTCAAGTGAATTAAATGAATTCTTAACATTGGCGTCGGCTATATTGTATCCGCCATTTTGAAAAACTAATATTGTATTCGTAATCAGCGACTCCGAAAACCCCCGGGTTACGAGTTTTAAGCAAATTCAATTAAATTGTGAGTTTTGGTCGCTTTTGCCTACTTTCTCGCCCACTATGCAACATTAAAAAGTCTACATTAATTGACAATGGTGTCAGCACTCTCGCCATCACGAAATTCGTTGATAATATATAATGTGTAAAACTTTAACATTTTTCTTTAAAATATTTACTATAATTTCTAGAGATGACATCAACGATATATAAAGAGGGTGAAATTATAATTGATTGAATAGGTAAATTGTCTTAACTTGATGTCGAAAATGTCACAAAAATGAGAAATTATAATTTATCCAAGTATTATTTTTTATATTAATTTTCTTAAAAGTTTAAAAACTTTCATGAAAAGTTTTAAAACCTTAGTTATGTAGAATTACTATCTTTAGAAAAATCATAAAATTTTTCTATCTGCTTTTTTATGATAGCACGAGGCGATAGTTTCAAGAGTCATATGAAAGCATTATATACGAAAAGAGTTTTTCACATTCGACCATTAACAGGAAAGTGGACTGCAAGATTATTATGGTAAGAAAACTTATTTTAATATTATTTCATATATTCTAATGCAAAAGTATATAACTATAAAATTAAAATATTTTAAACAAAACATTTATTAAGTTTTTAAAAAATACTTTTTTTTATTTTTGATCAAATTTAAAACTCCGTTGCTTTTCACAATATAAATTTTTGAAGAAGGTATTATAATTGCATATATGGTATATAATTATGTTCTCTGCATAGCTACATCTATTAAGGATCATATGTTTTAAATAATTTCTAAAAAATGAGGTAAAATATGTCAATTTTAGTTTTCTAGAATTATATTTGTCTTGTGTGACATATTTTAATATTAAAAATATTTTCTAAATTTTCTTTCTTTTGAAAGCGCTACTGTTTTTAACTCTTAATTACTAATTTTCATGTTTTAATTTCTTATGTAGAAAAATATTCTTTCTAGGTTACATTAATTTTACATATTTGTTGTAAATCTGCCACGTCTAACATGACTCATTTTGTTGCCACGTATTGCGTGATGCTTGATGCCACGTAAGCATTACAGAAATGATAACACTTATCATTTTTATAGTGCTCGCCATTTTAAATATTTTTTAAACAGCTTTGTATCCATTTGGTAGAAAATCATTACAGAAAAATATTGAATGTTAAAATGAGGTAGAAACCTACAATACAAAGTTTCACTAGAAATAAATTCCGTTGATAACTGTAAATTGTAATAGATACACGTTTTCCATATCAGCAAAGGTTCTATTTAGAATAAGAAAGTTATCTAATATTCAATGTCTCATGCACTTTTTTAAATAAATGTACTGAAGAAAAACAACCATTTTATATACACAAATTTGACCTTTTTTAAAAGTTAATTACTATTTTTAATGTTTAGTATAAATAATTGTTTTACAAATTTAATATTTAACTTTTTAAACACTTGTCTAGCAAATATTGTTACAGGAAGTAAAGATGCCTCAAGTTTGTTTGGTACGTCATCTAACTTATTTAATTATTGAAAATCTTTGGCCTTATATATAATATGTCATTTTATTTTAAAATTTAACTTAACTACCCTAACAGTAAGTCGTAAATAAAAAATTTAATAATCACATTAACGAGTTACAGATTACATAAAGAACAATTGTCAAGGTAGGTTAGATTGAAATTTTTTATGAAATCTTATCTTCTTTCTGGAGCTAGTATAAAGTAATTATAAGCAAATAATTTTAAATATTCCAAAGGTTTAAAACGTCAAAACTAATGATTTAAAGAATAATATTTAAATAAATCATGTTAAACAAAAAGAAATATTAAATATTCATTCATGTAAAATTCCAAATGATTGTTTTTCCGACTATTAATGAAGATCTCTATTGGGCAACCTTTTCTAATCATTCGAAAATAAATTTTAAAATAATTATTTTTTTAATTTTATTATAGGAGTTAATGTCTCTATAAATTTGTCAGATATGTGTATATAATATAATATTATTTAAGGTTGAAATTATTTATTCTAAAATTAGAAAATAATTTTCTTGATCGCAAGAGTTACAAAATCTTGTTGCAGCTATAGAACCTACATTGTTTTCTCCAGGTGCGGTATGAAAGCTTTAAATATTGTTTTCTGTTATACATATTGAGGCTCTTTATACCGTAGAGAGCAAAGTATGGAAGGATAAAATTCCTCTTGAGAAACAGGAATAGTTAAATTTGCGCCTACGCTGCACTGTATTTCATTTTAACAATTCCTGTTTCTTGAGAAATAATTTACCCTTTCCTACTTTTTACCCTCTACGGTATGAACAATAATATTAATTACGTTAGTAAACACCCAACTTTACAATTCTACATTTATAAAAAATTACAACTATTCATTGCATATTATGCATGTTTGTAGTTCAGAAAAAAGATTCAGTTGTATCCAGATACTATTTTGACTTTTTTACTTGCGTTTAGACTATTTATACTTAAATATAAATTCTTCTTTTTAAATAATCTTAAAAGAAGGTCTGTCTGATAAAACCTGCATTACAAAATTTTACGATAAAGAATAATTTTCTTTACCCATCACAAAAATTTTCAATCTTGTTAGTGATACAAGATGATTGCGATGTAAATATAAATTACTTTCATAACTTTAAATTTTAAAAAATACAGATTTTTCATATCAGCAAAGGTTCCATTTTCTGGCTCTTCAGTAATAGTTAAAAAACAAATTATTAAGAAAGTTATCCAATATTCAATGTGTAATGCAGATTATTTTTAAAATAATTGTACTGAAGACTGACAACCATTTTATTGGCATAAATTTGTTCTCTTTTAAAGTTATTTACTATTTTTTATCTTCAGTGTAAACAATTTTTTTACAAAGGGCCTAGCGGAGTAAGCATGTAAAATCTGCCTCGCTCAAAAAAATTTGAAATTCTTGTTACACGTTGGCAGCATTAAGATACAATTTTTCACAAAATATTTTTTTCAAAAAATGCATTTTTGTAAGAGATGTGGAGGGGGAAAGGAAAATCAAAAATTTGTTTTTTCTCGAAAACCACTGGATCGATTTTAATGGAACTTACACGTGTTTTATAAATTAATAAAAGGAATATTAAAAAAATTTCAAAAAATTTATCCCACAAAAAACCAAATTTTTTTTTTGAATTTTCAAAAAAAAATTTTTTGGTCTTAATTTGAAGATACTACTTTGGAATTTTTACAGAAAATTATTCAAAATGTGTACTTTGAAGAAATATTTTTGTTAAATTTTTTAAATGGGTACCACATATTGAAAAAAATTAAAATCCTAGATGGCGCATCATTCCGGCTGAAGTATAATGTATCTAGTAACTGATTATTTTTAAATTTGCTTGAAATTTAGTAATTATGTGTTTCTGGGGTCACTCATTACGGATGTAAAGTTAGATCTTTCAAATTTAAAATCAGCGACCCCAAAACCTCCGTGTGACAAGTTTAAAGCGAATACAATGAATTTTTCAAAAAGTCGTCCGCTATATTGGATCCGTTATTTTGAATTTTGAAAATCTAACATTACATTCGTAATGAGTGATCCCAGAAACACATAATTACAAAGTTTCAAGCAAATTGAAAAATAATCAGTTACTGGATACATTGTGCTTCAACCGGAATGATGCACCACCTACGATTTTAATTTGTTTTACTATGTGGTACCCAATTAAAAAAAGTAACAAAAATATTTCTTAAAAGTATACATTTAGGAGAATTTTCTGTAAAAATTCTAAAGTAGTATCTTAACCATTTTAGTGGTTTTCCAGAAAAAACAAATTTTTTATTTTCTTTTCCCCCTCCATAACTCTTACAAAAAAGCATTTTTTGAAAAAGTATTTGGTGAAAAATTTTATTTTAATGCTGCCAACATGTAACAAGAATTTCAAACTTTTTTAAGCGGGGGCAGATTTTGCATGCTTACTCCGCTAGGCTCTTTAATATTAACATTTTTAAACTTTTGTCCATTAGATATTGTTACAGGAAGTGAAGACGACTCAAATATATTTGGTGCGTAATGTAAATTATTCAATTTTAAAAATATAATTTTGAAGTTAAAAATTATACGTTTCTGCATTTTAATATTTAAATTCGATCTAAAATTGAATTTTCTGTAATCCTAACAGTAAATTTTTTTTAAATTTTAATATTCATGTTGCAGATTACATTAAGGAAATTTGTCAAGGTAACTTATATCAAAATTTTGTTATCTATGCTTATTTTGTTTCTCGTACTACTATAAAATAATTATAAGCAAATAATTTTAAACGTCCGAAGGTTTACTTTTCCGGTCACTATTGAAGATCTTTATTGTGTAACCTTTTCTAATAATTCAGAAAAATGTTTTTAAATAATTCTAATTTGGTTGCAGGAACTGAATCCACAATAAATTTGTCAGGTCTCTATACAGAATATGATTTTAGCTTTAAAATTATTTTTTCGAAAATTAGAAAACAGTTTTCTTGATAGCAATCGATAAAAAATCTTGTTGCAGACATAGAACCTACTATATTTTTAGCAGGTATTGTATAAAAGATAAATATTGTTTAATTTTATATTGATAAAGATCCATTCCTCATTACAGATAATAGTAATAACTTTCAAAAATTATTTGCAATTGAACATTTTTGTTAAAAGGCACATTTTATACTTTTTAAAATTAATGCTTAAATTCTGTATATTGTGACTTCTTTTCACTACAGATGACCGGAGGACCGAGGGTATGTTAAATATCAATTATATTCATTTATAAGTGACTTCAGTCTTCTTTTTAATTATTTATAAAACTGATGTCATATTCGTAATCCGCGATCCCAAAACTTTTAGATATCAAGTTTGATAAAAAACATTAAAAATTTTTAACACTCTTGCCCAAAAAGTATAACAATTTTTAGAAGAATTTGAGGTACGCTTTATTTGGTAGTAATGAATTAATGAATATAAGTATTTGTAAATTCAAAGTACTTTATATTATAATTTAAATTTGATTTTCTACTTCAAAATTTTACAAATTTAAAAATGTTATTCTCATTTAAGATTTTTGCTTCAGTAACTACAATAGGGTAATTGCACCAGTTACCGAGGGTGCAGCAATTATCGAGGGTTTTAATTTTCTTAATCAGACAAATAATATAATAGTATAATATTATGTTGATTGAATTGATCACTCGGATGTGTTTAATAGTTTAAAATCAGAATTTATCGATCTCTCCGAGACAGATAGTGATTAAGGTTAATAAAGTTTTTATAGTTTATGCACTGCTGTTGCGCTCTGTCCGAAAAATAATATTCTTTCTTGTCATCTTTGAACAATGTTTTAATAAAGTCTGCAATAACTTTTAAAAAATACGTTAACCGCATTCGAATTATAGGTATTGCATTCAGAAATAATCACTAGACTTCTATGTGTTAATTCATTGTTTACTTCAAAATAAATGAAAACTGGTAAAATATTTGACTGGTTGTTATTCCAGTGAAACCCAGATATTGCATTCTGAATAACAAATTTGTAGTTTTCAGCAAAATCACAAACTACAAAAAATTCGTTAATTTCTAAAGATTCTTTTACACTCTTCATAAAGTTAGCTTGTGATTTTCGCACATAATTGATATCTTCGTTAGCATTTTCTTCAAAAATCAAAAAATTCAATAAATTCTGAAGTACACAAAGTAAACGTTTCGAGGCTTGTATAAGGTTTTTAAATCCATTGTTGATAATTTACATCTTCGTTATAATTTTCTTCAAAAATCGTCTTCAGCAGATTTTCAAGAACTTCTATTCCTTGACAACCTTCACATTTTTCAAAATAGCAGTTTGATAATGGATCCTCTCAAATAATGAATTTTATACACCATGTGGAAGGATTTCCGTATGTGATTTCCGGAAATTTTTTGACAGTTCTTCAGAAATACTTCTGAAATATTCTGAATAGTGTTACTGGAAAAATCAGTTTTTAGATTTTATTTAAATTTAATCTGTAAAATATTTTTTGTAATTTTACTAAATATTAATTTATTTTTTAGTTATCCCATGTAAAAAAAAGTTCTCGAAGGTAAAGAGTAAACAAATTTTTTTATGATTCGAAAGAGGTTTTTTTTGTCTAGTAAAAATTAAATTAAAAACATAATTAATAAAAGTATAAATCATTATTCAATGATTAGACTATTAAAAAAATTAAAATAATATTTTAAAAAAAATTTCTAAATATAAAAAATTTTTCTAAAAACAATTTTGTTTATTTACTCCTCTCTATGAGAAATTTAATTAACATATTTTTATTCTTCATTAATTCATCTTTAATTTAAAAAAATTTTTATGAAGACTCAACTGTGTCCGGAGATATTAAAGTTTTTGTAATTAAAGTATAGTTGCAACATCACTGCACTACGCAAATTATTGTGATGGTAGCTCTGCAAAAAGAATTTAAAAAAAATTTTTTTCCCAGGTTTTTTTGGACAAAAATTTTTACAATATTTTTTAAAAATTCATCTTATGATTACAAAATTTGATTTTATAGAATGGTTTAAAAAACTATTTTATTTCTTAAACCGAAGTACGCATATGCTAGAGTGACGTTACGCTCTCGGTTTTCCATTTTTTCATTATGTTCCACCAAATTTAAGAATCTAGAAAAATTATATGTTAAAGTAGATACTATTAGATATATTTTTGTCACGTTCCAAAAATGGTACCTCTAAAATTTTCAAAATTTCAAAAACTTTTTTTTCTGGGTTTTTTGGGCAAACATTTTTTGAGTATTTTTTATAATTCGTAATTTGATTCTACAAAAAAGCATATTTTTGTTATTAAAATCGGTTAAGCCGCTTTCGAGAAAAATCAATTTTTTAATTTTGCTTTCCCTTCCATAAGTCCTGTAAAAATGCACTTTTTCAAAAAATATTTGCAGGAAATTTTCATCGTATTAGTACCAACTTTTAGTAATAATTTAAACCTTTTTGGAGCAAAAGCAGATTTTTAATTTTATTCCGCTATACTCTTTATAGAAATTTTCACTGTAATTTATACAAATTTGTAAAGAAAGCAAATTGTTACGTCCTATGGACTAAACATAATTATTTTAAATTCAATTTATTAAATAAATGAATATTTAATAAATGGAATTATGTTAGTGATTAGAACCTAAGCTCTCGCTTAATAGTTCGGGACACTTTCGAGTTTTATTTTGTTTTGTTTTTGAAATGTTTAGGATTTTAATTTATAAAGGATGAATCCAAATCATCAAATACAGAAAAATAAGATGACAGGGTTCGATAACATAGGTAACAATTTCAGGAGTCACAATTAGTTTAAAAAGGTATTTAATTTTTATAATTCTCAGTTATAGAACCTGGATTTGGGAATTGGACAAGATTTGAGAAAGTTAAGAAGAGAAAGATGAATTTAATAAGAATATTTTGAATTTGTACTCACTTTTTATTTATTATTTATGAATAATATCGTTGTCCTCAAAAACGTGAAATAATTTGGAATTTTCGTAATATCGATTATTAATAATCGATTAATCGATTTAACTGTATCGATGTATCGATATATCGATTTATGATTTCGATATGTGATGAAATTATTTGAATTTGGTAATAGAATTAACACTTGTATATAACTTTTAAAATAGACTTGAACTTAAGTTGAATTTTAGTATTGAGAACTTGAGACTGAACACTGTATGAATGTTTAAGATTGAACTGAATACTTGGAATGATGTGACATCCTCTTGGGGATGCTGTTTTTAAAGGTTTGTCCCCACTAAGATTTTAGGGAGTTTCCAAATTCTGGGAAAATATTTTTAGAGGGATGGTAAAAGGGGATGGATAATTTGAGGATTGGTTTTCCGGAAGAAAATGGTAGAAAGAAAATGGAGAAAAGCGAGGAAAATTTGGGTCTGCCGTTTTAGGATTGGGTCTTCGAGACCCATCCCATTATTGTAGGTTGTGGCTTAAGGGGACGTACCCTAGGTCAGTGTCTATTTCTAGAGAGTAGGGATTTTATCTTTTGATTTTAAGTTAAGTAGGGATATTATTTCACGTTTTTGGATTTTTACAGAATGTTATTATAAATCTACTTAATAATAATTTTACATTAATTTTTATAGCGTAGTTTAATTGTTTATAATTTTTAAATGTATGTACCTTTTTGAATCATAATTTTATCGTAATTTTTAGGGTTATGTTCTAAAATTGTTGTTTAACAATTAATTGTTTATAATTTTACTGGTTGATTTTAATTATTTTACAATTTTTATTAATACAGATTGTTTAATGTTTATTAATTAACAATTATTAATTTTATTTAAAGTTTAATTGTTTCGTAGATATTTTTTTATTTATTTAGTTTCTATTATTTATTTATTCTAGGTATTATTTATATTGTTTATCAATATTAATTATTATTCTTGGTTGTTTTAATAATTATGAGTAATAATTAGTATTTATTGAATTTTAATTCTTAAGAATTTAATTATTTACTATATTATAACCTTTTTGGTTATTTTATTTAATAATAATAGAATGAATAGTAATTATTTTTGTAGTTTTCTATTTATTTACAATTCATTATTTTTAATTGGTTACTGGTTTTTCTATTATTTAGTTAAATTGATTATTTTTGTTGTTTTTCGTTTTTGACCAGAAATTAGGGTTAGAAATTACTTCAGGTGTATTTACTATAGTCTATATATATTGCTTAGGGTCGATGCGCAGGTTCTTTACCTAAGGTTTTGAATCTTATGATTTACGGTATCGTGGTACAAAGGGCATTGTATGAGAACTTTAAATACTGGAGAGAAAGTTATTTACAATTTTGGAGATATTGAATTCTGTATCTCTCTTAAGATTTATAATCTTGCAGATATTTACTGCACTTATTGTAATAGTTTTCGGAAAATATCAAGCTTTAACAGGATAAAAATTATCTAGTCAATATTTACTATGCTTTTTAAGTTTTATGATTTTAAAGGAATTTTCGAAAAAAATAAGATATAATTTTTATCCTTATTAAAATACTTGGTGTTTTCCTCTTTTAAGATAAAAATATTCTTGATAATTTTTAATATTTAAAAATATTTCGTGTTCATGTGTTGTGTCTGTTTTTCTTTTATTGCTCTCAGCTGTGTTCCCAAAAAGGTCGTTTTTTAGTCATCCGGTCAGAGGTTATATTTCAATTTATGGTTTCCTTTACATTTGGAAACACTTTTGATTTTTGTTCGAGAAAGCATTTTCTTTTAGCAAGGTTAGAATGGACCGTTAAAAAAAAAGGAAATGTGAAACTGACCTTTTTACGGTGTCATCTGTGAGCAATAAAATTAGGAGAGAACAAGTTTTTTAGAAAAGAGATTACTTAGAACTTTCCTAGTCTGTTTAATGTTTTCATGTGAGGTCCTTTTTGGTTAATTTGTACATGTGTTTTAAAGTGTGGGAAAATTTTAGGTTAAAAATATACAGGATATAACACCCCCATCGTAAAATGGTTAGTTGAGGATGTAAGACGAAAATAACCATAAATGGTTTTACAAATGTTGATGATGTCCTTGGTTGAAGAGATGTTGATCGATGAATTTTGATTGGAGTCTCCTTGATGTTGATGTGTAGAGAGGTGGATTATGATTTTTAAGGACCTATCATACGGCTTATAGTTACTAGAGATTAGGCACATATTAAGATTGTAGATGGAAGAAGTGTTTTTGTGCTATAGTACTGTGTAGTTCTTGTTTGGATGGATTTGTGGATGCTTGATTGTTTATGTTGTTTACAGGTGCTGATGGTTGTTCCAACGTTTCTTTTCCTTGTTCGATGTCGTCCTGTTGATTTGTCTTATTTTCTTTAGTATGTGCTAAGTGGAGTAGAAAATGAGATACTGAACTCCAAAAGGCTCCAAGTAGATGAATTGACCACCCGTACACCGAGTGTAGAGCATATCCTTGTAAAATGACGTCCGCCGTCATTTTAATAAAATGGCATATAGTGAGGAATGCGATGAATCCAGCGCTTATAGTTCCAAAAGTAAGGAATCTTTCCCACATCTTGGACCACGTTGATTCGATGAGTTTATCGACTGCATCTCCGCTGAAGTACTTGATTAGACTTCCTTCGTTGTTGATTGTTTGATATCCTTGGACTTCTCTGGCTATGCTGTTTAAAACTCCGGTTCTTTCCATAGGGAACATAATTCTTTCTTTTAGACCATCTATTTCTTGTTGTGTATAGATTCCGTTTTCAGCGAGATGTCCTGGGTTTTGGTAATGGAAATTGTGTTTTGTGTAGGGTTGGATAATATTGGGGGCGTTGGTTTGTGTTGGTAATGGGAGGATTTTGATCCATTCTCCATCGATATAATACGAAGCAGGTAAAAGTCTGTTGCATTTAATTTCTGTTCCGGTTTCCTTGATAACGCGGGTTCTTGGTACTAAGAAATGGGTTTTGTTTTGTCTGGTTACTTGTAGTTCGTTGTAGCATGCGTCTCCATGTTCCAATTTTACTTCAACTGGCACACATTTAATAATATGCACCACTTCTCCAGCAGCTACGGCCATATATCCAGGTCCTTGCATTAAATCATAGGCGAATTCATCTGGTGACTTTACAGCAATCGATAATGAGTTCTTCAAAGTTTGGCGTTCAATTTGACATTTCTGGATCATGATATCGCGATACAATTGTTTTATTTGTGATCTGATGTGTTTTTCGACGTAAATGAATTTAGAGTTTATGTAAGTGAATATATCGAGTTTTGACATTGAAATTTTTGTGTGTGTAGCGAAAGAGTTTCCTTTATAAGTTTCAAAGATTACAATTTTCGGATGTTCTGTTCTAATGATATTGTATCCGCATAACAAATATTCTCCTTTAGTAGCAAAAGCAAATGTAGATTCGGCAGCATTTAAAGAATAGATTGTTTGATCAAAAGCTGTTTCGTTATCGGTAAATTTATTAGCAAATCCTTCATGCAAAATACTATATCTGTCGAATTTACATTTGTCAATTGGAACTGGATCCCAAAAAGAGTTTCCGCCTACTGGATCTACACAACTACCTTCATTTAAACGGCAAGTTGCACCTGAGTGTAATTTCACTAAATTATCGTCGAGATTTACAGTTCCAGTTTGTTCGGTTAAGGTTATCCTAGCTAAGCCTTGTACTAATACATCTTCCCAATCACCGTAAGGGTCAGAATATGATGCTCCGTCGCATTTTCTACTATCGGTTACTTCGCCAGCAAAAGTTACAGAGTGTGTCGATGTTGTATTAATCTTTAATCCCCTAATTTCATGGTCGTCAGTTATTTTGAGGTAACCTGTTCTATGCAATTTACGGCATGCTTCCTCACTAATTTCCTGTACGAATTCGTTTTCTGCATTTTGTACCGGAGATATGTGAGAAAACATCCCACAACTAAATATAGTTCTATGGATCACTACCTTACATTGTATGACTTTGACGTCATTAAAATTATCGATTTGTAGCAATTGTACATATCTCTGCTCTATACTTACATTGTTTATGGGAATATTACATTCCCCGACTTCCCTTAAAGATAGGGTAGTAATATTTAAATTACCAGACCCGCAATCGTACCCGATAAGTGCGTTAGTTGACGAAATCAAAATAGCGAGAATTACCGAAATCATTCTGTAACAAAAACTTGTTGTCGTTTTATTTTCATGTAAGCAAAATTAATTTCGTTTAATCACTCTCGTCTCTCTGTGTCCTTTTGTTAATTTTGTTTTCTGAATGAATATGGGAAATACGAAGTCTATTTGCGTGGACTACTTTATGGTTTTTTCCCATTTGAATTTTGATATTATTTTTGTTTAAAATTTCAATTATTTTAAAAGGACCAGAATAATGGTCACCTAATTTACCGGGGATTGGTCCTGATTGTAAAAACACGTAATCTCCTAATTTGAAATTTACGGGGTTAATTTGTTTGTCATAATAGTTTTTCGATTTTTCTTTAGATTCGGTTTGATTTTTGTATACTAACTTTTGTATGCCATTTAATCTGGTCACTAGTTCCGAAACACATCCTTTAAAGGTAGGAAGCAAATCTCCTTCTCGTAAGGGATCGCTTGATGGGAGTCTTGCTAATCGCCCAAATATAACCTCATAAGGGGTGTGTTTAGTAGTCTCATGAACGCTAGTGTTATAGCTTAACATTGCTATATCAATCCATTCGTCCCATTCATTGTCTGCATCAGTGTACTGTTTTAAGAATTCAGCTAATGAATGGTGAGATCTTTCTAGTGAACCATTAGATTGGGGGTGAAAAGCCGTGGTGCGAATTCTCTTTATTCTGAATCTTTTTGATACTCTGACCATCAATTCACTAAGAAAATTCCTACCTTGGTCTGTTAGGACAGTTTTGGGAGAACCGAAAACGCATATAAATTTTTTAATAAAAGCGTCGGCTATAGTACTTGATAGTGTGTTGGATAAAGGTACGGCTAAACAAAATTTAGAGAAAAGGTCTTGAATTGTAAGGATATATTCGTTCCCGTTTCGTGTTTTCTTTATGGGTCCTACTATATCCATGGCTATTTTTTCTAAAGCAACACCTGGGGTATCTGTAATTACCATGGGTTGTTTAGTTTTTAAACGTACTAGCTTTTTCAATTGGCACTCTAAGCATTGTTGTATTCGTCTAATTACGTCGTCTTTTAGTCTTTCCCAGAAATATTGTTGTTTGATTCTATTGTAGGTTTTGCTAACGCCTTTATGACCTCCAATAGGGCATTTATGAAATTCGTCAAAGATATCGTTTCTTTTTTCCAAAGGGACATATCTGACGGTGCCATAACAAACCAGAATAGTAATATTTGATCCCTGAAAAGTCAATTTAATTAAATTCTGTATTTCTTCCCAATCCAAATTTTCAATTTTTTCACTTTTAGCAATTGAAAATTCGTTTTGGTTTATTTCTTCGAGATGTTTTTTCAATTTTTTTAACAATTTAAGAATTGAATCTTTTATTTGAGATAGAGATTGAGGATTATCATCTTTTAAACACATTGCAAATAAATGTCTATTGTTTTTCCTTTTAATTGTGTTAATTTCACCTATTGTGAAATTACCTTTATTTGAAATTTTGTTGTGTTCAATTAATTTTTCGGCACCAAAATCACAAGGAGAACCTTTAGTGGTTACAAAATACGCGATGTTATCTTTCCTATATTGAATAGGTTCCCTAGTTTTTATTAGATTAGTTTTCCTAACTTCAAAATCTAGGTTTTGAGAATCTTCAGAAGAAATTGAACTAGAGTCCCCTGAATTAGTATCCGAGTCGTGGCGTAAATATCTTCTTTTTCTAGCGTTTTTTCTTGGATTGGGAAAAATGATATCCCGTGACGTGATGTCTTTTTCTTCGACAATAATCTTTTTTGGGCGTCCTCTTTTTTTCATTACTTTAATTTTCGAAGTTTGTGGGGGTTTGTTTTTAGGGAATAAATCTTCTTCAAAATCGTCTGAAGAGTCTTCCCGGAGTTTGGGTTCAGGGCTCTTGAGGGGTACTGGATCTGCAGTAGATTCCTCTTTAGAATCTTCGTTTTCTTCGTAATTGGGTAAGGGGATTCTTAAATTCCGTTTGGGAAACCTTCGAAAAGTACGATCTTCTAAGGTTGCATCTAAGACAGGGATCTCGTCTTTTTGAGATTCGTTACAATTTGTTAATGAAGATTTGGGTTTAGACGCGAGATCAATTACAGGATTAGAAGCTTTATTCGGAATTGGTGAAGAAGGTTTAGGTACGGGGATTTGGGGATGTTGAACATCGCGAGATTCTAATTCTTCTAATTTCTTTTGGGCTCTTGTTAAAACATTAATTAGTGCTTCTTCTATAGGATTTCTAGAGAGAGCATCTGCATTGGTGTTAGTTTTTCCTGATCTATGAATAATAGTGTATTCATATTCAGAGAGTTTAAAACGCCATTTTTGGATTCGCGTATTTAAGGTAGCGGTTTTAAACCAAACTAGTGGTTGATGATCTGTGTAGATTGTAATTTTCCTACCATACACGTACGACCTAAATGCTTCAACGGAATCGATTACAGCTTTGGCCTCTTTTTCATATACTTCATAATTAATTTCTGGGCCTCGTAAAACTCGGGAAAAATACGCAATTGGTTTATCTTTTCCAATTTCTCCCTGAGACAATATTCCTCCTATCGCGTAACCTGATGCGTCCGTAGTTACGTTATAGGGTTTATCTAAATCAGGAAATTGAAGTAAAGGGGCATTACATAAAAGACTCTTGAGTGTAACGAAAGATTCATTAGCTTTATCATTCCATTCAAAAGTTATATCTTTTTGTAATAATTTTGTGAGTGGTTTTGCGATTTTCGCGAAATCTTTTATGAATCTTCGATAATAACCTGCTAGTCCTAAAAATTCGCGAATGTTTTTAATATTCTTAGGATTAGGGAATTTCTGGACAGCTTCGATTTTCTTAGGGTCAACTTTTAGTCCTTTTTCGCTAAGAACGTGCCCTAAGTAAGAAACTTCTTGCTTCAAAAATTCACATTTATCGACTTGCAATTTTAGACCTGCATCATTTAACCTTTCTATTAGAAGATTTTATTTGTAATCATGTTCTTCTATGCTGTTTGCATAGATTACTATGTCATCCAAATAAACAAAGAGAATTTCACCTTGTAAACCTTTTAAAACTTGATCCATAAGTCGCTGAAATGTAGCGGGTGCAGTTTTAAGGCCGAAAGGCATACGGGTGAATTCGTAATGACCAAATGGTGTACTAAAGGCTGTTTTATGGGCATCCCTAGGATCCATTTTAATTTGAAGAAAGCCTTTAGCCAAATCTAAAACCGAGTAGTATTTAGCGCCGCCTACTTGGTCAAAAATTTCTGTGATATTAGGTAATGGATATGCGTCTCCTAGAGTTTTTTCATTAAGAGCGCGAAAATCTAACACTACTCTCCATTTAATATTCCCTTCTGAGTCAGGTTTTTTCTGTACAATCCATAATGGTGTACTGTACTGAGAATTGGAAGGTTTAATAATTCCTGCATCTAATAGTTCCTGCACTTGTTTTAGAATTTCTTTTTTCATTGAATGGGGGAATCTGTACTGTTTTGAATATACAGGAATATCATCTGTAGTAGGGATTCTATGCATAACTTTATCCGTACCAGTGAGTTCATCTCCAGGAAGGAAGAAATGATGCCTATATTGTCTAACTAATTGCAAAACATGAGCTTTTTCTTCTGGATTTAAATGATCTAAGCGCAAATAATCTTTTATATCAATTGATTCCGAGTTAAGTGAAGGTTCTTCGTCAAGAGTGAATTTATCTAATTCTGGTGAGTAATCTTCATCACACAGGTTAATGTTCAAGTCATTTTTCATTTCCATATTAGAAATAAGAAAGACGTGTTTTTCTGCTAAACTTTTAATTTCATCTTCCTGGCAATTCTCATGGTATAAAGGATTTTGAACTTCAGAATTAGGAATTTCATTGATTTGTCTATTGATGGAATTTTTGATCTTATATTCTATACAATATTTCATATTGTCTACAATAAATATTGAGTTTTCAAAGTCAATTATCGCTTTGCTTTCCTGAAAATATCTTGATCCTAATATGGCTTCACAAGGTAATGCAATTTCATCATCTATTATTTGAAATTCTGATTCTGCTCCGAAAATGCACAAATCTAAACTGCCTAGTGTTTTTATTGTGTCTGGACCTATACCTTTTAAAATTTGTTTCTTATTAGAATCGTATCTATCACCTGGGAACAACAATTTTTCTTTCATTAAATTTACTTCTGATCCGGTATCAATCAAAAAGGAAGTACTAATGTTACTAATCATGTGTTGTATGGTTAGCACAGGTAGCCTACCTATAATACTACTTTGTTCAGTGTAGCATACGTCTGACATTTTTTTTAAATTAGTTAAACCCATTCGTTTCATTTGAATTCTAGTATTTTCGATTTCTAATTTCTGAGTTTTAAAATTTAATTTACTTTTTGTTTGAAAGAAAAATTGAGTTCCCAGTATTCCATCATAAGGAATTGGAATTGAGTCAGAAATTACTAAAAATTCTACTAATTGATCCGCTATTTTTAATTTAAATGAACCAATTGAGTCTGAAGAATCACCTCCTATACCACTAATCTTGTACACATCTTTGTAATTAATTTTTCCTTCTGTTGGTACTGCACCTTCTTTTATTAAATTTACTTTTGCTCCCGTATCTAATAATAAATTTACGGGTTTTGAAAAACTACTTATTGTCATGGTGATATAAGGACTGAATTTAAGTGATTCTTCAGTTACGGTATTAACTCTGACGCAAGATCCTGGGTTTCTGTTACATTGACTGAGCGATTTTGATTTTGAAAAGTCCCCTGATTCACGCCCTGACGATGGGGACTCTGATCGTTTCCCTGATCTCTAAGTCTGTTCTGATAAATACGTGACCTACATTCTTCTATTTGATGCCCTTGCTTGTGACAAAATTTACATTCATTATCGCTATTTTTAGGTAGACTTCTACAACTAGCTGCTGTATGGCCGATTCTATTACAAATTTGACATTTAAATTGGGTTCTAGACTCGATTTGTTTGTTATTTGGATTCTGTTCATTAGGTCTTTTGTAAAGTGGGTTTTGATAACATGTTCTTGCATTATGCCCTAATTTATCGCAGATTTGGCATTTTTCCGGACCGTTGGCTCTACAAAACTTTGCATCGTGTCCACTCTTATTACAAATTGGACACGTTTTGATTTTATAGCATTGTAATGCAGAATGTCCTTTACGATTACAAACTTGACAAAAAACTGTAGCATTTTCAAAGTTAGTGTTCATGGGTTGTGGTGGATTGTGTTCTTCAGCTTGAAAGATTTCCCTCCTTTTTTGATTTTTTGTTTCCGAACTACCTAGTCTTTTTTCTCTTTGAGCTAGAATTTTCTTTTCGACTCTTATAGCTTCCCTAATTAGGTTATTTATGTTTGCTTGATTAGTCATTTTTTGTTCTATCTCAGGCAAAAGGCCTTCTTTAAAACATTCAATAATATCATTTTGAGTTTCGGTTTTAAACGCTTCCGTAACTACAGCATTGGTCATTATTCTTTGTGCATCTAAAATTCTCGTTCCTATATCCCGAATCCTATTTGCAAAAGTTAAAACATTTTCATTCTCTTTTTGAAATTCGTTACCTAATTCGCCATATAGTTGTTTGACCGTTTTAGTAGTCGCGTAAATATCCCTGAGGAAGTTACTAAATTCTTCCGTGTTTCCAAATGTTTGCCCACTTATAGCTTTCCTAGCTTCTCCGTAAACTTTTGTTCTGATCAACCTAGTGAGATTTTCCTCTGCTGCCTCACCTACCATAGCTTTAGCTTCTAAGCATCCTCGAATAAATTCATTAACGGAAATGTTTGTACCGTCAAATTCTGGCACTGCCTTAAGGGCATCTGTCAAACTGACAGTTTGATTAAGTTGTAAAGCCATGTTTACTGGTTGAAGTTCAACGTTATTTAAATTTATATTAGGTTCAAGATTATTTAAATTTGGATTTAAAAAATTGTTTCCTAATAAAACTTGATTAAGATTTTCTGAATCTAAAGAAATTATAGTGTTATCGTCTGTATCGTTTGAGTAGTCTAAAATTGTAGGCTTCGGTGTAGAAGTGTACAATTGTATATTTGTATTTAGTGGTGTATCTGTTTTTGGTATGTGTTCAATTGTAGTTTCGTCGTATATGTCAGAATCAATAGAAAGATCTAAAAGGGGCTTTACAATACTCGTAGGCGAACGTGATACTATTTGTGATCTACCGAAAGGATTAAACTGTTCAATTTCTTCCGATAATTTTGGGTCGTCTTTTGCTCCTTGTCGAGTAATTCTTTTATCACTCATTAATAATAAAAAAAAATTTTATATATTTTTCTCTACAAAGGATAGGAATGAGAAAAAAAAAGAATTTTGTTTAGTTATTTTTCGTTTTTATTATTATTAGATTTTCTTTTGGGAATTTTATAATTTTTCCTCCAATCTTCCAAACAATTCACGCACTGATTAGGTATTAACATATGTTTACAAAGGTTTTTGCGCATTAAGGCTATCTTAGTGTCTAAACTAAGACTTTTATACACGCTTGGATGGATTGTTATTGAAAAATTTTCTTTTTCCTCTGAAAAGGAAGGAATTGATTTCACTTCTTCATCTTTAGGAAGAGGTGGAAGTGGTATTGGTTCTACTTCTTTGGGTAGGGGTGGAAATATTGAAGGTTCCTCTTCAATAATACTCAATTTCTGGTTAAGAGCGTCTCGCTCTCTTCTTAATCTCCTAAATTCATGTATTGGTAGCCAAGATTCTCCATTTGCTGCTTTAACCTTGGCTAGCCTCCTATTAATGGCTTTCCTTTGTTTTCCAGTTAACTTTTTTGGTGCCGTAAAATATTCAGACACTAAAAAAAAATATATAGGAATCGATTACTATTCTGTTAAGTCAATAATTTCTGGGATCGCAAAATTACGCACTAGACCCTCCTCGGCAAGAGCTCGAGTTCTTAACAATATTGCTTCCTCAATTGTTAGATCTATTTCAACAAGGTTTTGGGGTTGTACCTGCTCGATTTGGATAGGAACCCGTACTGTTGGTTTAACAATTGCAGTAGGAACAATTTTGATGGGTCTTTTGACCAAATTATGATACATCCAAGAACTGCTTTTAATAGTTATGAATTTTTTATTTCCTCTTTTCCTTTTATTAGAGGAATTTTCTTTTAAAGGAGGATTGTTTTCCATAAGGATATTTTCTGATTCTTCAAAAATAGATATATTCTATTCGAGAAACTAGAAATTTTTCAATTAATTTTAATTTTATAGAAAATTAAAATTAATTATCCTTTTAATTAAAATAATTAAAATATTCAATGCTGCAGTGACACGCATGCGCTAATGCAGCTATTGTGTACCTGCGCGTATGAACAGTAAAATTTGGGTCAAAATTTTAATATTTTGAAACAAATTTTTCTTCTTTTATTTATTTTGGAATAAAGAAGTGATGGATTTTTAAAATCTTATAATAATTCTATTTTTATAAGATTGTTTAGTTGGAGCTGAATAAGGAGATGGGATATTTTCAATAATTCCCTTTTTTATGATTTTTTCAATATTTTGTTCGATTATAAATTTTTTCATTTTCACAAGTATAAAAGAAAATGAGAAGATAAAAATTTCTATAAACTTTTATAAATTTTAAAATATTTTCTTTTACAAGATTCTAGGTGATAATTTAATTCCTTAACGCGTACTTCATGTAATCCTGTATGAGGACAGATAATTTTCTCTTCTGATTCAGGATAATTGTTCCTTCTGCACTTGATTAAGTGACCAACGATTTTTTCTGGTCTCAATCTATGAGATGGATCATAGGGACACGTGATTAGATTTACTTGAACTGGTACATAACTCATTTCAAGAAGAAAAAAAAAATTTTAAATTCATTTATTTTATATTCAATCGAGCAAAAGCGACGTCCAAATCATTTATTAATTCTTCCTTATTTTCTGCTGTAGTAGCAGGTACTAATTTCCGGACAATATTAATCAACTCTCGATTAACAGAGGTTAACAAAATTAAAGCTTTCTTCATTTTCACTGATTCATCGCATAAATAAGCAGTGGTTTCCCAATGGTCTTTATCGATGTCCGAGTTAATTTCTACCGTCTCTTCAATTTTATTAACCCTATTGCAGAGTTTAACTATGATATCGTCTTTGGGTATAAGCATTATAAAAAGGAAAAATGACAGGCATCAATTTAAATAATTTTAATTTAAATAAAAAAATTGAACATTATTAAAAACAGAAGTCTTTTAATAATCTTGGAATCTTTGTTCCGTAAATAAAAATTTCTTTTAAAAATATTATTAAAATCTTAGTTTTAATAATCTTGGAATCTTTGTTCCGTAAATAAAAAATTTCTTTTAAAAATATTATTAAAATCTTAGTTTTAATAATCTTGGAATCTTTGTTCCGTAAATAAAAATTTCTTTTAAAAATATTATTAAAATCTTAGTTTTAATAATCTTGGAATCTTTGTTCCGTAAATAAAAAATTTCTTTTAAAAATATTATTAAAATCTTAGTTTTAATAATCTTGGAATCTTTGTTCCGTAAATAAAAATTTCTTTTAAAAATATTATTAAAAAAAAATCTCTGTTTTTAACAATCTTGGAATTTTTGTTTAATTCCGTAAAAAAAAATTTAGATGGTTAATTTTGTGAAGGCAAAGTCAAGCTCATCTATAATCGTTCTCTTGCCAGGGATGGTCGAATAAGAAACCAAACGTCTAACTGTGTTGTTCAATAACCTATTTTCCTCAGCAAGTGCTTTCAATTGTTTCTTTAAATATTCAATTTCTTGGGTATCTTTGTTAATAAATGTCCACATAAATTTATTATCGTCCAATAATAATTCAATTTGATTGTTTTCGCTAGTCATTTTGAAATAAAAAAAAATAAATTTTTCTTTTTAGAAATAAAGAAAAATAGAAAATAAATTTGTTTTAAAACAAGAAAATAAATTTAAAACCAATTTTTAGAAAGAATCGTCGTAGAATCTCCATTCAAATTTTGAATCTATTAATTGAACATGGAATTACTAAGAACCAATTCAAAGTTTCAAAAAAAATATTAAAAATCGCGAAGGACTTCGCATTTCACGTGATAACGCATGGATTTATCAGTTAAAAGAACGGGTACTAATTCGCGATAGTCCCCGTTATACTTGGCTCGTGGATAGCGAAGTAGAAACAGACGGTACTCTGTCTGACCAGGCGCGCGGTAGTGGGGAGCGTCTGACTATACACGGCAGTATAAAATTTTGAACACGTGATATCTTCACGTGTTGAGCGGCAAAATTTGAAATTTCTTAAATTCTTGTTTGATATATAAAAAGGAAATTTGTTATTTTTATTAATTAAAAATATTATTTATATATAAGAAATTATTTTTCTGAACTATTCAACATTTATTATTCAAAAAAAAAAGAGTGAAAGTCTTTGGGCGGACTAACTGCTATAAGAGTGAGAGAGAACGCACGAAGGTTTAAAAGGGAACGACTACGTGTACGTAATGTGCGTAACTACGCTTGCTGCGTTTAGTGACAATAAGAATAAAATTCTAAATTTTATTAATCTTTTTCAAAAAAAAAAAGTTTAATGAAAATTGTTAATAATAAAGAAAATTATTTAATTTTTAAAGAAAATTTCTAAATTTTTATAAAAAAAAATTTTAAAATACGACCTTTTATATGGACATGAGAACGACAGTGATAAAACGAAAGACATATATTTTAGAAAACATTTTAGATAATATAGTAAAAATAGAAGAAAAGAAGAAAATTCAACAAAATTAAACTCGAATTATCCCTCCGGGGCCTCCAAAAATTAAGTATGTTACGTCCTATGGACTAAACATAATTATTTTAAATTCAATTTATTAAATAAATGAATATTTAATAAATGGAATTATGTTAGTGATTAGAACCTAAGCTCTCGCTTAATAGTTCGGGACACTTTCGAGTTTTATTTTGTTTTGTTTTTGAAATGTTTAGGATTTTAATTTATAAAGGATGAATCCAAATCATCAAATACAGAAAAATAAGATGACAGGGTTCGATAACATAGGTAACAATTTCAGGAGTCACAATTAGTTTAAAAAGGTATTTAATTTTTATAATTCTCAGTTATAGAACCTGGATTTGGGAATTGGACAAGATTTGAGAAAGTTAAGAAGAGAAAGATGAATTTAATAAGAATATTTTGAATTTGTACTCACTTTTTATTTATTATTTATGAATAATATCGTTGTCCTCAAAAACGTGAAATAATTTGGAATTTTCGTAATATCGATTATTAATAATCGATTAATCGATTTAACTGTATCGATGTATCGATATATCGATTTATGATTTTGATATGTGATGAAATTATTTGAATTTGGTAATAGAATTAACACTTGTATATAACTTTTAAAATAGACTTGAACTTAAGTTGAATTTTAGTATTGAGAACTTGAGACTGAACACTGTATGAATGTTTAAGATTGAACTGAATACTTGGAATGATGTGACATCCTCTTGGGGATGCTGTTTTTAAAGGTTTGTCCCCACTAAGATTTTAGGGAGTTTCCAAATTCTGGGAAAATATTTTTAGAGGGATGGTAAAAGGGGATGGATAATTTGAGGATTGGTTTTCCGGAAGAAAATGGTAGAAAGAAAATGGAGAAAAGCGAGGAAAATTTGGGTCTGCCGTTTTAGGATTGGGTCTTCGAGACCCATCCCATTATTGTAGGTTGTGGCTTAAGGGGACGTACCCTAGGTCAGTGTCTATTTCTAGAGAGTAGGGATTTTATCTTTTGATTTTAAGTTAAGTAGGGATATTATTTCACGTTTTTGGATTTTTACAGAATGTTATTATAAATCTACTTAATAATAATTTTACATTAATTTTTATAGCGTAGTTTAATTGTTTATAATTTTTAAATGTATGTACCTTTTTGAATCATAATTTTATCGTAATTTTTAGGGTTATGTTCTAAAATTGTTGTTTAACAATTAATTGTTTATAATTTTACTGGTTGATTTTAATTATTTTACAATTTTTATTAATACAGATTGTTTAATGTTTATTAATTAACAATTATTAATTTTATTTAAAGTTTAATTGTTTCGTAGATATTTTTTTATTTATTTAGTTTCTATTATTTATTTATTCTAGGTATTATTTATATTGTTTATCAATATTAATTATTATTCTTGGTTGTTTTAATAATTATGAGTAATAATTAGTATTTATTGAATTTTAATTCTTAAGAATTTAATTATTTACTATATTATAACCTTTTTGGTTATTTTATTTAATAATAATAGAATGAATAGTAATTATTTTTGTAGTTTTCTATTTATTTACAATTCATTATTTTTAATTGGTTACTGGTTTTTCTATTATTTAGTTAAATTGATTATTTTTGTTGTTTTTCGTTTTTGACCAGAAATTAGGGTTAGAAATTACTTCAGGTGTATTTACTATAGTCTATATATATTGCTTAGGGTCGATGCGCAGGTTCTTTACCTAAGGTTTTGAATCTTATGATTTACGGTATCGTGGTACAAAGGGCATTGTATGAGAACTTTAAATACTGGAGAGAAAGTTATTTACAATTTTGGAAATATTGAATTCTGTATCTCTCTTAAGATTTATAATCTTGCAGATATTTACTGCACTTATTGTAATAGTTTTCGGAAAATATCAAGCTTTAACAGGATAAAAATTATCTAGTCAATATTTACTATGCTTTTTAAGTTTTATGATTTTAAAGGAATTTTCGAAAAAAATAAGATATAATTTTTATCCTTATTAAAATACTTGGTGTTTTCTCTTTTAAGATAAAAATATTCTTGATAATTTTTAATATTTAAAAATATTTCGTGTTCATGTGTTGTGTCTGTTTTTCTTTTATTGCTCTCAGCTGTGTTCCCAAAAAGGTCGTTTTTTAGTCATCCGGTCAGAGGTTATATTTCAATTTATGGTTTCCTTTACATTTGGAAACACTTTTGATTTTTGTTCGAGAAAGCATTTTCTTTTAGCAAGGTTAGAATGGACCGTTAAAAAAAAAGGAAATGTGAAACTGACCTTTTTACGGTGTCATCTGTGAGCAATAAAATTAGGAGAGAACAAGTTTTTTAGAAAAGAGATTACTTAGAACTTTCCTAGTCTGTTTAATGTTTTCATGTGAGGTCCTTTTTGGTTAATTTGTACATGTGTTTTAAAGTGTGGGAAAATTTTAGGTTAAAAATATACAGGATATAACAAAATAAAGGAAGGGTGGCATGAATTTATTCAATTCGTTAATTCAATATTAGAAAACCATTTTTTTAGTTTTTCTTTAAACTGCATATTGTTTAACAATTACTTTAAAAGAAAATATGCGCATTTCACGTTACCCTAAAATGGTCCACTTTTACTTATTTTTCTCACTAATATGTAAGTTTATTTTCATAAATTTTATTTTCACTAGTAAAACAAAATAATATTTTGAAACGGTTATTTTTTAGATTCTTCTTAAATAACGAGGAAAATTTTTAATTATGTTATTTTCGTTTTCTGCAAAATCATAAAATTGGCATTTAACCCCTTTTGTCATGCCACCCTTCGTTTATATGCTTTACAAATTTTTATAAATTGTATAGTAAAAATTTCTATAAATTTACATAAATTACCTCGAAAATTTCAATAAATTAACAGAATAAAAAATTTTTAATTGTATTTTATGTGGAACAAATTTTTAATAATTATTGCGAAAAATTCTTAAAATTACCGCAGAAATTTTTTCTAAAAATTTGCATAAATTACCGAAGTAATGATTTTTTATTAAGATTCACAATATTAATATTTTTATAAATTACAGTAACAATTTTTATAAATAACTGCATAATTTGCATAAATTATCGGTAGAACTTCTTACGTTAAAAACTAAACATTTTTTAAAAAATATATTTACTATTAATTGCTTTAAAAATTGTGTTAAGAAAATTTAGAAGTTCATCAAAATTACTTTATATTACGTGAGTTTTTATTTAATGTATTATTTCTTTTTTCGTAATTAATTGATAAAAGTAACAAAATTAGATTATTTGAGAAACAAAATTTTAAAACATGTACTTTTAATATTATTTTAATTTTTTCAACAGTCTAATCATTGAATAATGATTTATACTTTTATTAATAATGTTTTTAATTTAATTTTTTACTAGACAAAAAAGGTAATCTTTCGTATAATAAAAAATTTGTTTACTCTTTACACTCGAGAACCTTTTTACACGGGATAAGATATGACATCCACCGTCCCCAAACGCAACTGCGCTTGCGCTACAAAAATGCTCTTATTGGTAGAATAAAACTTGTCTATTTAAAATACTTTTTATATAAAACGTTTTAAATACACGCGCTTTATTCTACCAATAAGAACATTTTTGTAGCGCAAGCGCAGTTGCGTTTGGAGACGGTCGTTGGCATCTCTGCATGGGATAAGTAAAAAATAAATTAATATTTAGTAAAACCCAAAAAAATATTTCACAGATTAAATTTAAATAAATTCTAAAAACTATAATTTTTCCAGTAACACTATTCAGAATATTTCAGAAGTGTTTCTGAAGAACTGTCAAAAAAATTCGGAAAAAAATTAATTCCGGAAATCACATACGGAAACTTTCCGAAAATTCTACGGGAATCCTTCCATAAGGGACAGTCATTATATTCTTTTAAAAATGATTGATGATTTTTGTTAGGGTTGATAAAATACAACCTAAAATCAGTTTTACAAGTAGATATTATTAAGAATAAAAATTAAAATAAGTTAACGTTTTTATACTTGCCTAATAAAAAAACTTGAAAAAATCATGAAATTTTTTTTTCTACTAGTATGTACTAAAACATAAAAAATGTTTGAGACAAATCAAAACTGTGAATTTTCACGATATTTAGGTTTGGCGTGGAATGCCTTATAAATATCATACAGGGGTTATTATAATTTTATCTAATTGGGATCGCTGAATACAAGTCTGATGTCAGTGTATTCATAACAAGAATCAATTTACTATTATAAGTGTTGACATTCACAATTTTAGATACTACTTTAAATTAAAATTTCTAATTTCATATACATTCTACAAATAATTAATTTGAAAAAAATGAAAAATGACTTTTATTACTGCGGTCTGGTAGCAAAAGGGTAACTTTAGTAAAAAAGTTACACTGAGAGACCTTTGGGACTGTAGCAGAACAACGTATATGACAGTAGCTCCACTATGGTTTTGGTTTGCTGCGGTACAATTTTGAGCGCGTGTCAGTCCAAAATGTTGGTGAGCAGCTCACCAAAGTAGTGGGGATGCCGCCTTTGGCTTGCAGCTGAACAACCCAAAAGTATAGTCCTGCAGCGTTCCACCAAAATGGTCAGTAGCAGCCTATCGAAAGTCTGCTGCTGACCCAAAGGTCTCTCAGTGTATACATATAAAATACGTTGTCACAATCTTTATTATTTTATTTTTTTTTTAAATGACTTCAGGCTTAGCCAACTGTCAGAACACACACTCTTATATACCAACTTGTTTTTGCGTTTCTACAGAACGACTTTAAGGTTAGGAGTACTCGCATTTGCCTGGACCACCCGTCAATGGGTTTTCTCGCCAGTGGAGAGGGAAACTGTAGAAAACCTCTCCGAGTACAACCGGTTTATCGACAGTCGAATTCTAATGGTGTGTACTGGACAATAATCGACGGTGCACATCATTATACTTCGACATCAAACCTCCCGCTCAGATTATCTCACTTGCCGGAAAAATCCCAGGCTAATGGGCGCGAACCAAGTACCCTTGGTCCGCCCACCGAGCCAGGCATTTATCCGACTGAGCTAATCTGTCGGTTGCTTTTGTCTTATGATACTTAGGACCTTATTTCATAAGTTTGTATATAAAAGTGTGACTAAGACTTTAAGATGTTTTTTTCTTCTGCGAAAATATTAGAAAAGATTACAAATTTTTTTTTAAGAATATTAAAAAACATATAACACGAAAACCAAAAATTAAATTTAACATACTGAGCAGTTTCAAGACATAAATATAATAATATATTTTTATTTTTATAATTATTTCCTTAAATTTTCAGTTTGCTTGTAAACTGTATTATTTCAAGAATTCGTTATAAGCGAAGAAAATTTGAAAGTCGGTTACAAAACATACTTTTTTAAACTCGTATAAACTATGCTATATTGTATGTTAATATATTGAACAGCTCTTTAAACGTCTGGCAACATTGCACATAATTTTCTACTCAAAACTAAATGTAAACAAGTGATACCAAACATTTGCAACCAATCAAGTCAAATCACAAAATAATGGTTTCTGTTTCGATTAGTTTAGTCAAGCGATAGAAAAACTTTTTATAAATTCATTACACATTAGAAGAATTATTTTATTGAAGTATTCTTCCTTTTTTGTCAAAAGATTGACACCGAGATTTATTGATAGTCATGATATAAGCCGCGGTATAAACTTAGGGTCCGTCCATAAACCACGAGGACAATTTTTAACCAATCTTTGACCACCCCCCATCTAATATGGAACAACAATTTTTACTTTATGTAATTGACCTTAATTTTGTCACTTGGTGGTTTCTAAGGTCGCTGATTACGAATTTGATGTAAGTTTTCATAAATTTAAAATGGCGGAATTTTCTTTTTAATTTATGCAATTGACCTTAATTTTGTTACTCGGGAGTTCTAATACCAGTCAGGTAGGTGTAAATGTCCTAGGAGCGCTCACTGACAATTGACTTCTGTTTTAGAACTTGCACCGACTCATAACCAGCGAGCGTGCATAGAAATTTTTTTTGTCCAACGCCTTCGTAGAAATAGAACTATTGTACGCTAGGCACCAATGGAGGAATGTAGTACATTTCCCCACTGGTGGTTTGTCCAGTGGAGAAATGAAGTCATTTCACATTTTAGGAACAGAATTTTGAGGACACTCTGGGGATCTTTAGGGACACTTTCAAAACATTCATTTTTGAAAAAATTTTTTCCAAAAATTTTTTTCAAATTTTTTTTTCTATTTTTAGATTTTTTTCAAAATTTTTTTCAAAATTAGATTTTGTTTCACTCTCAGTTATTGCTATAACATCATTGTAATATTTTGATTTCGATAAATAACGAGTAAAGTGAACTTAAAATTTTGAAAAATTAATAGTTTAAATTTATTATATATAAAAAAAATTTTTTGCAGTTGTTGGACAAAATAGTATGTGCAACTTGTAGAGAACAGCGATTTTCGCTCGCTCGATTGCTGCGCGCGCTACGCTTGCGCAGCAAACTTCGAGCTCGCGAGAAATCGCCCTTATTCTCCACTCGTTGCACAATCTACTATTTAATTTCTCTTCCCTATATTATATTAGCCGCTTTTCTTTTATGATTTAAATTGTTTTGTTTCATTATTTGTTTTTCATCTACATTTTTCGCTTTTCTGTAATTATGTTTTCTTAATCTATCATTCTCTAGTCTTATTTTTTTCTGTTCATCTGTTTCTTCAAACCTTGCCTTCCTTTTCCTCTCCCTGTCTTTGTCCTTGTCTGATTCTTTTCTCATCAATTTTTCAAATTTAGTAATATGATTGTCATTTAACTTTTTTCCTTCAGTATTTAAAATTTTATAATCTTCATCACTTAAATTTTGTGGATCTTTTGTTTCAATTTCTATTTCTAGAGCTACTTTAATTTTTTTACCTTTTAAATTGTTTTGCTTTATTACTTTCTCTTTATCTATATTTATAGTTTTTTGGTAATTACGTTTTCTCAGTCTATCATTTTCTAGTCTGATTATTTTCTGTTCATCTGTTTCTTTGAGCCTTTCCTCCCTTTTTCTCTCCTTATCTTTTATTGCTCGATGTCTCTTTTTCTCATAGTTTTCATTTTTATTAAGCTTCTCCTCTGAATATTCTGTAGATATACCTCTATTCACATTATTATTACTAATACTGATACTAGTTTCACAAATAGAAGACGAGTTTGGTATTTCTATGAGTTTTGTAGCTCCATCCGTTGATTGGACGTTTCCAATCATACTCAACAAAAAAGGTCTAATAACATTTGTCAATTCCACGGAAGGAAATAAAATTAAACGATTATTTTCAAACATAAAAATTAGATGTCGTCTCATTTCACTATGAATATAATTAACAGGATTTGGCAATTCATTGTAATACAAAGATGTTGCAAACGCAATTGCATATATGCCACAGTCAATTCCATTCGGCTGTAGATTAACAGTTGAAAAAACTACCGGTTATTTGAAAGGATATAATCTAAGTTAATATTTTTTTTGATCTTCATTTAAGTATCCCTTATTAAGACTGTTATAAATATATAGCCTTAATCCATCATAATAAATACAAATCCAATGACCAGATTTGCAAGCACCACTAAAAAGTATTTGAATGTGCTTCTGATTTTTATCAATCGGAATAATGAATTCAGGCGTAATTAAATATAAAGTACTTTGCATGTTAAATGCTAAATTTGATTCTCTTCTCAACAACTTTCCAAATTCAGTAATATGATTGTCATTTAACATTTTTCCTTCAGTATGTAGAACTCTATGATCTTTATCACTTAAATAAACCTTTTCTTCTTTGTTAGACACAATTTTTTAATAAAATGAACAAATAATAGAATATTTTTCAAAAACTTATTTTTAGAAAACAGGTTTAAACTTAAAACTTCTAAATCATAACTAAATAAATGAAAATAATGAATGAATATAAATAAATTTTTATAATTTATTTTATATTTAAATTTATTTTATTTATTATATATTTTAATTTTAATAATAAATAGTCATCTAACTTCTTATAAATCTCATATTTATCTCATAAATCATAAATTCGCATAAATAACATAAGTCACATAAATCTCATTTTTGTCCCATATAAATCAAATAATTTTCATAATTACTGTAAAAAGAATGGTACTAATTAAGTACAAATTTTGGTACTGAATCTTCATTTGGTTCTATTTTAATACCAAAAATCAGCTCTAATTTAGAACCATTTATTTACAGTGAAGTCACATAAGCACATATAACTCATGAATCTGAAATGAATCATAAACACATACAATTCATAAAGCTGATATAAATCATTAGCACATAATCTCATATAAATCATAGGCACATAAGTACAAATAAATATATTAAAAATTGCAATACCTTACCTATTATAACTTCAAAACATTTTAATCAAAACTTATCCAAAACAAAATTAACAAAAATAAATTAATGTATTTACTCAATAACAAAATTATTTAATTCAAAATTTTTTTTTAAAAGTAGATTTATTTTCAAAAACATATACCTCGTTCTTAATCGCCCTCTTTTTCACTCATTAATCTATCTGTGAGTGAGAAAAGAAAAATAATTAGCCAATAAGGAAATAAGACGCCCATTTCGTATTTTGGCTTGTAAGTAAAATTCCCCACTTTTCCTTCCTCCATCAAATTCTGTTCCTCTCTTTCTACCTGACCCGAAAAATGGAGAAAACATGATACCCCCTTCTAAACCCAAAAAGTGGGCATTACTTTCTTAACTATTCGTCTCTCTTTCGCTCCCACTCTAAACTAAAAGGAGAGACAATACCTCCCTCCCTCTCTTTCTCTCTCACTGTAAACAGAATATATAAGGAAAGACTAACTTAATATATATAGATATAATAATAATATTCGCCTCTCTTTCGCTCCTACTCTAAACTAAAAGGAGAGGCGATACTTCCCTCTCTTTCTCTCTATCAAACTTTCTCTCTCACTGTGGACAGAATGTTCACGATCTGGACAGACTGAATGAATGAATACGAAGTTTATTATAGTTAATTCGTGGTTTTCTACTCAAGAGCTTCTGTGGAAATTTTCTTCATCTTTAATGATTTAAAAATTGCTGGAAACCGCTTAAAACTGGTTTCTTAAGGGTTTTTATCATTGACATTTACGAACATGGAGCTTAATTTAAAAAATTGACAATGGCAGATCGGATTTGGCCGAAACTCATTGCTTGGGGGTTTTAGGAGTCGTTAATTTCAAATTTGAAGTTAGTTTTTTTTATATTCGCCATTTTCAATTTCTGAAAACTGTCATCAATTTTGTATTTACCGACCCCGAAAATCCCCATATAACCAGTTTTAAACTGGTTTAAATTTAATTTTTTAATTTAATTTTTAATTTTTCAAATTTTTAATTTTTCAAATTATTTATTCAAAAATGTTTTTAAAAATTATTAATAATAATTAGGTATTATTTATTTACGAAAAACTAAATTTACTGCTGTAACAGATAGGAGTTTTTATTGTGTCGATGAACACTGACAAAGAAAGATCCTTTTAAAAATGATTATTTTCTTTTTATTTCATCATGTTATGTACGAATCGTAACAACATGTACACAACAAAGAGTCTTAATGTATCATTTAATTTTCTTTTATTGCGTATGAGTTTCATTTATTGCAAAAAACTTATTTAATTTTTGGAAAGAATTCCTAACAAATATTTTATTTTATTCTTTATTACCAGGCAACAAATTTTTTTTATACTGCATAAGGAATATAATAAGTATTTTTTAAATGAAACGTACTTCAAGGACGATAACGGAAGAGAGTATTCATACTATATAAACACGTGTATTTATTTTTCATCGAATCTCATGAAATCATGACGAATGCAATCATTAATCGTCAAAATTTTTAAAAATTGATGTTATTTATTTAGAAAAATGTAATGAACGTGACATTTGTCTCTGTCATGAGAATGACTAATATCTACTATGTAAGACACTTAATAACTGGGATAAATAAAAACACTGATAAGGACACTTTTACCACTTAAAATTTTGCATACTAGAAGTTTTACCACATTTTGTTCAAAGAATCGGAATGTTTATCAAGATGTTTGCCCTTTTCTAGAGAATAGAAGTTTCCTAATGAGATTTATCCCTCCATTTATCTTAGTTACCAGTTAAAGTATTTTATATTATAATGAAAAAAATTTATTGACATGCATTACATATCGTTAATATTTTCATTACCAACAGATAAATCTGTTCTGGGCAACAATCCTTTGGAGGTATATGAAATATATAATTTTTAAAACATTAAGTACAATAATATTTTTGAATTACTTTTTTAACACTTGTGAAATGAATGAATGATAATGATTGCAAAGTACATTGTTCACTTTCAGAAATATCGTTTCCCATATCAAAATTCTGCAGGAAAGGTAAAAATTTTTCTTCAGTATTTATTACATAAATGAATGAATACTCTAAATAGAGTGCATGGAGAATCTGCCTGTTTAAATAAACAAGTACTGATATAACAGTTTGCAAGAATGCAGAATGCAAGAATGCAGTGGAAATATTATATTAAAAGTTTTTAAAAATTATTGATATAAAATAAATAATTAAATTATTAATTATAAATAATGTAGGTTGAGTTATGGCCCAATTCAGCAGTTTGGATATATCAAAAAGAACTTGATAAAATTATGGACTTGCCTTTACTTTATCCAAGAACCTTTATAAGAGCGTTATTGCAAAATTTAATTGGTATAAATGAATTACACCACTTTTCAAAAAGATTAAATTATCCGGAAGAATTACCTATAAATGTCAAAGTCGCAGTCCTTAGTGAGTTTTACCTCATTTAAAGCTTATTCATCATAGTTTAAAATTATAAGTAATTATAATTCTTTGATGCAAATGGTCTTACTAATTCTAATGCAATTGAAATGTTTATTTTTAGAATTCGTGAAGGATATTTTTAAAACTAAGAAAAACTTAACAGATAAAGTTTTAAAAGAGGCATTACGTCATCTACTATATCTTATTTCAAGTATTCCAAATAAGGGTGATAATAACCAAACTATTATAAATAAATAACTATCTATCTCATTTGTATGAAATATTTTTTCATTATTTTTTAAGTAACTAATATTGCAACTGTCGTTTGGGTGGTAAAACATATACCATTTTAGCTAGACTCATTAGATTTTTCATGACTCTTTCGCTGTATGCAAATAAAATGTGTAAAGTTGATACCCCGCCTTCATGGAGTTGGATTTTTACATCAATCAGTATCTGTTTTTTAAAATTCAAAATGGCGGATCCAATATGGTGATCGAAATTTTAAAAAATTTATCGGATTTTCACAGCATTGTATATTCAGGGGTTTATAGGGTCAATGACTATGATTCTAAAGTTATATGGGTGCTTCTCTCAAAATACTCCTTTTTGTGAGTTACAAACAAAAAAGAAAAAAAATTATTATTTGTGGATTAATGCAGTCAATTATATTGAGCTTTAAAAGATCTACCACCTTAATAGCATAATCATGCTAACTTTCAGCTTTTAAAGTATATATTTTAAATTAAAATTCACAAAAAAATCAAGAGGTTAAAATTTGGCGCCGGTGTTTCATTTACAAAGTTAACCTTTTTGAAAGTGATAGAAATAAGAAAAAATAGGATATTTTAAATATTTTAATTAATTAATTAATTTTATTATTTAAACTGAATTACCGTTATAAAAGATCTCTTGTAACAATTGTCAAAAATTATTTTTTTAACATTTTAGGTTGATTTTTCACTGATAGTTTGTAAACAATCGACAATCAATATCAATTCTTAATTTGTATTCAGAAAAGTGAGAGGAATGACGGGTGAGAGGAATGACGATTTCAACATTTTTTAATTTTATTTAATTGGCAAATAATTTTCCTCCAGCTTAGAATGCCCTATCATGTTGATACAGGAAAACTTTATGTGAAACAAAATTGCAATCAATTTATATCTACTAATATTGTTTTTATTATGAGTGAAAGGAATGACGCTTTAGGTTGTGAATCTCTGCTTATGTCTCAATTTTAATTCTTTCAACACAAACTAATGACATTTTTTAAAAAGTAACTTAAGAATTAATATTAGAGATGATAATTGAAATATTGATCACAATAATTAATCAATATTACTACCCACAGCAGGTGGGGGGTCAATTTTCCCAAAAAAAATTATTCCCAAAAAATTTTTTCCCAAAAAAAATTTTTCCCAATATTATATTTCCCAAAAAAAAATTTTCCCAAGCAAATCATTTTTCCCAATATTTTATTTCCTAAAAAAAATAATTCAACATTGTCCCCCAATCTGTTCGAACTAGAATTTATTAAAAAAAATTTCAAACTAGAATTTACTCAAACTATTATTTTTTCAAACCAAAATTTATTGTAACTACTATTTTTTCGAAATAGAATTTACTCAAACTACCTATATTATTTTTTCAAACTAGAATTTATTGAAATTAGTCTCTTTTCAAAATTTGAAACTATTAATTTGTCGAACTAGAATTTATTCAAACTAGAATTTTTTTAAACTATTATTTTTTCAAACTTGTTACGTATTTACAATCACTTGGACATTACGTTCGAATGTGATTATTTACTACTAATTTGGCAATAAATATACATTTTGGAAAAAATACAACATTGGGAAAATTTTTTAGGAAAATTATTTTTTGGAAAATCCAGCATTGTGAAAAAATATTTTGGGATAAACTGTTTTGGGAAAAGTTTTTTTTGGGAAACGGATTTGGGGAAAATTGTCCACCAATCCCCACAGCAAAAATATTGGATAATATTCAACGGATGAGAGGAATGACGCGGTACTATATGACAAATTTCATTTTCTATATTTAAAAAATCTGCACGACTTATTTTATTCATATTTTAGCGAAATGTTCTTAAATATCATAACTTTTAGAAAAAATTGATAAAGTATCAATTTTCACGTTTCAAATAATTATTTTACGTATTAAAAGAATGAAAAGAACTTAAATGACAGGTTAGAAAATCGATGAGGTATTTTGGTGAATCACCCATATATGAAAAATACCAAACGAAAAACTACCAAACAGCAAGTATCATGCAAAAAGATTCGATTTAACAGAAATGTATTCACCATATTGGATTTTCTATTTAAAATGTTTTAAAAATGATTTCAAATTCATTTGTAACCACAGCACGCCAGAAACCTATAAATAATAAATTATAGGCTTTGTCAGTTTAATGGTTTTTTTATGAAACGCAGTATATGATAGTAAAAGCTCATATTCTCTCTTAGATATATATATATTTATATGGTCAATTTCACGAAAAGTTACCTATGACCTTTAGAATTCGTTTAAATATTTTTTTTTCTTAATCTTTATAGAAAAATATGAAATACGTATTTTTTTATTTTTGTTTAATCGCCCAAATTTTCGAGTTATGAATTTTCGAAATTTTGGATTTGTAACTGTAGAGTGTAGACATATTTTCATTAGCTTATAAGTCTGAAAATATTAAATTTAGAAAAAACTTGTCAGAGAATGAAAGTTTTAGTTTTCTTTCGACTTCTAAGAAATGTAAAAAATTTTTAAAAAAATTTTTTTTTGGGTCAGTCTATTATATTTCACCTGAAGCCGTTGCGGCCTATTTTTAAAAAAATCTCATAATTTGTAAAAATGATGTTTAATATCCATAGAATTCATTTTTGAGAATTATTTTATAAAATTTGTTGAATTTAACTTAGAATTTTAATTTTTAAGTTGAGTTGGACAGATAAAAGGTTAGATTGTCAGTTATAAAAATTTAATAAAAAAGCATGGAAATAAATTAGATAATACAAATTTCTTGATTTATATTTGTTAAAAATAAGCTAATTTACTTGTATAAATAGATTATTATGTAAACATACCCAAAAGAATAGATAAAAATTAATTTTAAAATTTCCTATGAAATGTCAAAAAACACTACATTTTTATTACATTTTTCAACAAAGTTTATAAATATTAAAAAATTTATGATTATTTAATGTAAAGTGTTTTCAATGTACTTTCATAATATGTGCTAACTTTTTAATTTTATAATATACACGGAGAGAAGAGTTATAGTGAGTTGTACTATTACGCATTTAGTAAGAAAATTTGAGTTGTGACAAATAAATATTAAGTAAAGGTTAGAAAACAGCGTTCAATTTTTTTTTGTCGATCGAACTAAACATACTAGTAAGGATGAATATCTGCTTAGTAAAGCAGACAAAACTAATTCTGTTTACATTTTTAATCATATTATTAAATGAACTTAAAAAAAAATATTAAAATTAATTAAAAAGCTACCTATTAAAAATTAAACGAAATCGAGAAAAAATATTATTTTTCAAAACTTTATTTGCAGTGTTATACTTATTATTTATGCTTGTTATTACAACAAATATTAGGTTATTGTTATCATAATAATTATAAAAAAAGTTTAGCTGTTTATTCAAATATGCGACAAATATATTTTGTAAAGAAATATAGCTCTTATAATTTTCTCTATTTAACTAAACAATTACAGAAATTATAATTTTTAAATTGATTTATTATTGTTACCTTATATCACCGTCAGTGTATTTTTGTAAAATATTACTTGATTTTCTTCTCGTTCCCCATATATAACAAATTTTTGGAAGAATAATTAATTAATAATAATTATTTCTAAATAATTAATTATTTATAAAGTGTTAACTATTATATTAATTATTATAAAAGAGGTTAAATTTTATTTTTGTAAATTGTAAACAGAATCGCAGATATGACAATTTATATCGTAGACGATACTAATGAAGTTAGTAGTCTTAATGACTAAACGGCCGTTTAGTGAAGATTACTTTTTGTTTTGTTGAACGAAAATGTCACCATATTATTTAGTAACTATGACTCAGGGCTGAGTAAGATTGACTACTTTCTTCTCTCCGTGTAGAAATATGAAAAATTTTACCTTTAATATTAAGTGTTAAATGAATTTCAATGATTTTAATCACTAATTTCTTCTCAGGTGCAGGACTAAAAGATCCAATTTTTGTCTTAATATTCAAATTTGACCTTCTTTTTCATTCTATTAAATTTCGGTGAGGGAGAACGAGGTACTTTTTAGTTTAAATTTAGTTTAAAAAATCTGCCGAAAAACGAATTTGTTGGTCAAAATGCAAGTAAATTTTTGCAAGACTATTGATGCTGATTCAACACTTACTCAGCGCTCCGCTTTTCCGTGGCGCTTTGCGTGAGATAGAAAAAGACAGAGACTATCTCTGTCTTTTTCTGTCTCACGCGAAGCGCCACGGAAAAGCGGAGCAACTGGGTAAGTGTGGAATCAGCATCAGATAGCCAACTTCAGTATTATAAATTAATAATAATTTATAATTATTATTATAAAATTCATAATAATATAATTATATATATTATATTATTGTAATATTACTAATATTGTAAAATTCCTTCAAAATTTAAAAATCTGTTGAAATATGAAAAATTTTTGTCTACTTTTAAACTTAGATTAATATCAACGTCAACGTTTCTAGGTGCTAAAATTGCACACTCCGACATCTCCTCAAATTTATTTTCTTGTATAAACTGATTATACATTTCTTCAGCAATATCTACATTCCCTTTCTAAATAATATGTTCTGGTAATATAACATTATCATCTGCATCATTTAATTCACCATTGCCAACTTTAAGATAAAAATCTACAAATTCCGATTCTTGTGGTAAAGCTCTCATATTATCTGTTAATGTGTATTTTTTGAAATATTTCCATATATAGTTTACTATTTTTTATTGATAAATTTACTATTTCTGATCTAGTACCCCGTTCTTTAACTGGTAAAGTTTGTCGAAAATATCCGCCTAGAATTACAATTTTACCACCAAAAGGTTCGTTGGAATTCATTATATCTCTTAATAGATAATCCATAATTTCTAAAGTATATTTTGGAGCCATTGGTGCTTCATCCCAAATAAAAACATCTATATTTTTTAAAAAGAGGCCTTCTTTAGATTGAACTTTAATGTTTAGAGATGAATCACTGTATAATGGAACGGGTAAGCCTAAAACTTTATGAACAGTTTTTCCATTAGGAAGCAGAGTCGCAGCTATACCTGTAAATGCCATGTTGCAAACATTTTTTCCTTTACTTCTTAACAAATGCCATAGCGTAATGTATAAAAATGTTTTTCCAGATCCTCCACAACCATCAAAATATAAGCACTTAGAACCATCAAAAGAAGAATCCTTTAGGGTATCAAATACATAATCGACTACAAGCTTTTGTTTTACATTTAATTTAGCATAATTCTGTTCTCCTATGTTAATATGTTCTGCAATATTTATATCATTAACTTGTTCAGTAAAAATTTCATCTTGTATATCTAATAACCCCTGAAAGTCAGTTAAATTATATCCTTCGTTAAATAACATTGTTTTAATATTTCTATAAGCCCTTTGTTCAGCTTCAATTTCTCCCATTTGTTAAAAACAATTTTTAACTGTTATAAACAATAATAGTTAACAAATAATGAACATTGGTTTCTCTGCACCCAAAAGAATTTTTTTATAGTTTTCATTGAATTTATTGCAAATAATATATGTCAAAATAAATCAATAAACAATTTAATATAAATATTATATTAATTGTAGTTATTTTATTTTAATTTTAATTTTCATAAGCACAAGAAAAGAAAATAAAAAAAACATTTAATATAAATATATATTAATGTAGAAAATTAACTATACAGCTCTTCGACTAGTGTATGGGCTTGATCTGAGAATATAAGAAACGTGAACGTCCAGGCTGTGTTGGCAAGGTGCATTGGTAGGCGTTAGTCCCGCGATAGGCAGCGATTAACTGGGGTTCGAGTCCTTACAGATGCACAGTGCAGTCGTTCACGCAGTTTACTTTTTCAGATAAAAAAAAATTTAATTCAAAATATAATTATTTACCGACAACCATATCCGAATAATTATCTTAAGAATAACACCTGACTCTAAACCAAAGAGTTTAATCGACATCTAATAGATGTCACTAATTGCTCATATAGTCGAAATCTTTCATAATTAAATATATATCGTTCACTCCAAGTGGAATGTACGTATGTTTAAAGAACATTTTAGAAGTTACGTATCTTCTACGTTCAGTGAAGAAACCACGTATCTTTCTGTTCCGTGCAAAAACTACGTATCTCTGTCAGTCGCTTTAGAAACTTCTAATAATATTCTAATATTTTTAAGAAAAAAAATTTAATTATTATTAAAAATATACATTTTATTGCATCAACTTTTGAAAAAATTATTAATTCATAACAAAATATTTACTTCAAAATAATAATAATAATAATAATAATAATAATAAAATGTAGATCTTCTAAAGTGACTGACAGAGATACGTAGTTTTTGCACGGAACAGAAAGATACGTGGTTTCTTCACTGAACGTGGATGATACGTAACTTCTAAAATGTTCTTTAAACATACGTACATTCCACTTGGAGGGAAGGATATATTAAATTGTATATAATTATTGAACAAATTATTGCACATATTCACTATTTTTTAAACATATAGTCTTTGTAATAAACTTCAATGAAAACTATGAAAAAAAATGTGTTTGGTGCAAAGAAACCAAAGTTCATTATTTGTTAACTATTATTGTTTATAACAGTTAAGAATTTTTTTTTACAAAAGGGAGATAAATTTATTAAGTGTACCTGAAGTACAATATAAATATCAAAGAAAAAAGTTTTTTTGATGGAGAGGAACCAAAGTTAACTATTTGTTAACTAATATTGTTCATAACAGTTTAGATAAATTATTTTATGATTTACTATTTATCTGGAGGTCATAAATTATATTAATTGAAACTGATTTAGGACATGTGTAGTAAAGAAATAAGAAAATTATCTTTTATTTTTAAAGGAAAGTACACAATTAATTTGTTTACTTTTTGTTTTTTAAAAAAATTATGAATATAATTGAATATTCTCAGATTTTCATGCAGAGATATATTGAGAAATTATTCTCCTTTTATTTAAAACAAAAAACACTCAAATCGATTAAAAATTGTAGTCTGCAGACATTTTTGAGAGGTAAATTGTACAATAATCCCATTGTGAGGCGTTTCGTAGAACGCGAGCACCTTGCACGTGAGTTTTGAAAATTTTGTAAAACTCATTAAACGCGACGGCCCACTCTAAAACTTTTTGGAAAATCTTCTGTATATTATAAGGTGCAAATAAATTTTTAAAGAATAAAAAAAAATCGGGTGCAAAGTTAAAAAAATTAATTTCTTTATAAAAAAAATTTTGTTTACATTTCTTAAAAGTCGAAAGAAAACTAAAACTTTCATTTTTTGACAAGTTTTTTCTAAACTCAATATTTTCAGACTTATAAGCTACTGAAAATATGTCAACAGTTACAAATCCAAAATTTCGAAAATTCATAACTCGAAAATTTGGGTGATTAAACAAAAATAAAAAATACGTATATCATAATTTTTCTATAAAGATTAAGAAAAAAATTTGTTTAACCGAATTTTAAAGGTCATAGATAAATCTTACGTGCAAGTCCCCATATATATATATATATTAGAGGTGTGCAAAAAGCTCGAATGGCCGAGTCGAGCCCGAGCTCGGCTCGATGTACCCGGTACTCGAATCCACTCGACTACTCGAAAATTTCGGGTACTCGAATAATTCGAGTACCTGTTATTTTTGAGTACTTGCACCAGTTTCAGGAAATTTAGGTTCCCATCAAAATAATCATAGCTATAGACAATCACTAAAGTGCACCCGGGTGTCCAGGAGTCATGTGAACATCATCTTCAGGAAATTTTTGTTTCTTTAGAATAATCATAGCTATAGACTAACGCTAAACTGCAACCGGGTGTCCAGAAGTCATATGAAAATCATCCTCAGGGAATTTTGGTTTCTACTGAATAATCATTGATTTAGACTAACCCTACAGTGCATCCGGGTGTCCAGGAGTCAGGTAAATGTCATTTTCAGAGAATTCTGTTTTTTTCGAGTCAGCATGCTGCCAAAATAACACTAAAGTCATCCAGTTGCATTTAAGTGTTAGTCCTTAGCTATGATTATTCATTAGAAACCAAAATTCTCTGAAGATGATGTTCACCTGACTCCTGGACACCCGGTTGCACTTTAGGGTTAGTTTATGTTTATGATTATTTAATAGAAACCAAAATTCCCTAAGGGTGATTTTCACTTGGCTCCTGCACATCCGGGTGCACTTTACGGTTAGTATACAGCTCTGATTATTCGATAGAAACAAAAATACTCTTATCAATTGACTCCGGGGCATCCAGGTGTACCTTGATGTCAACTAGAAGAGTATCTAAATAATTAAATATTCAAGTTTTATTGTCACGAGTACTTGAACTTTTTGGGTACTCGAAATAATCGAGTACCCGAAAAATTCGAGTCAAATTCAACATGTGTTCTTTAAAAATGGTAGGTTTTTATTATGAGTTTCGTTTCTAAATTTAACGTTTGAAGTCATTGCATTCCATATGTATAAGTGTCACATATTCCTGTAAGGGTTCAAATTACTTCTTATTGTATAGAATAAACCCTGTTATATGTTTACATAAAAATCTTCGTTAAAAATGTTATATCAAGTTAATTTTTAAGTTGTCAAAATTTAAGAAAAATTGTATTGCAAGTTTGAAGTTACGCTATTTTTTTCTAAATTGAGGCACATCATTATCTCAATGACTTTTTGGTTCTTTATACTCCAAACTACTTCTACTATAAGTCACAAAATATCCCATTCTAGTAAGACCTTTAAAAAAGTTTTTGAAATAATATATTTTACCCCCCAAGCGACAATATGTTCTGAATTCTTTTGTAGATTTATATTTGCATTTTATCTGTTTCTATTAGCAAACGAGAACAGTGACCTCTTGCAGGTACATGATAATTCAAAGCGTTTTATAAGTGCACTGCCCTGTTGGAAGTATATGGATAAAAATTCTATCCAATTTAATATTTTTTAATCCAAAAGATTAATAAAGATAGATTATTTCTATCTTATTTTATTCGTGTCATACCTTTTTTATTCTATAGTTATGCATGACAATCCATATGTATCCTTTTTTTATACACATAAATTTATATACAAATAAATTTCAAGAATTTTATCCAAACCAATCTTCAATCCTTATTAATACATTCTTAATTCAAAATTTAATTAACCTCTATTTATCTTAACTTTTCTATCCAAATTTATTCTGGTTTTTTCTTTGTTAATCTCTTGTAATCCCTACATTTATCCATTGTATTTCACATCCATACGAATCACTTAAATTTTATCTTAATCTATAATTTCTTTACCTGTTTCAATCGAAGAGGAAACCAATCTTTCTTAATCATATTTTTTATCAAACATAATCTATTTTCAATAATCTTCAATATTTTCTATGTCATGATCTAATTAGAGTTTTATATCTATATAAATCTCTGGAATTAAATCTCAAACAATTTTTTTCAATAGGCTAATTTTATTTAATTACATTAGTCTGGAACTAAATATATCTTTGACTTTCAAACATTATTGTATCCAAATCTATCTATTATAATTGTTTCTAATAGTTAATTTTACTATCAATCGAATAACATAGATAACTTGCAAACTAAAATTTATATCAGTTATATAAAAATATTGAAAAAATTATCTATATAAATAAATTATTTTAACCATGTGATTGAATTATATTATATAACAATACTCAACGGTATTTGACAACTGTATACACCTAAATTATTACAACAAATATTTTAGAAATAATTTTTGTTCTTTAGTCCTTTAAAAAAATATATATTTTATGCATATGTTCTATTTTCTAATAATATTTATATTTATTTTCTTACATATCTGAATAAAATATCTTAAAAATTTGAAATGCTATATTAAAAGCAGAATTATAAAGCGCATGAAAGTTGGCATCACTGACGTCAGGGTTGTCGGCTGATCATAGCGTCCGACATTTTGAGATTCATTCGTTCGGTTACGTTCGTTGAGAAAAGTTGAAGGCTTTGCACCAGACCATGTGCAGTAATAATGTACATACTAAACTATTGGTTTAGAAAATGACGTTAAAACCGTTAAAAATAATAAGTGATTAATATTTAATGCTGTTCAGAAACAAGTGCATTCAAACAAAAGAACCTCAAATGTCCCAGTTCTGCTTATTCATTTTTAAAAGTGAATTACTGTCATGCATAGCATGAAACACCAATGAATATTACAAATAAATAAATAAAAAATGCAAAAAATTAAATTTGATTTGCTTTATAGGATATGTGCAGGTATTGAAATGGCGGTCTAGCAATAATCTAGTAACTTTATCTTTTTACTTTGATAAAATAAGAAAACTTTCTCTGGGTAGAAATGGATAAGAAAGAATTTTAACATAGATCTAAATTGATAGAAATTAACAGATATAAAATGATAAAAAAAATGTTTTATTGGGATGGATTTGAATAGATAGAAAATTCTGGATAGAAAAAGATAATTTTTAAAAGATGCAAAGTATATACTTAGTAAGGATAGAAAACTTTTATCCATTTTTATCCATCAGTTTTTATCTACTTCTATCTTTCTACTTTCAACAGGGTGAGAAAAAAAGGGTGCATTGCCTTATATTTTCTAGTAGCGCCTTTTTTTCAGTGTACCTTATTATTTTCTAAAACATTTATTCAAATGTTACAAAAAAAATATGCCAAAATTTTTCATTTTAGCAAGAACTGTTTCCATTTGAAGATAGTGCAGGGAAGGTAACAGTTTCATATTACTATTTTGTAAATGGAATAAATATCCTAAATATTTGGCCTTTATAAAGCAACTTTAAATTCATATTAGTCACAACCTAATAAAATTGAGATAAGAATGCCACAATTATCATTTTATGAAATTTCCTATCTGTGTGTATGTCTGTTTGTGAGTTGCAGGTTGAGTTATGGCCTAAGTCAAATATTTGGATAAATGAAACAGTACGTGATGATATAAAGAAAGAATCTAATTTAAAGCTGGTTCCGTTAATGAGAATCCTACTACAAAATTTAATTGGTAAAGGTAAATTTAACCTTATTGAAACTCAAAGAAGGAAAGGAGCAAAAAAGTTACCACCAAATTTTAAAATAACCATCTACGGTGAGTTTTTAAAAAATTAAAAAATCAATATGCCTATGAAAACTAGAAAACAGCATTTTAAATCGTATCACAAACATCCAAACTTATAGATGATCGCCGATTAAGTTAATTTTGTATCTTTTATTTTAATTTTTTTTCTTGTAAGAAAATAAAAATCGATGATCAGTACAGAATTTATAAAAGCGGTATATTTCCAATGTGTCTGACAAATTGGACCCAACCTAAATTTATTTTAGCTGAATCGGATTATGTGGTCACAACGTTGATTGTGTCTTCCTTTATATTAAATATATTCCTAATATTGGTCATCCACATTGTTGGAACTTACAGGAAATATGTAGGAATATTACACGTGTGAGACAAAAGAAAGGAATTGAGATACAAATATTGATACATTATTGAACAATTAAGAATTTAATGTTTAACATAAATTTCATGGATTCTTTAGGCTTTACTTTATTTTTGAACCGTACAACTTTATGTACACTGTAAAAAAATCTGGTGTAAAATAACACGAAACTTGTAATTTCACACATCAAAATTATAGGTTGTACGTAGTAAATTTATTTCGTTCCAAAAGTAGTTTTACTATTTTTAATAATTTTACATTATACGACTATGTAATTTAATAGTTTTGTGTAAATTTACTACGTCCGACGTAGGAAAATTTGATCACTATGTCCGACGTGGTATTTTTACATTGCGTGTATTTCTACACTTTGACGTAATATTACGTCGCACGATCTGTACAATTACATGGCGAATGTAATTTTCTTATTCCTTTAAGATTTTCAAAAAATTTTCAAGTTTTTATAAATAACTCTAAAAAAGTGTATATAATGTACATTTATAGAAAGTATATGCTAATTCATAAGTAAATAATAATATTACAAAAAGTTTTGGGCTATATTTCATAAATACAAAAAGTTACGACTGAAAATATTATTTCAAAAAATATTTGCAGGTTATGTAGATTACAGTCGGCGTGTAAAAATACCACGTCGGACATAGTGACCAAACTTTCCAACGTCGGACATAGTAAATTTACAGCAGATTTTTTTACAGTGTATTTACCGCAGGACCGTTTTTGTACGACTAACGAAAAATTGCAACCCTAAGTGGGACTCAGGTAATTCATTTACCTGGTTTCCCTTTCCACACAATTTTCCTTCAAGATTCATTTCTAACATTGATATTAATAATTATCGTTGTATTCCAACACTTTCCCTCAACGATAATTTTTTTCTGTATTAAATAATTTTATAATATAAAACTAAATTGAACACTTTACACATTTGAAAAACTATAAAAGCATTAACTAAAATTTAATTGTATGCAAATACACTGAAGAATTGAACTCTAAACTTATTGTCCTTTAAATTATTGTCTTTAGTACCCCTTTTTGTTCTGTATCGCTATTCTATTGATTTCACTTTTTAACATTTGATAAATCCATATAAATTTCCGGTGGTATACCTTTATTATCCCTACTCGACCTTCTTAACCCATTGTCATTTTTGTGATGACTTTCATCGTCAGTGATTGACTTAAACGATTCTGACGAATAATTTGATTCCGATGCACTTTCTACACATGTTTCTTTCCCTGAACTTTGATACTCTTCTTCTATTTGCTTTTCATCTGAATTTTTATTGACAACATTGTTCTGCAAATCCTTTGCCCTTTTCATCTATATTTACCTGGATCCAATCGACATACACCATATTACCGGATTTGTACTGACCGTTGTTTCCATGCTTTGGCTGAGACGTTTATACCTGGATTGACGGGCCTTGATGTTGCTTTCCTTAATTGCACTGCATGTTTATTTTGGATGTCTTCTTTAACTTTTATTACTTCTTTTTCACTCGAATCTTTAGTCTGCAACTCAAAGAGTTTCTTTTTTGTCAAGACCGCTGTTGCTTTCACCTTTCCATCTGTAGGGCTAATAACACTGCAAATTTTATCTTTGAATTGTACACTAAAACTTTTTTCTATTAACTTAGTTACCGACAATAAACTTGAACTCAGTTTTAGTACGTACAAAACATCTGTCACTTTTAATGCGATTTCTTTGCCGTTGTTTACAAGTCTAAGTGTCCTAGAACCGATCCCTTCGACGTTTGTAAATTCGGCTTTATCTGAAAACTGCACTTTCCCTTTCTTTTCACAACAGAATTTTTCAAAAAATTCCTTGTCGTTACACATGTGGCTTGTTGCTCCTGAGTCAATGATCCAGAAATTGGCCTTTATGCTTTCACTTGCACTACACACTTTTGAGCACATATTGTCTTTTGTTGTAAAAGCAAATTGGTCATCTTTATCCACATATGAAACAGTATTTGCTTAATCTTGCTTTTGTTTTAACACTTTATATTTTTTACACTCCTTTTTAAAATGTCCTTTTGTTTTGCAAAAGAAACATTCTATTTCCGATGTCACCTGAGCTTTCATTGCTGATTCCCTACTGTAGCCTTCATTTAGAGCATTCTTATTTTTCCGCCTTTTGTATTCGTCGATTAATTGGCTAGTTGAAATCCTGCGCATAATTTGCGCCAATGTTGCGATTATAAGGTTCCGAAACCAGAAAATTTTTTTTACTTATACATGTTACTTCAAACGACAAATGAAGAAGTTTCCAACAGTTTTTGGGTGGGACAACATAACAGGGCGCTAGGTAGGCAAATTCAAAGACTACTATTTTGAATAAAACTAACTACGGAACATAAAAAACTTTAATACTCCAGTATGTTAATTAAAAAAAAATTAATTCTTATTCCAATAGTTTTTAGACGGGACGACATAACAGGGCGCTAGATAGGCAAACTCAAAGATTGTTATTTTGAATAAAACAAACTCCGGAACCAGAAAATTTTTTTTACTTATACATGTTACTTCAAACGACAAATGAAGAAGTTTCCAACAGTTTTTGGGTGGGACAACATAACAGGGCGCTAGATAGGCAAATTCAAACACTGTTATTTTAAATAAAAGAAACTCCGAAACATACAAAATGGCAAAACTCTAGTATGTGAATTAAAATGGCAAGTAATTCTTGTTACGATAGTTTTTAGACGGGATAACATAACAGGGCGCTTGATAGGAAAATTAAAAGACTGTTACTTTGAATAAATCTAACTCCGGAACATGAAAAATGTTAAAACTCCAGTATGTTAATTAAAATAAAAACTAATTCTTATTACAATAGTTTTTAGACAGGGCAACATAACAGGGTGCTAGACAGGCGAAGTCAAAACTGTTATTTTAAGTAAAACAAACACCGAAACATCTAAAAACTATTAGAATAAGAATGAGTTTTATTTGAATTAACATGCAGGAAAATTAACATTTTTCATTTGCCGGAGTTTGTTTTATTCAAAATAACTGACCTTGACTTTGCCTATCTTGCGTATGTTGTGCCATCTAAAAATTATTAGAATAAGAATTAGTTTTCATTTTAATTAAAATACTAGAGTTATAACATTTTTCATGTTCCGGAGTTAGTATAATACAACATAATAGATTTTGAATTTGCCTATCTAGCGCACTGTTATATTGTCTCGTCTAAAAACTATTGGAATAAGAATTAGTTTTTATTTTAATTAACATATTGGAGTTTTAACATTTTTCATGTTCCGGAGTTAGTTTTATACATCATAATAAATGTTCAAAATGACTATCTAGCGCCCGGTTATGTTGTACCGAATAAAAATTATTTCAATTAGAATTAGTTTTTATTTTAATCAACATACTGGAATTTTAACATTTTTCATGTTCCGGAGTTAGTTCTATTCAAAATAACAGTCTTTGAATTTGCCTATCTAGCGCCGTGTTATGTTGTCCCGTCTAAAAACTATTGTAATTAGAATTAATTTTTAATTTAATTCACATACTGGAGTATTAAAGTTTTTTATGTTCCGGAGTTAGTTTTATTCAAAATAGCAGTCTTTTAATTTGCCTATCTAGCGCCCTGTTATGTTGTCCCGTCTAAAAACTATTGGAATAAGTATTAGTTTTTATTTTGATTAACATACTCGAGTTTTAACATTTTTCATGTTCCGGAGTTTGTTTTATTCAAAATAGCAGTCTTTTAATTTACCTATCTAGCGCCCTGTTATGTTGTCCCGTCTAAAAACTATTGGAATAAGAATTAGTTTTTATTTTAATTAACATACTGGAGTTTTAACATTTTTCATGTTCCGGAGTTTGTTTTATTCAAAATAACAATCTTTGAGTTTGCCTATCTAGCGCCCTGTTATGTTGTCCCGTCTAAAAACTATTGTAATTATAATTAATTTTTAATTTAATTAACATATTGCAGTTTTAACATTTTTCATGTTCCGGAGTTAGTTTTATACATCATAATAAATGTTCAAAATGCCTATCTAGCGCCCGGTTATGTTGAACCGAATAAACATTATTTCAATTAGAATTAGTTTTTATTTTAATCAACATACTGGAGTTTTAACATTTTTCATGTTCCGGAGTTTGTTTTATTCAAAATAACAGTCTTCGAGTTTGCCTATCTAGCGCCCTGTTATGTTGTCCCGTCTAAAAACTGTTGTAATTATAATTAATTTTTAATTTAATTAACATATTGCAGTTTTAACATTTTTCATGTTCCGGAGTTAGTTTTATACATCATAATAAATGTTCAAAATGCCTATCTAGCGCCCGGTTATGTTGAACCGAATAAACATTATTTCAATTAGAATTAGTTTTTATTTTAATCAACATACTGGAGTTTTAACATTTTTCATGTTCCGGAGTTTGTTTTATTCAAAATAACAGTCTTCGAGTTTGCCTATCTAGCGCCCTGTTATGTTGTCCCGTCTAAAAACTATTGTAATTAGAATTAATTTTTAATTTAATTAACATATTGGAGTTTTAACATTTTTCATGTTCCGGAGTTAGTTTTATACATCATAATAAATGTTCAAAATGCCTATCTAGCGCCCGGTTATGTTGTACCAAATAAACATTATTTCAATTAGAATTAGTTTTTATTTTAATCAACATACTAGAGTTGTAACATTTTTCATGTTCCGGAGTTGTTTTATTCAAAATAGCAGTCTTTTAATTTACCAATCTAGCGCCCTGTTATGTAGGCCCGTCTAAAAACTATTGAAATAAGAATTAGTTTTTATTCTAATTAATATACTGGAGTTTTAACATTTTTCATGTTCCGGAGTTTGTTTTATTCAAAATATCAGTCTTTGAGTTTGCCTATCTAGCGCCCTGTTATGTTGTCCCGTCTAAAAACTATTGTAATTATAATTAATTTTTAATTTAATTAACATATTGCAGTTTTAACATTTTTCATGTTCCGGAGTTAGTTTTATACATCATAATAAATGTTCAAAATGCCTATCTAGCGCCTGGTTATGTTGAACAGAATAAACATTATTTCAATTAGAATTAGTTTTTATTTTAATCAACATACTGGAGTTTTAACATTTTTCATGTTCCGGAGTTTGTTTTATTCAAAATAACAGTCTTCGAGTTTGCCTATCTAGTGCCCTGTTATGTTGTTCCGTCTAAAAACTATTGTTATTAGAATTAATTTTTAATTTAATTTACATACTGGAGTATTAAATTTTTTTATGTTCCGGAGTTAGTTTTGTTTAAAATAACAATCTTTGAGTTTGCCTATCTAGCGCCCTATTATGTTGTCCCGTCTAAAAACTATTGGAAACTTCTTCATTTGTCGTTTGAAGTAACGTGTATAAGTAAAAAAAATTTCTGGTTCCGGAACCTGATAACCGCAACATTGGCGCAAATTATGCGCAGGATTTCAACTAGCCGATTAATTTACTTTTTGCTAACGACAATGAAAGGGCTTCTTGTCTACCTTCTAACATTGTCACTAACGTATCGTACGAATCTGGTAGAGTTTCTAGTAACATTTCTGCCGCAAACTTATCTCTGATTTCTTCACCTAAAGCATTTAGTCTGTTTACCGTATTTTGCACTTTATTGACATGGTCCTCCATATCACGATCTTCATTTAAACGCATTCTGCATAAAGTTCTGTAGAGATGAACAATACTTGCTTCTGAAAACTTTTGGTGATAATCTTCTAGAGCTTTCCATGCGTTTTTTGCGTACTTGGCGTTGATAATGTGAACTAATTGGTTATCATCTACGAGCAAACCTATGGTGAAAGAAGCTTGATCGCCCTTCTTTTTCCAAGTCGCGTCCGGAGTTGCTGTAGTTGCTGGAATTTCTTCATTTACCACTGACCATATTTCTAAATTAACAAGCATTTGTTTAACTCTATATTTCCACACGGCGTAGTTATTATTGTTCAGCTTCTCTATTTGGAAACTTGGGCGAAAACTTTGAGCCATCGTAAAATAACAAACACTTTATTACTTAAAACTAGCACAAATAACGCGGGCTAAAGCGCGCGTGAAGTTTCTTATTTCACTTTTAACATATATAACAATAATGTAATTTTTACATTACACGTCACATGAAAATAAGACTTAAATTTTTATTTCGTTAAGCATGTTATATTTTAAGGTTGACTATTGTTCATAGAAAAGCGTGATTGCCAATGAGACGATAATGGAAGATATGTTTATTACAGTATTTTTGACTTATTAATTATCAAAAATAAATTACATTTAATTACAATTAATTACTTATTTGTTATTTTGTTTCCAATAGTTATCTAGTCAAAATTAAATAATATTATTTTCATGTCATTAACATTAAAAAATTGCATTATTCAGAAGAATTCTACACAAAATCACTATTTTTCTAAATTTATTTAGGAAAATTAGAAAAAAGCCAGAGATTTTTGTCAAAAGTGCTGGAATAATATTCAATTTCAAGAAGTCATAAGAAAATTCTGAATGTTATTCTTCAGCGTTAAAAAGATTTTATTTATTTCAAACTTTTCCTGTTTTTAACAATAATTAGACTTTACAGATTTAAAATTTATATTTTTTAAATAATTTAATTATTGAAAAACTGTCGAGAAAACATTATTTTTATGACTTATTTTGGAATAATTTTTTATTTAAAAATTAAAGAAATAATTGAATTTTATGAAATTTGTATTTAAAATTTTTTTATTAAGTAATATAAATAAGTAGCAACTGTCACGCCCGCCAACTGAAGTATTAAATTTATTATTATTATTACTCAAAAGAAATAAAATTATCTTTACAAAATTTCAATAAAAAATTGTTCGAAAAATTTATAAAAAATTACAAAAATGTAACCTTTTAAATTATTGTATATGTAACAGCTAAACAAACGCGCGTGTAGTTTCTCTTAGTGTCAATAGATAATTAATAATAATGCCTATAAACAATAAAAACGGGATTACACATGTGTAATCACAAAAATGAATTCAAATATTTAAAAAAACAAAATTTTGTGCGAAAATTATGATTATAAAATAGAAATTATCAAATTATGTCTACTTTTTCGTTTAGTAAGAAAAATAAATTTCGTTAAAAATTAAAATTTACAAAATTTATCACTGCTTTACTAACTTTGCATACAATTTTATAAGTGCCTTACTTGTGCCTTCAAAAAATGAATTAATTAAATAATAGAGTTGAAATTATCGATCACCCCGAGTCAGGTTGTTGACTCGGGGTGAAAAAATGAATTAGTTAAAGTTTTTTAAAATGTTACTTCAGTAATTTACGACAAATTCCTGTTACAAATAACAAAAAAACTAAAAAAATTGGTGAGCAAGAATTTTGAATGCTTTGCTAACTTTGCACAAAATTAATTTTTGCACAAAATTCATTTTTAAGCCTCCCAATAATAAATTGAATTTTTGTAAATTTATAACTGATTGCATAAATGCAATTATTTTCAAAAGTAATAAAATTTTTCGCAGAAATTCAATTATGTTCAAGAATTTTTTAATATTCTCGTCAAAATGTCAATTATTTTTAAAAATTTAATAAGAAATCTATTATTTACAATATTTTTATAAATTTCTTCGCAATAATTTAATTATTTTTATAAATTATAAAATTTCTTTTAGGAATTCAATTATTTTCATAAATAAAACTCATGGCAGAGTTTAAATTATTTTTAATATAATTTTAATCAAATTCATCGAAAAATGTAATTGTTCTTAAAAATTTTATGAAAAATCGTTTAAAGAAATCAATGATTTAAAAATGTTTTGATAAAATTCTTTATGAGACTTCAATTTTAAGAAATTTTAAATATTAAATAAATTATTTATTTTTGCATTTAAATTATTGAATTATCTAATAAATATTTAGCATGAATTTTAAGAAACAATTAAATTTTAAAATGGTTTCAAATTAAATTCTTTAAAAATTTGTATTTTTCATACTTATAACTAACAATTCTGTGGAATTAATTATATTAAAAAAGTTTAATTAAATTTTATCCTGAAATTATTTGAAGTGTTTATTTTTTAATTCGTATTTAATTGAAGAATTTCTGTATAATTTAAATTTCGTAAAATTAATTTGTAAACAAATGGATTTTAAAATTCTCAAAGAACTTTTTTCAAAAATTATTAAAAATAATTTATTCCTGTGAGAAAATAATAATGATTAAAATTTATTTAGAGAAGAAGTTATTGATGTGTTTAAATAATTTCAGAAATTGGTAAATAAATGTAATAGAACATTTTTTGAGTGTCTAATCATTTTTGGAGTGTATCAGAATTTTCTTTAGGGTTAGGGAAGAAGTCAAAATTTTGTCAAGTAATTAAGTTTTTCATATAAAAAAAGAAAATATTTTGCAGGATTTATTGTTTAGAAACAAAAGAAATAATGAATAATATAATAACATTAATAATTTTTTTAAATTAATAAAAATATTTTTGAATTATTTGAGAAATAAAAATAATATTATTAAATTAAAAAATTAGTGAAAAAATAATGACGTATAATATTATCTATCAGAATATATCAAAAAAACAAAAGCATGCACAATAGTCTGACTTCAAGTGTGGACAGACTGGACAGACCAGGAGAGACTGGACAGAATGGACAGAATACGACGATTATTATAGTTAATTCTTTAAACTTTAAATTGTCACTTTTATTCAATTCACTTTAATGTCCGAGTTGTCACTTGAGCTTAATATCTCTTGGTACACTGTTCTTTATTTTAATCGTTTTCTTGAAGTTAAAATTCACTTAAACTTTATTTTAACACTTTATTCCTTTTCTTTTATCTACCTGGACCCATAACCTGTTGGAACTTACAGGAAATATGTAGGAATATTACACGTGTGAGACAAAATAAAGGAATTAAGATACAAATATTGAGACTTTATTGAACAATTAAGAATTTAATGTTTAACATAGATTTAATGGATTCTTTAGGCTTTACTTTATTTTTGAACCGTACAACTTTATGTATTTACCGCAGGAACGTTTTTGTACGACTAACGAAAAATTCCAACCCTAAGTGGGACTCAGGTAATTCATTTACCTGGTTTCCCTTTCCACACAATTTTCCTTCAAGATTCATTTCTAACATTGATATTAATAATTATCGTTGTATTCCAACACATATCGTACAATTTTTTGCCGTGAGAACAAAACTTTGTTTAATGGATTGAAGTGATTAACGGCTTCTGAAATTCTTACATTCGTCTTCTTCAAGATGACGGTGCACAGTGGTCCGAAATATCGAAAAAGGTAAAATGTAAATCTTCAAGTGAGTTTTTTTACTTCTTATGAAATAATAATAGTTTTAACAATTTCCATCGGAACAATCTTAACATTGGCAATTTTCTACTAATGACATAATGCGGATTCGTTTACCATCTTCATCTTTATTCCATCATTCTATTACTCTAAGAATAATAATTTACCTTTTGCGTTGAGATCGCACTTTAAACTTATTTATAGTAGAATTCTGCATCGAATTATCTTTGACTAATTTTCATCGAAAACTCGTGTGAATATTTACATTTTACCATTTTTCCGTATTTGGGGCCACAGTTGTGAAATTATTTGTTTTATATTTTAAGAATTGAACTCAAATGATTATTAAATATTCATTAGTTAAAATTATTATTACAAAGATGAGATCTTAATGTCACTCACCTAACAAAGCTATAGATGGCAGCAATTTCTTGTAGTAGTATTTAAATCTTGGCAATAGTGCGGTAGGCGTTTTTCAAAAAAATTAAATGGTAATACCATTACGGCTGTCAAAAGTAAAAAAATCAGGGGTGCTTTCGCGTATTTACACTCATTGTAGTTTTACATTATTTATGTATTTTCATGTGTAGATTTCATAAAAAATATTCTCACATATACTGTACGTATATTTCAGACAAAAGCCCTAACCATACTCGTATGTCAGAATTAACAATATCTGTTTTTTAGTGTAGATTACCTGAAACTCCCATTTCTTCACCCTGGGGTTGTGACCAAATGACATCTGTTTCTTTTTTAATTTTTTTTTAATTTTTTTTTTTTGTCAATAATAATGTAAGTGATAAATAGCTTTAAAAGTTTTACTACTACACTTGCTTGTTCTGAATAAACCACTAATACAGTTCCTTTAGATTTACAAAATTCTGGAACGTGGCAAAAAACAGCATGAACTTTGGGAGTGACTATATTATAGCTTGTCAATTCTTATATTTAATTAGAAATGAAAATAACTCCTTTTTGGAAATCGAAGTCTCGGGTTAACCTCAAACAAATTGACAAATTATAAAGGCTGCTCGCGATTTATGAGCGCCTGGCAATTTAATAACTATTTGTATAACATATATATATACAAATAATTAATGGCCATATTTATAAAATTTACGCGATTTAAATCTTGATTAGTGAAATCAGAAAATATAATTTATATTCCGGCTGGACGTGAATTCGAGTGGTGACCATTAATAAATAAATACAAACATATATATTTTTAAATTAACACAGAATCACATTTATTATCATTTAGAAAAAGTTTAGAAATTACATAAAAGAAACAAAATTTCGAAATTCCCTCATGGATGCGAGAGCATAAAAACAAATGAATTTCTTTTTAATTTTTAGTTTTTAACAATCAAGGCTCTGACTTACCGCCATAACTAAATATTCAAATATTACTCCTTAATAATTTTTCCTTTTACTTTCCGGCCAATGCCTCAAATTAAAACAAAACGAAAACAAAAGAATCTTTCTTTAAAAATAAGTCCGTCGCCTTTGACGTGCAAAACGTAAAGAACGAGCGCCCCTTGGCTGCTCGTTCTTTTCGCCTATTAGACGCGGCTCTTACTCAACAGCCACCCTGTCGATAAATGTAGAATAATACATCTACGAGTAACGACTAATGGGTTGCGGCCTTGCAGGCGCGACTTAATATTAGTCTTAATATTAATTTAAGGAAAACAGCTAATCTTGGACTAGTGACACTAAATTATCACGTAATGAGCCTGAAGCATTGCAATAACACAATTAAATTAATTTTATAAACATAAACAATAAAACAAATTTTTGTTTAATAATAATAGTTCTTGTGATAGAACTTTTGGCTGCATTTTTTAATATTCGTCCTCAAGACTGCTTCATGAACCCTGCTCGCTCCTTCTGAGAGTCCTTATTGGTTTCGTTGCGCTACTTTCGTCGCATCTAATAGACTTAAACAAAAAATAAAAACAATACGGCAGTAATCAGTTCTTTCTTACTTTCGGAAATACTCTCGGATCCTTTTGAAATAGATTTTTTTATGAAAATAATAATAATTTTAACAGTAAGTGTTTATCAAAATTACATAGATTGATTTTACCCCTTCTAAAAAATAACATTTTATCCAAAGGAAAATATATATAAAAAGGGAGCTTCACGTCCGCGTCAAGGTCGAGGACTTAAAAAGTGTCTTCAATTTTGACACTGTTACAACACCCCTTCCCAGACCGAAAATGTGGGATGAAGCCAGAACGCTTGACTGCTACTTGACGAGATAATATTTTTGTCTGAATCTATTAATCAATTCTATCTCTCGGATCCAAGAGTAAATCTTTCCTGAATTCTGTTATAACTTAAATTAATAACAATGACAACAGGTAAAGTAAATTGAAAGAGTTTATTATGAAATAATGAAAATTACAAAATATTTTAAGTACTTGTTTAAACCTTATAAGTAGTTAAAAAAATAAATCATTTACATTTTATAGTAATAGTAGGAAGAAAAGAATAAACGTAAACAGAATTGGAGAAAAGAAAAAGTTAGTAAATTTAAGTCAAGACAAATGTATGGATCAACTTTAACAAATAGGATTCATTCATTTTCCCCCAGAATGGAATTTATACCATTCAATATTGTCTCGAGAAACCCTCCAACGTTTCATAAGCTCTTCTTCCTGACAGAGCAGATCCCATTTAGCGGCTTCTTTACGCTCGCGCACCTTACGACCTGCACGACATCCTCTCATTCTACGACGAGGGACATTAGGCGCTACTTCGGCTGCCGATTCTTCGGGTTCGGGGACGTTAACCGTTTCTACTTCTTCCTCACTTATCGGGTTATCCACAATGGCCTCACGGTTAGTACGGTTAAACAGATGATATTGACCCCAGTAATTTATTATTTTAAAATCTGGGTTGCCTACGTAAATTACTTCTGGCCAAGGACCAAAAATGGCATACAGGTAGACTAACTTTAAGACGATATTAACTGGGAGGACTTCCGGTTGGTATTCGTTGAACTCGATATTCTCCTATAAAAAGTTCATTCAAAGAATTAGGAATCCGAATGTTCTGAGGCATAATAGGGTTTGAGGTCTTTGCTATGGCAAGTAAGAGGAATAACATCTCTTTTACTATCCATCAGCTGATAAACCATATCTGATAACACCTTAGAAATTGTATAAACTTCCAGACTATACACTGGTAGCAGCGAAGCGGTAATACCCTTCTGCGCTGAAGATAGTGTTCGGTCCTTTTGGAGAACTTTATCGCCTATTTTATATTTATGCGGACGACGCCGTAAATTATAATTATGTGCTTGCTTTGAATGAGCTTTATCTATGTGCAATTTTACTAAGTCGCGCACTGCCTTAATTTTTTGCATTCTCTCTCCCCAGGTGTCGACATTTCCGGAAAAGGAGGGCTGTTGAGATTCTAGAACTAACTTTTCAAATAATGTTTCCGATGGTAAGGGATCCCGCCCCAAGTTAAGGAATGCTGGTGAAGTGTCGAGGGATGAGTGATGGGCCGTATTAAACGCGAAACGGAAGTCTGCGAGTAGTCGTCCCACTTACGTTGAGTAAAGAAATCCTGAAAAATCAGGATATACTGATGTTGGGAAGACGAAGGAGTATATTGGCCCATGATATCAGCGCCTACCATATACCACGGCTGCTCGATAACGCGATGGCCCATTTCACCGACTGGTTTCTTTGGCTCAGTCTTACACGTTTGGCAAATTTTACAAAGCTTAATATATTTTGCTACGTCACGGTATAACTGGGCTAATAGTACCTGAGTGAGACACGGCGAAATGTGCGATCGACTCCTTGGTGACCGGCTTGAGACTCATCATGTGCCTCGCCTAAAACCTTCGAATGGAGTTCTTTATAGGGAACGAGTTTCCAAGCATTGAGATCAGGGACAGTGAAGTCAATGATCTCATTGCTCTGATGATAATATAATATATTGTTCTCTATTTTCCAATTAGGAAATGCATGTGGATGGCGTTGTACGTCTGTTTTTCTCTTTCTATACCACTCGTCTTTAGTTTCCTCTATGGAAGAAACTGGTTATGTAACTTCTTTGTCTTGATCCATACGCGATAGAAAATCTGGGACAACATTTAGCGAACCCTTTCTATATTGTATTTCAAAATCATACTCAGAGAAACTTAGCGACCATCTGGCTAGGCGACTAGTTGGATCCTTAAGAGATCTTAACCACTTCAGGCTGTGGTGATCAGTCACAACCGTAAAGTAGAAACCCTCAAGATACTCTCTAAACTTTTTAATCGCCCAGACGACCGCCAAGGACTCTCTTTCAGTGGCTGAATAGTTACGTTCTGAGCTCGATAAAGTACGGCTTGCATAGGCAATTATGCGCTCTTTATCCTCCAGCACTTGTATAAGAACCGCGCCTAATTCCGATGCGCTCGCATCCGTTTGCAGAGTGAAGGGCTGCGAGAAGTCAGGACATGCGACTACTGGAGCTGAAGTTAAAGCTCTCTTAATCGAGTCGAATGACACTGTCTGCTCGTCAGTCCATTCCCAAACCTGCTTGGATTTGAGCACACGAGTAAGAGGTTCGGCTGCTGTTGCTAGATTTGGTAAAAAGCGCCGGTACCAAGAAGCAAACCCTAGAAACCTGCGCAATTGACGAATGTTTTGAGGTGCTTCGTACTCAAGAATTGGAGCCAATTTCTCAGGGTCTATTTTGACTCCTTCGTTGTTGACTACAAATCCCAAATACTTTATCTCATTGCGAAAAAAGAGCATTTATCCGGATTAATTGTAAGTCCGGCATCTTTAATGCGCTCTAACGTTTCTTTAAGCCATTTGAGGTGGTCCTCGAATGTTTCCGTCACCACCACGATATCGTCTAAATAAGCAAATGCATAGGGTTCCATTTCTGGACCTATGATCTTATCTATAAGGCGCTGGAAGGATGCCGGAGCGCCAGTGAGGCCAAATGGCATAGTTTTTATATTGAAAATGACCCCTTCCAGAAACCGAAAACGCCGTGATCTCTCGGCTTTGAATTTCCAACGGAGTTTGGTGGGAAGCTTGATCGAGATCAATTGTCGACATGTAATTTGCTGTTTGTAATTTATCTAAAATATTTGACATCGGGGGTAACGGATATGCATCTTTTTTCGAGACTTTTTTTACGTCTCGATAATCGATACATAATCGATAGGTACCGTTAGGTTTACGTACCATAACAATAAGTGAGTTCCACCCACTCTTAGAGGGTTCTATTATATCTAAGGCCACGAGTTTGTCTATAAGTTTATACATCTCGTCCATGATAGCCGGGGACCTTCTAATAGATTTTGCCCTAATAGGTTCGTGACCTTCTACATTAATCTTATGCTCGATTAAGTGAGTCCTACCTAACTTAGTTGGAGTGGGGGCATACATTTTTAAAAACTTCTCGACTAAATCAATCTGTTCGCTTGTTAATTCTTTGAGAGCGGAACATTCATCGCCTTCGCGGTTTTCTGGAAAAGAAATAAGGTCAATAACAGGCGCGAAGGATTCTATATTTGGTATCATCCTTACTGTATTCGATGCGCCATCGACCAAAAGTTTAAATATGCGAATTGCATCTATTCCTAGGATGCACTCGTAATTAAAGTTTTTCACTACTACGAAAGGAATTTTTTTTGTTACCGTCCCTATCTCACATGGCAAATCGATTTGTCCTAATGTGGATTGTGTGTTACCGTTTGGAAAAATAATGGCTTTCACGTTTGAGGTTTTGAAATTTTTATTTAATTGTTTAGTTAATTGAAAACTTGTTTCGCTTAGTATTGACCTAGATGAACCCGTGTCAATCAAAGCTTTAAGATTACTATCACCAATTTTGATTTTAACAAAGAAACGTTCGGTAATATTACTAATTGTTACTGCTGAACAATCTATCTCTTGTGACAATGTGGGGTCGAACTTTATTTGGCTAGCAGGATGCGCCTTTTCCCCCCCAGACTCCATCAACGGCGACAAATTTAGTTCAGCTAGTAGGTTTGATAACTCGGGTAGGTCAGTTTGTTTAGAAGAGAGTTCAGTGATGACCTGCTTCACTGAGCTCTCTTTTCGTTTCCCTTTTTACTTTTTGATTTACATTAAGCAGTTGTGCAATCTGGAGCTTTTACTCCTCGTCTACCACAACGGAAACAGTAGTGTAATTTGTCTTTTGGACACTCGATTTCGAAATGGCCGTGTGGACCTGGGGTGCCATGTGACAAACAATTCCTACAAATTAAGTGGGAATTATCTGCGTTGATAGCTGATACCGGTGTGTCATTAGGGGGAGCTGCTTTTACTTGCGCTTTTTTATTTTTACCGTTAGATTTCGATGAGTTTTGCTTTTTAGTATTTGTTTCCTTATTAGGATTATGTGACAGGACAGAACATTCGCTATCTGTTGGTAAATTTATCGAATTTTGTTTTTCGCTGGTTGTAGTAGCAGCTACTTTTAAAGACTGTTTATTATTTTTACTACTAGTTTCCCCTTTGTATGCAAATTCTGGTAAAAATGAGGCTTCGGGTGTGGGTGGGGGTTTGTACTCTTTGAAAGTAGCCCACTCTGCTTCCCATTCTTGACCTATTTGTGCTAAGCGTTGTAGGTCGGAAACTTCGTTTCTTTTAATTACTTTTTTGTATTCTGTTCTAAGTCCCCTATGAGCATAGTCGAGTTGCTCTTCTATTGGTGTGGACCTATTGAGTTTATTATATAATCCTATTAAGCAAGTTAAATAGTCTTTTATCTTCTCATGCGCGCCTTGAGTGCGCAGCCTAATTTGATCACGGATTCTATATTCAAAATTTTCGTCTCCGAATCTAGATCGGAATGAACTTTGAATGAATTGAGCATATTTATATTTGGTGGTGTTGGGGGCTGCACATTTGCGCTACATGGAAAAAATGTTGTTGATTGTGGTTGTTTGTTAAACGCGATGTTTTCGTATGGATTTTGAGCATCGGTTGAAGAATTTAGAAAATAATTATGATGCGGAAATGTGTGATCATGAGAAAACGTCGTGTTTATTGGTATTTGGCTATTCGCTTGTGAGGAGTAATGCACGTTACAGCTGCTTGTTAGCGCTTGGCAGATAGGTGGAGGAAATCGAGAAGGATTTATAAAGGTTGAAGACACCATCGGAAGAAAAGGATACGTGGACGTGACATTTCCAGATGTACCCGCTGTAGCAGTGGTTGTTGTAGTAATTGTTGTTACTACAACGTGTGTGTTGCTTTTTTGATGTGTTGTAGTATTTTGTGCTTTTGTATTTAGAGGAAGCTCAAAATCAGATGATTGGTCATCTAAAACATCAGGGATTTCCGGATAGTAGCTATCTTCTTGATTATTCCACGGGATTGTGTCAAAGCCGTCTCGTCTTTGTAAGAACCGTAGGAGTCTTTCTCTCACAATTGGAGTCGTACCAGTTGGATTAACGTAGAACTCGATAGCGAGTCTACGCAAATCAGTTTCACTAAGTGAGAATAGCCAATTAATTTTTTCTTCTGTAGTGGGCATTGCTTCTATTTTATTAAACAGAAAGAAAAATTAAAATATCTAATTTTATGAATTATGTTTCAATATATTGTAAATAAAAAATTTTTATTGTTTAGAAGCAATGTTTGAGAAGATAAGAAGTGTCACCGTCACAGTAAAATGCGAAAGAGAAAAAGAAGAATTTTATTTTAAAGTTCTAAAAAAATTCTCATTTCACAAACAAAATAAATCTGAATTTAAATTTTATTATTTAAGATTTAAAAGATTTATTTAAATCCAAATTAATTATTCAGATTAACTATTCAAATTTATTATTTCAATTAATCATTGAATCAATCATTTTTCAATTCATTGAGTTTTAAAATTTGATGTATTTAAATTGCATTAATTTTACAGATAAAATAAGTATTAATTTAAATTTTATTATCAATAACTTTAAAGATTTATTCAAAATCTAAATCAATTACTTAAATTAATTTATCCAATCATTTATTTAAATCAATCAATTAAGTCAATTAGAAAAAGTAATTAAGAACTTTATTTAATTTTTCTCATCTTACTCCGACTGTTGTAACTTCTTTTCTTTATATAAATTTAACGTAGCGTTAATTAATTTTAAAAAAACTGCTATTATTTATAGAAAAGTATTCTCTTTTAATATTTAATAAAAGAATTATTAAAGAAAAAGAAGTGTATTTTTCTTTATTTTTATTGTTAACTCGGCAATTGAAAGAAAATTAAATTTCAACTGTCATCGTTTTTATAATCAATAGTATTTATTTAAAATATTTTATTGATTATTGCTATTAAATTAAGTTAAAATTATTAGCAATATGCTTCACGAATTATTGTCTAATTATTATGACTTTATTTTTGGACTTATTTTCTGTATTTTGGTATATTTAAATTGTCTCTATGAGGAGTATATCTATATATACTTCTAATAGTGGGACTAATACAGGCTGTTTTCGGCATGGTCATGGATCGCGATCCGGATCACAAAGTAACCAATCACAGCATAGGAAAAGTGATCTGGATCACGATCCATCGCGATCCATGACCATGCTGAAAACGGCCACAGTAACATGTGTGTGAGGAGAGGAGCGCAGTGTGAGAGGGGAGAGCGATTCAAAATGTCGGATACTCTGGAACGTCGTGTACTTCGTCTAAAGCGACTACTGCGTTGCGCGAGTGGCTGTGTGGAGATGGTAACGGCAATATGGCTGCAGCTGTTTCTTGCCTTTCTCATCAAGCATCTACTGTAGTGCGAGAGAGAGCAAGAATTTCTTTCTATGTAGTGTAGGGGAAAGAAATGAAACTTTCTCCTTTAGCGCACGTGCGCGGAATACTTGTTGCTTTATACGAGGGGAACGCGACAAAGGTGTATTGGTTTGACGGAGAGGACCGATCTCTGTCTAACACATACGTGGCGTCTCTAAGCACATGTTTTGTAGAAAAGAAAATTTTGCATTAATTGAGGCAATGCGCGAGTCATTTGTATATTAAATATGTATTATAAGAATGCTATATTTTATGTTAAGTAATGACGTATAGGGCGTTTTAGATTTTTAAACAGGGCTTGTCAATTAAAAGCGAAAATGCGCATGATTATGCTGCATTTAGTTTAAAGTTTTACACTGATGGAAAGTAAGGTTAGGAGAAAAAGAGAGAACATAAAAGTTAAGAAAACATTGATAGAGTAATAAAATGCAATGATCATATTTTTTCTTTTTCTGTGAAATGCTATTCTGTGCTTAATTATTCGTTTACCCGATAGTCACCACATTTTTGTTGGGCGCCATTTATAGCTTGTCAATTCTTATATCTAATTAGAAATGAAAATAACTCCTTTTTGGAAATCGAAGTCTCGGGTTAACCTCAAACAAATTGACAAATTATAAAGGCTGCTCGCGATTTACGAGCGCCTGGCAATTTAATAATTATTTGTATAACATATATATACAAATAATTAATGGCCATATTTATAAAATTTACGCGATTTAAATCTTGATTAGTGAAATCAGAAAATATAATTTATATTCCGGCTGGACGTGAATTCGAGTGGTGACCATTAATAAATAAATACAAACATATATATTTTTAAATTAACACAGAATCACATTTATTATCATTTAGAAAAAGTTTAGAAATTACATAAAATAAACAAAATCTCGAAATTCCCTCATGGATGCGAGAGCATAAAAACAAATGAATTTCTTTTTAATTTTTTAGTTTTTAACAATCAAGGCTCTGACTTATTGCCATAACTAAATATTCAAATATTCCTCCTTAATAATTTTTCCTTTTACTTTCCGGCCAATGCCTCAAATTAAAACAAAACAAAAACAAAAGAATCTTTCTTTAAAAATAAGTCCGTCGCCTTTGACGTGCAAAACGTGAAGAACAAGCGCCCCTCGGCTGCTCGTTCTTTTCGCCTATTAGACGCGGCTCTTACTCAACAGCCACCCTGTCGATAAATGTAGATTAATACATCTACGAGTAACGACTAATGGGTTGCGGCCTTGCAGGCGCGACTTAATATTATTCCTAATATTAATTTAAGGAAAACAGCTAATCTTGGACTAGTGACACTAAGTTATCACGTAATGAGCCTGGAGCATTGCAATAACACAATAAAATTAATTTTATAAACATAAACAATAAAACAAATTTTTGTTTAATAATAATAGTTCTTGTGATAGAACTTTTGGCTGCATTATTTAATATTTGTCCTCAAGACTGCTTCCTGAACCCTGCTCGCTCCTTCTGAGAGTCCTTATTGGTTTGGTTGCGCTACTTTCGTCGCATCTAATAGGCTTAAATAAAAACAATACGGCAGTAATCAGTTCTTTCTTACTTTCGGAAATACTGTCGGATCCTTTTAAGATAAATTTTTTTATGAAAATAATAATAATTTTAACAGTAAGTGTTCATCAAAATTACATAGATTGATTTTACCCCTTCTAAAAAATAACATTTTATCCAAAGGAAAATATATATATAAAAAGGGGGCTTCACGTCCACGTCAAGGTCGAGGACTTAAAAAGTGTCTTCAATTTTGACACTGTTACAATATAAAGATTCAAGTAGGCCTTTTGAAAAGATTTGATATCTAATTCAAAAGAAAGCAGTAGGTTTTTCTATAACATGAGAATCTTACATCATTAAAAAGCTTCAAGGCATTTGCAAACTTTTATAAATGTCTTGGCAAAACTTCAGAAAGGTTGCTTGTTTTCTGTAGAACTTCTTTACATTGATTCCTGTGCATGGATCCTCCATGATATCCAACTAAAAATTCGACATTCGAACTAGACGATTAAAATGTCTAATTTTAGAATTCGACATTTTAGCGTTCTAAAACTGAACAAAATGCTTACTGTTACTTTGAAACAAAAATTCAATTATTTTGTTTTGACCCCGATCGATTTTTTGTTTAGGGCATTTTTTAACACTGTTAGGGTCATATTTAAGGACAGTAGGTGCAAAATTCATGGTCATTTTTTTAAACCCAAAAACCTTTCCTTAGAAACGTGCTTAACCTAGTGAACTGCAGTTTTCTATTAGTTTTTTTATATCTAGACTTCAGGATAAATTGAATGAGAACGATTTGAGTTTGCTACATTTACGGAACCCTCAGATTTACTACAAGTTCAACTCGCACTTGTCAGGTTTTAGTTTTTAAGTCATAAAAATATTTTTACTGTCCGGAATTTTGGATTTGACAGCCGTATTGACCATTGCTTCTACTATGTCTGTCCTTCCTTATATAGAGCGTTCTATATATGTGACCGCGTTTGAGAAAAGATACCTCATGACCTCCATTTTAAGGACTTAAAGTGTAAAAAAACATTTAAATCTAAAATTGATTTTTTTGGTCATAAGGTTCCTTTTCTCAGACGCGGTCACATATATCGTAACCAAGTAGAAGAATCTACCATTTAGCTAAGCGTCTAGACGGTTAGCTAACCGGCGCCAAAAAGACAAAGCAACTTAATATTTGCCTGTATTCGTCTATTGGCATGAGTAAATCCCTCAGTTAGCTAACTGACTAGACAGTTGTCTACTTTTTGTTTCTTAATTTGTTAACTTCTTACTTTTATCTATGTTCCGCTGTACACTAAATAAAATATGTTAGAACATGAATTATTATTTTTTGTATTTGAATAAGTTGAAGGTATAATTTCGTCTCTTGGCCTAATTTATAACATTTCATACATAACCTTTAAACATTTTAGGTGCGGTTGTACACGCACGGCTCAAAAACAGCAATCCTTTATATCACGATTTTCAGTAAAAACAAATTTTAGACAGTTAAAAAATGTAACATTCGAAAGCTATTACATCTTAACTTTTATGATATATAATTGAAACTTTAAATAAATAGATGTCATCACTTAAAACTCAACTTTGATTTAAGATAAAAAACATTTTAAAAAATTTTCTCAGAATTTCCAAAAATCCAATGGTTTAATTCTTAACATTTGTTTTCACTAAAAAAAGTATGCTTTAAAAACTAGCTTTTTTAAGCCGAGTGCTTGCAATAGTACTGACAATTTTCTGCGGTTGTGTATATTAAACAAATTTCTGTTTACAGCATTTTTGAAGGATGTATTAAAAAACGATAGAATTACAAAGAAATCATTAGACGCTGCATTCAATACCATAATTTATACGGAAATATCAAAATATTTGAAAGGTAAAAATATCTGAAAAATACGTAAGCAGCTTAGAAGTGAGTGAATACTGAATATATCTTCTGCAATTTTTCGGATAACTATAAAATTTGTTTTGATTTCAGGAGAACATTAAGGTGATGTGAACTCATCAACTTCAGTTAACAAATGTATAAATTATCACAAGTTTTGTTAAAAATGTGAAGTAATTTTTCCATGATAATAAAAAAATATGTTAATTTAGATTTAATTTCTCTTTCCTTTAAAAATCCTTCAATAGAGTAGAACAGAGTAAAATAGTCACATTTTTACATTTTAATTTATAAAATCTGAATTTAAAATTTTTTTCTTAAATTTCCAATTGGCATTGAAAGTTTAGTTATTAAGCTTGAATATTCTTCACGGAAATATTTTTTATCCCATGAAAGGACTAAGTTATAAGAGTTTTACGAAAGCTCCGCAAGTGGCTTTTTTGTACCACCTGGTGGGGGGAAAAAGCCACCTCGCGATTTTATTAAAATATGTTATTAATTTTGGTATTTTTATAGTTTTCCTTTATTTACATGACAAATAATCTTATTTTTCAAATATTTTAATAAATTTTAAAGAGCTTTTATCAAGGAAAATTGAATATTATGTTAAGTTTACCTGTTTTCTATTTACACTGCCAAGTTTTTGTACCTTTATTTAAAGTACTCCTTCAATTTCACAACATATGTCATATTTTGTTGCAACCGTTCTTTCGTTCTTTATTTTTTAACGCACTTTATACTATTTTCTCGTCGTGTTTAATTAATTTTATTTAGTAAACACGCGACAATTTTGTAAAATTAGAAGGTTAGTTTAAGTAGAAAACAAATGAATTACACATAATATTCAATGGATTTTTGCCCCTGTCTTTTTCACCCCTAAGACCAGTTTTTCTAAAAGCTAAAATAAATTTTAAATTTAGTTCAAATTCCAAAAATTAACATTGTATATGTTCTGAGTATAGTTTTCTCCATATGTACTGTAACGCGGCATTTTATTTGCCGCGTACAAATTAATATTCATTGTCAATAATCAACTTTTAATTTTCTTATTCACGTCAAACTGAGAAACAACAATTATTTTCTCCTTGTGAGAAAACTTACTTTGAATTTGTCACTATTAAAATTTAGTTTCTCTTAAATTATGTTATTTAAACCTGTAATTTAGCAAACCGTCAGATCGCTGGTCAACACTAGTATTGTAAACATAAGAATGTGAAACTCGGTTTATCATTTCATGTCCACTGTCATCGCGAGTTCCGGATTTCCAATCTTCGGGATCACTGCTGAGAGATTGCTTCGTATTCCAACAAGTAATGTGTTTACTTGTAATCATTACGGGTCATACGAAGTGGCAAAAGGGCGAAGGTCCATCGACGAGGACATCAGCTGTCAAAACACTGGCTGCAGCCATCTTGCGAACCGGACGTCGTCGCGCAGTGCCCCTCGCGGAGACTAAACGAACTTTCATGAACTCTTTTTCGACGGTCGATAAATGACCTGAATTACTTACGGTCGCGCATCGATTACCATATGAAAATCTTGTAAAGAGTGCGCGTGAGACTCACCACGAACCCGAGATGCGCGTCTGCTTCGGCGTCCCCGTCGGCCATTTAATTCATTCTCATTTTGGCGTCTTATTGTGACAGGTCGCAGTAGACCGTTTTTATATAAAATTAAATTAAAAATAAGTTGTGTCTACTTCCCAAGGATGAGCCGAGGAACAATGCGGGGGCGTCGGCGCATCTCCGGTGAGTCTCGAAAGAATTAATGTGTTGTCTCCTGACGGATAATCGATCTAAAATAACATCTGTCAATTTTCTTTGTTTCACGACATTTCTGTAATTTGAACAGGTCCCGTCTGGACCTGTAATTTATTATTATTAAATCAAAATTTAAACATTAACTGGTAATTTCTCTTACCCCGCGCTCTCCTTGAAAAGATTGAGCTAGCATAAAATTAATTAAAATATTAGGTTTGAATATTTTTCCATAAAATATCTCTGGCGTTCGGGCATAAATTCAAACAACAAAGTAACGTGTGTTTTATTTAATTAGTTGATCCTGAAGTAAACAAAAATAAATTCTTGAAATAAAATAACCTCATTTAGAGTAATCAAATTAATAGTAATTTCTCGAATAACGGGTGTCTTACTATTGTTATAATTATAACAATAGTAAGACACCCGTTATAGTACAAACATTTACTTTTATAACCCGTTCACTTAAACAGGTTGTAATATGTTTGAAAAGTTCATCGAAATATTATACGCAGAGTAACTCAAAAATTAAAATTACAATAAAAATTATATTAATATAGGTACAACATCCAAACTAGTATCAAAAATTGCGTATTAACTGATAGTATTTATATTCTAAATAGCTGATAAATCGGTTTAATAGTTTTAAAAAAAGTCAAATGGCTTTTTTGCACCTTGGCTATTTCACCCCGTTCTACTCTATTTATGTCCAATCAAGTTAGCACTTTGAGATGATTTAACTCAGAACCGCAATTTTTTGCTTGAACCCTTAGTTTTTGGGTTAAAATAAAGTATTTCAATTCGGTAATACGACCTCGTACCAGAAACTAAAAACACGGTCTATCAGTATTATAACTCATGCTTTAACCCTATTTTTAGGGTTTCGTGGCCAAGGGCCAAAACCCTTATAGCGAGACTTCGGTGTCCGTCCGTAGTTTTTACGTCTTAAGTCTTATGTAATAAGGTTTAAGTCTTAAGTCTTATAGCAAGACTTTGGTATAGGAAGGTCTTAACTCCTATGACTTAAGACGTAACTTCAGTATAAGAAGGTCTTAAGTCCTAAGACTAAAGACTTAACTTCGGTATAAGAAGGTCTTAAGTCCTAAGTCCTAAGTCTTAAGTCTTATGTCCTATGTCTTAAGTCTTATGTCTTATAAGTCTTAAGTCTTAAGACAACATAACAACCATTGCCATGGTAACCGTTGCTATATTAATGGTTGACATAACAAACGTTGCCGTTGCAACCGTTGATACAGTAATGGTTGCCATTACAACCGTTGCCATGGCAACCGATACTATGATAATAAAAAAAAATTTCAATCTTAAGTACAAAAAAATTTCTAAATAAATTATTATTTTTTTTTTTGTCATTTTAGGCCACGAAACCCTATGATGTAGGCGCATTGCGCCTGCTTCTCTGACTGATTTTTATATATGTTTAAAATTTACCTAAATTAGATCATTTATTTTATTCTCTATTTATGAATTAATTTTTATTTTTGTAAATGTTTTCCATTTCGACACAGATAAGATATATTTCTCGCTTTCTAAAGTGTTTTTTTAATCATCGGCTTTATGAGATTTCCTTGCTTGCGAAAATTTTAGTAAGCGTTGAGCTTCGAGTATAAACACTCGTCGAATAGTACTCATACATATTATAAAATAAATGAATTTATTTGTATGTTGATTATTATTCTCTCAATTAATTACAGTCTTTTACGGCTTTCAAATTCGAGGTATTTGGGTTCCTCTGTGTCCCTTTTTAATTGTTTTCGTTTTTTACTACCTAAAAAATAAGATAAAATTATTATTTTCATCATTACAGATTTTATTTGAAAATACATCCTCAATTTTTGGATTAGGTTATTGTTATGGAAAATATTACCGACAAAAATTAAAAAAATTATACCAAAGTCATTTAGAATTGTACTATTTTATCAGATGTAAAGAAGCAGTGTCTGGACACTGCCAACAAGTGTCCCGCCATTGCCGAAACAGTGATTTACGATAATAACGATCTACAATTGTGTCTATCGCACTATTATGTATAATGCTCTAGAAATTTCGAAGGAATCTTACACACTAATAAATTAAAGCATTTGTAGTTAAAACAAATTGCCAGATTTTATGCCCAGAAAATGTGTATCATATATAAAAAAGCTTTAACAGAATAAAACTTTACTTTTACACAAGAAGAAACAGCACTGTCAACTCAGCTGTTTGAAATATCGCAGTGTCTCATTATACCAGCTGTCCCGCCACTGCCGACAATGCCTTACATTTTAATTTAATAGTTTATGTCAATGATAATTTATCTAATAGTATAATTAAAAATAGGCGATTTTGTTTCAAGGCTAATAAAACTTATAATTAATTAACACATATAGAGATAGCTTTAACTGAATGAATAAAGTTTATCATTATAGAGATTTAACAGATCTCCTTCTTTTTGGTTTTAATGTAATTTGATGTTTACTTTCGTGTTTTGAATAAAAAATTGTTATATTTTGATCAGAAAATGCAATTAATTTAGGATCTTCACAAAAAGTTTTATTGACTTAATTGCAAATACTATTGCAGCTAATTATAAATATTCTTAAGAAAATAATTTTAGATTATTGGCAAAAGAGGTTATTAGTGAATCTATCTTTGATATATTTTATATTTGAAAACTGTTATCCAAATTTTGTTTGTTTATGAACAAAATAAAACATTGCACATTAAAGTAAATATTCGTTATTTAAAAATATTGCAAATAATATGCGCAATATCTTTAATGATAGATCGTCCAATCCTTCTGACAGGACAACAACGATATAGGTGAGTTTTTCCTAAATTTGGAGAACTTAGAGACACTATTAAATGTTGTTTTATTAAATTATATAAATCCTTAAAATATAAATTTGAAAATTTGTATTTTTACAGTCCGGTTAAAATCGCTAAAGTTATTTATCTTTTCTAAGAAATTTTGAAAAATACGCCAAAACAATTTGATTCGACATTAGGGAATATTGTTAATATCTATACGATATGAATTGGATTAAGCGCTGCAACGGAAGAAGTTATAACAGATTGAACGATTACTGTTGTATTACAGGTTTCTTAAGCTGTAAAATGTTAGATTTTGGGACAAGAAACCGTAAATACAAGCTATGCGCACTTCGTCAAAAAAAAGATGATCACAATTGCCGTCACAATTTCGAAGGAAGTACCAAGGCGATGGAAGCCGACTTGGGAGCTGAATCAACATCAACTGGGGTTGATATTCGAGTTGTTATTGGTGACGCGGACAGTTTAACAATTGCGAACATTCGTAAGGGCAATGAGAAAACGATTTACAAACTGTCCGACTAAAATTATTTGCGCACTTTTTAAATTTATTTTTCATTAATTTTCGACTTTCTAAACATTCGCTGTCAAACCACGGCTGTGAACGGCCCAAATTCGCATTAGGTTTCGTAACCATATTTAAATTTTGAAAAACCTTCATTATTGTTGTTATTAAGTTATCAGCAAGGGTATCGATATTATCTGTATGAATGACTATATTCGAGTATACTCACACCTCATTCGTATAAGCATGTGCTAAATTTCCCTCCCATTTATATTCATTTTTAAAACTATTTATGTTACCAGATTCCACAGGCATGTCCAATAAGAGAGCTAGAGGGAAATGATCTGATCCTAAAATCAAATCTGTAACTTTTAAATTTTGAACTAAATTCGCCGTATTAAGTCTGATCCATATTCAATCTACTAAAGAATCTTGTATATTAAATGTATAGTCTCATTTAATTCATTTACACTTTCTATTATATTTATATTAGGATTAAAGTAGATTCAACAGACTGTGAATTTAAAAAATGGCTTTTTAAATTTTCGTAACAATAATCACTTATCAGCTGTTGACACTTTGCTTTACATGTATCTAATTTCGTTATAATTTTCTCGTTTGCAACCTTCATAGTTAATATATCTTATATCACAAGGTTCAGTTTACTTTGATTTAATACCACTTGATTTCTTAACTCCACGAAAACTTGAGCTTTTTTTTATTCTTGAGCTTTTAAATAAATAATTGAATGAAAATTAATAAATTTAAGAGATAAAAAATGAGCACCTTCTGTTAAAGTTATGTTTATTTCTCAGGAATTGAAAAATTAGTATCACAGGTCCTGAAGAAATCAGTGACTACTATGTTCGAAGGGTTATGGAATTTGCCCAATCAGGAGACGTAACTTTAATAAATAATTTTTAATGGAGAATATAATATTGTAACTGCGGACACATATTATGTCATAAAATGTAATTTTTCAGTTGCTTACATTACTTAATAAATTTTGCGGCAACCTTGGAATTTGTGTTAATTGGTATACTTTATTGCAAATGATGGTCATTTGCAACAAATCAAAGAAATTTATTAAAAATGTAGTTGACGTTGGTATATTCACAAATGGGTTTTCCACATTAACGGAAGAAAAAATCATTACGTTAGTTTGAAAAAATTATTAAACCGGGAAATGAACATAACGCGGCTGTCTTGAAGCTAGAAAATTCCAAGCAAAAATGAAGAGTAAAACTGTACCCGGGAATATGTTCGGGGTGACGTAAATATCACAAATCCGTTTGATTTGAAATCCTAGCTGATCGTTAAGCAAGATATCGCAAAATTAATCAAAACATTATAAATTTTATTTTCGTTTTTTTAAAGAAATGCAACTTTAGTTTTATTATTGATTTGACATTTTACATTTGACTTGGTTGGTGTGATGGTTACATTTAAATTAACCAAAAATGTCTAAAAATGATATATCGGCAAACCACCAAAAAAACCGCCCAAAAATTTGCGCTCCTTGTGGAGAAAAAATTGTTCTAAAAGGAAAAAAGTTAAAGTGGTTTGCTATAACCGAAAAATATGTAGATTTGATCAAAAAGTATTTGAATGAGAAATTTGATCTACAAAATTCCAAGTTTCCTTTGAGTATTTGCGTTTCTTGTCGTTTGTCACTTGCACAGAAAATCGGGGGGTGTAATATTTGTTGCACCTCATTTTAACACCTCTGTTGAAGTCATCTTCAGAAAAGTATCAAGGCTCGAGATTTAGTTAAAGCTAAAAATAATCCTAAAGCTTAAGGCTTGCTCAAAGCTCGAGACTTCTTTAAAGATTAAATTCTCCTAAAGCTTAAGGCTAGCTCAAGGCTCAAGACTTGTTTAAAGCCTAAATTAAAGCTAAAAACACTTCTAAGCTTAAAGATCGCTCAAGGCTCGAGAATTGGTTGAAGCTAAAAATAATCCTAAAGCTTAAGGCTCGAGACTTGTTTGAAGCCTAAATTGAAGCTAAAAACTCTTCTAAGCTTAAAGATCGCTCAAGGCTCGAAAATTGGTTGAAGCTAAGAATAATCCTAAAGCTTGAAGGATCTCATGGCTCGAGACTTGGGTAAGGCTAAAAATAATACTAAAGCTTGAGGCTAGCTCAAGGCACGAGACTTGGCTAAAGCAAAAAATAATCCTAAAGCTTAAGGCTAGCTCAAGGCTTAAGACTTCGTTGAAGCTTAAATTCTCCTAAAGCTTAAGGCTAGCTCAAGACTCGAGACTTGTTTGAAGCCTAAATTGAAGCTAAACACTCTTCTAAGCTTAAAGATCGCTCAAGGCTGGGGAATTGGTTAAATCTAAGAATAATCCTAAAGGTATCTCATGGCTCGAGACTTGGTTGAAGCTAAGATTATCCTACATCTTAAAGTTCCCTCAAGGCTCGAGACTTCGAACAAGCTTTAATTCATGGTTGAAAGTTAAAAACTCCTCTAAGCCTAATGATCCCTCAAGGCTCAAGACTTAGTTGAAGCTAAAAATAATACTAAAGCTTAAGGCTAGCTCAAGGCACGAGACTTGGTTAAAGCAAAAAATAATCCTAAAGCTCAAGGCTAAAGACTTCGTTAAAGCTTAAATTCTTCTAAAGCTTAAGGCTAGCTCAAGGCTGGAGACTTGTTTGAATCCTTAATTAAAACCAAAAACTCCTTTAAGCTTAAGGATGGCTCAAGGCTCAAGACTTGGTTAAAGCTAAAAATAATCCTAAATCTTAAGGCTAGCTCAAGGCTCGAGACTTGGTTGAAGCTAGAATAATCCTAAAGCTTAAGGGTCGCTTAAGGCTCGAGACTTTGTTGAATCTAAAAACTCCCTTAATCTTGAGTATCGCTCAAGGCTCGAGGCTTGGTTGATGCTAAAATAATCCTAAAGCTTAAGGCTCGCTTAAGGTTCAAGACTTCGTTGAAGCTAAAAACTCCCTTAAGCTGGAGTATCGCTCAAAGCTCGAGACTTGGTTGAAGCTAAAAACAATCCTAAATCTTAAGGCTTGCTGAAGGCTCGAGACTTCGTTGAAGCTTAAATTCTCCTCAAGCTTAAGGCTAGCTCAAGGCTCGAGACTTGTTTGAAGCCTTAATTGAAGCTAAAAACTCCTAAGCCTAAGGATCGCTCAAGGCTCGAGACTTGGTTGAAGCTAAAAATAATCCTAAAGCTTAAAGCTAGCTCAAGGCTTGAGACTTCATTTAAGCTTAAATTCTCCTAAAGCTTAAGACTAGCTCAAGGCTCGAGACTTGTTAAAGCCTTAATTGAAGCTAAAAACTCTTCTAAGCTTAAAGATCGCTTAAAGCTCGAGACTTGGTTGAAGCCAAAAATTATCCTAAAGCCTAAGGTTCCCTCAAGGCTCGAGACTTGGTTGAAGCTAAAAACTCCCTAAGCTTAATGATCGCTCAAGGCTCGAGACTTGGTTGAAGCTAAAGATAATCCTGAAGCTTAAGGCTCCCTCAAGGGTCGAGACTTGGTTGAAGCTAAAAACTCCCCTAAAGTTTAAGGCATAAACCCTAATTAAAAATTCATAAACCCAGAAATTTAGATTTTCTAAGTTTTTTCTCTAAGTAACAAAATGAAAACTGCTTATTAGCCAAAATGTACATTTTAACAAGAACATTCTAGTAACTTTTTTATGCATATTTGTACAAAGTTTTTTGATAGATACGTTAATTATACTTATTTGGTCTACTTAAATTTGTTAAACCTAAAAGTTAGGCTAAAAAGTAGAAAATGTTTTTTATTTTAAGTCTTATTTTATATGTGTATAAAAGGTAAGAAACTCCATTTTATGTTATACTTACTTTCATAGTTAAAATAATAATTTTTTTCTTGATAGTTTAAAAAAAATATCAATTTTTATAGCTGAAAAATGTTTTTATTAATTACTATTCCTTAAATCATACACATGAAATTTATAGCTGATATTAGTAGCAAATTTTTTTCGTAGACTTGCAATATAGTTTAATAGAATTATTCGTAGTAACAAATTGTAATATCAGCATTGTCATTATAATTAAATCATCTAACATTGATGAAAAACATACTGGTAAAGCAAAGATTATATATTTTAGAAATAAGGGCAAGAAAGTAAATAATGAAATATTTTGTTTTCTAGTGTAGAAATACAAACTCACCAATTTAATACTTGGGTAGAAATTGAGTGTAACTGATGAGTTATGTGAATTTTTTTTAACATTAGGGATGAAAAGAAAATAATAATAAATGTCATATTTTAGTATAAATTATCTAAGTTGAAAATTAATAATTCTGGATTAAATCTTAGTTTTAATTACTTTTCTCATCTTTCTTTGATTCACTCTTTTTATTTTCCAAACTTTGTTGTCGTAATCTTCCACACATATTGTTAATAGTTTTTATATATTGGTCGATTTTAATGGATGACCCTTCATTTTTGTTTTCTATGAAATCTAGTATAATAATGTAAATTGTAAGAAAGTAGTATTGGAGAGTTAATGTTAATAATAATTCTTTCTACTACAAACAATTTCAATAACGTTTCTTTGGAATCTTTAAATTTTAAATTATATTGTTATTATTAAAAATGATGGTTTTTGGAAATATTTTTATAATTCAATATTGTATTTTTTTATAACTGTAGATTATATACTTTAATACCATTAATCTATATTATGATTAAACTTAATGAAAATTTTATTACCAAAAACTGCATTAAATATATCTTGAGGTATAGGCTCCTTTCCTCTTTTTCCTAATGCAGACATTTTTTCTAATTTGTCTATCCCGACTAAGTTTAACAATAACTTCCTCACCATTTCCTCAGGATTTTGTTGTGATTTTAAAACTTCAGAAATTATTAAATTTTTTACAAAAACATTTTCCTTTTCAGATAATTGAGTCATTTCTTCAGTTATTCGTTCTGTTATAGTTGGAGGTAGAGGCTAAATGTAATTCACAATATAATTAAAATCTGATATGCAATATTTCATAATAAAAAATACATTTAAGGTAAACAACCTTTGTTGCCGACGTAGATATTTCGATTTGAGTTTCATTCACTTTTGTTCGCATCCATGAAACAAGATTTTCCAAAAAATTTAAATTTTCTCGTGTAACTGAAAAGAAAGATAAATATTATTCCATTATCAAATTACCAGAAAGACACTTTATATTGTTATGACCATTGTCAGAGTTGCCACAAAAATTTAAGAAATTTTAAATGATTAGATACTGAGAAAAATGTTTTAATACATTTATTTAGGATTTTCATTAATTGTAAAATTATTTAGAAAACAACAATAACTTCTTTTTTAAATAAATATTTAACCATTTCTATTTTTCCGTAGAAATTGGGATTTATTGTAACTTCTTTGAAATAATTTTTATCATTTAAATTGAATTATTTTTAAAAATTCACAAAATTATGCTTTCATTTTTAAATTATTATCTAATTCCTTTCAGGATAATTTAATTCTTGACTAGAATTTTTTAAAACTTGCAAATAATTTAATTTCTAGAAAGTATTTTATTATTTTTCAAAAAATTAAATTCTTGTTACGAATTTTGATATTTATCTAAAAAATTGAATTACAAAAAAGAATTTTATTAAAATCTCTTAAAATAATTGATTTTATGGAAAGAATTTTTGTTGATTAGCAAGATAATTGAATTCTTTTGCAGAGTTACTTGAAACTTTCTGAAAATAATTGATTTTCTGCGACGAATTAAGAGTTATTTATGAAAATAATTGAATTGTTGCAACAAATTTTATTCAATAATTAAATGTTTCTTAAAATTTATTTCTTTTGTCAAGTTTTAATAAAATCTTTAAGATTAATTGCATTTTTCGAGGGATTTATTGAAAATTGTATTAAAAATATTTGAAATTCTGCAATAAAAATAATTTAATTCCTAAATAAAATGTAATTGTTTATGAAAATATTCAAATGTTTTTGTAGAAGTGTTTATAAAATTTTTTTTTAATAATTAATTTATTTGATAAATTTTATGAAAATAGTGAATATTGGAAATCGTTAAATATCGATAAACTTTTGAAAATAATTGAAATTTTGCAAAGTTTTATTTAAATTTCTGAAAATAATTGTATTTTGGTAAAAATTTTTTGCTATTTATAAAGATAATTGAATTCTTAACGAGATATTTGCTATTTATAAAGATAATTGAATTCTTAACGAGATATTTGCTAATATTTTTTAAAATAATTGAATTTTCGTGATGAATATTGCTATTTATGAAAATAATTACATTTTACAAAGAATTTTATAAAAATTCTTAAAAATAATTTAATTTCGGTGAAGAAGTTTGTTATTTATCAAGATAATTGCGTTAAAACTCTTGAAGTAATTGAATAATATTAAAAAATTCATTCTTGTCAGAAATAGAAAATAACTGTTGAAAGTTTTGTATCAGAATTCATAGCAGTTTCATCATTTCGGAGGCAACCAAAAAAGAAACAAAAAAAATAAAATAGTTATTATTAAAATATTTTCTTATGAATTCTATAAATTTAGTTTTTTCCAATACTTTTAATAAAAATCCCTGACTTTTTCCTGATTTCCCTAACCAATTCTCCTTTCCCTGACTTTTCCCTGAATTCCTGATCTCCCTGACCTGTGGCATCTCTGAATTTTTTATAGCAAATTACATTTAGGGGGCTGATTTTGTTCACAACTTTTTGATTTAATAAGAGTTTCAGCAAAGTTTGGATCAGCTGAATTTTTTTCAGAATCAGCAATCGCATTTAATTCTGTAGAATTTTCTTTTTTTATGACTGTTGATAAAGGACCCTCATCATCGCAAGAATCAGTTTTTGATGTACTTTCCTTATCTTGATTTTAAGATAAAGACGATTTACTAGAATCTGAAAAAGTTAAAAAATATTTTTTAAAATTTTTTTAATGAAAAAGTTTTTAACTTTACACTATTTAGATTATTTTTAATTTTTATAATTGTATATACGTAAATTGAATGTTTTTTATATTATTTAAATAAAATAAACAATATTTTTTTATGTAAATTAAAAACAAATAAATATGTTGAATTGAACGACTTAAATAATTTCTATTAATATATGTTATTCATCCTTGTTATACATTAGATTACCTTTACAGAGTGATTTCGGATCACAACAGCTTTTTTCACCAATAGAGTTTTTCTGAAGTTGCAAATCAGTAGAATTTATTTCAGAGCAGGAGATCGGATTTAATCCTTTAGGAAGAACATCGTCTAAGGCAGTAGGTAATGAATTATTTGAACCATTTGACGATGGTTCATGTGAACTTGTCTTCAAACCAGAAGTTGTCTTGCATTGTAAATCAATCGAATTTTTTTCCAAATCGCTGTCAGTATTTAATTTCTCAGGGATGACTTCTCCTAAGACTGCGGACGCAGAATCGTTACTATCACACAATGTACTTTTTAATGCACTTGCATTACTAATCTTTTGAGTTGTAGACAATATACTCGAATCTGGAAAATTATTGCCATATTTTATTTGAAAGTTAATTAATACTTTAATATTAACTATACTGTACTAAAATGGTAAATAATTTAATTTCCTTATGATTGACCAATTCAGTTCATTTAAATAGACATTTACATTTTTAGGGTTCCGTACACCTACGGTGTAACGGCGGAACCCTATTGGTAATTGGTAGAATTAAAATAAACAATTATAAAAATATATTAAAATCATTTGATAAAAAAAAATAACTAAAAAAAATTAAAGTATTGTATACCGTAAGTGAGGCTAAATTCGCTCATGTAGGGTAAATTCGCTCAACCGATGTCTATTTTTTAAAATTCGATTAACATACTTTTTAGACAGAAATATTTAAGATTTACAATTGTTTTGGTTAATATAAATGCTAAACTTTAATTTAAAATTTATTTGCAGCAAATTCATTAGTAACTTTCAGTAGAAATTATATTTAAAACACAAGTAAATAATTTTGATATTGAACAAGTAGTACGAAAAAGTAGGGAATAAAGCTTTACTTAAAAATTTTTAAGTTGAATACTTCTGAACATTACATTTCCTGTAACTCCAACATGATTTTCATAAAGCACAAAAATTAAAGCAATAAACAGATTCTGCAAAAAATCAATTTAAAAAAAAATTCAAATTTGTTGTGTAAATTTTCTCAGAAAATAAGTCTACAAAAAAGATGTTTGGGCCTGGATATTTTAAGTATGTTAATTATTTTAATTTATAATTCGATTTTTTTAAATAATAGTACTCTTATAACTGAAAATTAAACGATTTAAAACGGTTTAAGCACTAAACTGTCAAACTTAACCTTGTTTTTTATAGTTTGATTGAAAGATTGAATCTAATTACTTATTGATAAAACAATATTAAATATTTATTCCAATAACTTTGTATATTGTTCTTAATTTTTTTCTTTATTGATTCTAAAGAATATTTAGTTTCATTTTTGCAGATTATAATATATTTTGCCAGAATAATAATGGTGAGCGAATTTACCCATCATTTAAAGGTAAAGTCGCTCACAAAAAAAAGGCTTATAAATAATTTTCTGCAACATATTTTAATTTCTTTATGCAGTAATAGGAAAGATAAAGGGTTAAAGATTATATATTTTCAGTGCCAATGTTTATTTTCATCGTTTCCCGAAGTTATTTAAAAAAGAATTGAAAAATTGAGCGAATTTAGCCTTACTTACGGTATCTAATATTGTAAACAATAATAAGCAGAGGAACTATAATAAATTTTGAAAATTTTGTTCCTCTGCTTATTATTGTTTACAATATTAGATATATACAATACTTTAATTTTTTTGTTATTTTTTTTATCAAATGATTTTAATATATTTTTATAATTGTTTATTTTAATTCTACCAATTACCGATCAATCCCAAGTGCGAAATGCCAAGACTGCAAAAACGGCCCATTATTGATCCAGTAATGTCTGCCGAGAATTGGCAGTAGTTACTGGGCCATTACTGGTGTTCAAAACGTCCCATTGATGGGCCAATGATGGCGCCGTGGGTCAGATTTTCGAACTTTTTAAGACTGGGCCAGCTCTTGGCCCAATAATGGCACATTCACGGCAAAGTTGATCAATCTTTAATGGCAAAATTCAATTGCCAGTGATGTGACGAAGTTTTAAAGTTTTAAATGAGTAATGAGACAAATTTAGATTTAGAAGAGTCAATGGAGAGTGTTATTGATCATTTAGATGTGGAAAATTTACAAATTGTGGAAAAGGAAAAAGAAGAGAGAGAGAAAAATGAAAATAGATGAGGAGAATGAGTCAACAAAAATAGATGACGAAAGAGAAAATAATGAAGATGAGAAATTAGATGAGAAGGATGAGACAGGAGGGAAATTAGTAGAAGAGAAAGAAGCGACTGATGAGACGAAAAGAGAAAAACATGATGACTCTGTGACCGCATTTTTCAAAACTGGTGATTTGAAACCTACCTCTAGTAATTTTAATCCTAAACCCACAATTAGTAGTAATATTAAATGCAATTATAAAATATATCAGTATAAATTAACAAGAAAACTTGAAACCTCTGATTTTGTACCCCCAACTAATAAAAATGAAAATATTTCAGTTGAAGATAGAGTGACCAGACAAGAAAATAAAATTGATAAGTTGATTGTAATCGTGAACAAATTTTGCGAACTTTCAATACAGTTAACTGAACAATTAACAAGCATTGTTACCCAAATTAAAGATGTGTTAAAACACATAGAAACAGATTCACCAAGCCGTGAAACTTTAAGAGATCTCACAGGTTTACTTAGAACTGACTATGTGCAACAAAATAGAAAAACCAATGAAAATATCAAAGCTTTAGAGGGAATAGCCAAAACTTTTAGACTTGCACAAAAAGATATGATGCGCGAAACCAATAAGGTAATCAATGATGATTTACCATCAGATGAGAAAGGAACAAACGATATAAATGATAAATTAAAAATAGAAATCGAAAATAAAGTAAAAGAAACTCTTATAAATTTAAAGCAAAAGAATTTAGTAGAAAACTCTGAAAATAGTGAGAACAATTTCAAAAATTTAAAAGTAAATGATGTGGTTAAATTTGAGATTATAAATAAAGGTGGGAATTATAAAAGAGATTACAAATTAACAAACAATGTAAAATTTGAACATTTTAGAGACTATTTCACTTCGGAATTGAGATTTTTGTAAGGAATTCAACGGTCATAAAATAAAAGCGGACAGCAAATATTTTGACCCTTTTTCAATTTTCATTCTTCTTAAAAATTGGTGGATTTCGAAACACACGCGTAATTTGGTAGAAAATATGTTTTTAAATCCATAAAATAATTCCAAATGAAATCAATGATTTTCATATGTAATTACATATGAAAATTTTACCTAAAAAAAGTATTGTTTTAAAAAAATCTTTGTTTTTAAACTGAAAATTCTAAAAATAACATTGTTATTTAATTTTTCTATATGGAAAATTATTTGTTTATTTATTTAATTTCTGATCAAAATTTGATCTTAATTTTTCTGTATTTTCTATTTTTCATCAATAAAAATTATAATATGAAATTATTTAGAAAAATAAATTTTAAAAAATGCCCTTTTTAATCAAAAAAGCAGTAATGTGTTGAAAAAAGACGAAAATTTAATAATCGACTTCAAAAATTGTTAGAAAAAATTTGCAAACATCAACGTCGTTTTCTCAAGACAAAAATGGTTTTCGTAATTGGAAATAAATTCTGTGTACCTCTGTGTTTCGGAAAAAGGACTTTTTTCATAAAAAAGATTCAATTTTATGACAAAAATTATGTTTAATAATATTTCATAAAAAATTTACATTAAATTTTTTATACTTTTCCATTATAACATTTCTAAAAAATAAGAATAATATTAAATAATAATAGATAAATAAACAAATAAATATAATTATTTATATAATATTAAATAATAAAAGTAATGACTTATTATTTTTGTTGATCATCTTCGTCCCAACATTATCATAGCGTAAACACTTTTAACACGAAAACGGTGCAACCTGTTATGGTCGGCCATGTCCTACATCGAGCTGTTGCTTTGTTTTGTAAAACGCGGATTCATATTTACGCTTCTAGAAACATCTAATAGTCATAAGTAAGTTTCAATTATATTCTCTATTAAATATTATTTTTCCTTAAATCGCCCTTTTTTTCATTTTCTGTCTGAATTTTTAAAAATTAATTATCAAAGTCGAAAACTTCCCCTCTTTTGGTGTAATTTTCGACTTTGATAATTAATTTTTAAAAATCCAGACAGAAAATGAAAAAAGGTCGATTCAGGGAAAAATAATATTTAATAGAGAATATAAAACAATCTTTCTTATGACGATAATATGTTTCTATGGGCGTAAATATCAATCCTCGTTTTACGAAACATATCAAACCGATAGCTCAATATGAGAAGTTGGACATGGCGGACCATAACAGGTTGCTCCGTTTGCGTGGTACAGTAAGAATGAACGTGAGGAACAAAAATCTTAAATGTCAATTACTCTTATTGTTTACTATTATATTTATTATTTGTTTATTTATTTATTATTGTTATTATATCTATTATTATTTATTATTATACTTACTTTTTAAAAAAAGTTTTTTATAAAAATTTTTTCAAATACCAAGATTAATTTTTTTTATAGACAATTTGAAAATTATTACACTGGGAATAATATTGACACATTTAAAAAAATTAAATTTTAATGTATAATTTTTTTCTTTATTCTTTATCAACTATAGTTTATTCCTAAAAAGACTATTTAAAAAAAAATTTGGTTTTTTTTATTTCTAATGATTTAAAATTTTATGCTTCTTTTCCCAAATTTTTCACTTTGATAATTTATTTTAAAAAATCCTGCAACTTTTTTTAAAAAAATTGGCTTTTAGAAATAAACTACAGTCAATAAACATTCTAAGAAAATGTTTTCTTTAATTATTTAATGTTTCGATGACCGTCAATATGAATCCGGGGTTTACAAAGCAATACAAATAAATTGCTGTCTCTATATAGAAAACGACCTTATATATTTAATTATCACTTCAATGTAAACGATAGTAAACAGACATAGGATAAGTGCCCTAATTATTGCTACGGATGCTTAAATTTCTACGCGTTTGTGAAATAAGTCATTATTTATCACTTAAGAAAATATTAATGTTTTAAAAATGTTGAAAAATTATTTTGAACAATTCTTAATATAATTTTCTTTAAAGATATACATTTAAAATAAAAGTACTTTATTTTAAGTTGCTGCGGACAAAATGATATGTAAATGCATATTATATTGGCCTCAGAAACTGAAGACGCTCGAACAGCTCTACTGCCTGCAGGTCGTCATGGTAACACATAAGAGTAAGAGAGTCAGAAAATTCAAATTAAATGTTTTTTCTCCTTTACTCTCATAAATAAAATTTACGTTAAATGAATTTTATGTCAAAAGAAATTCATGTTAGATTTTTATGTCAATGGAAATTTATGTTACATAATTTTTATGTCAAATGGGAATTAAGTTATCTGAGTTTTATGTAACATAATATTTCTGTTTAATGAATTCTATGACAAATGATATTTATATTAAATGTTTCTTGTGTGCAATGAAATTTATGTCAAATTATGTGCATATTATGTGAATTTTAAGTTAAGTAGTTTTATATCAAATAGCTATTTGGTCAAAAAAGATTTCGGAAATAAGCATGCGTCTTATTTTTTTCTACAAGAAGTATTCTAGAAAATATATAAAACATGATGATATGGTGTAGATTTTTCAAGAAAATTTAATAAAAAATATGTTTGAATTTTAAAAATTATTTTTCTGTTCAAAAGATTGTTTTAAATTTTTTAAATATTTTGGTCTAACTTTGACGACCTGCATTTTCAAAGAAAAAAATTATACGTTAATGACTATAAATAATCTTTTCTGTAAAAAATGACCTTTAAAATAAGCTTAATATCATTAAAAAGCGTTCATTACATTAGAAGTTATTCAAATTTTTGTAAAACATTGAAAATTATTATTTTTTAAAAATATCTAAATAAAATACTGGCTAAATTACTTCTGTAAGGTCTTATTATTTTCAAAATTTTATCAGCTTTCAAACCATATGTCGAAACAAATTTTAGTTTTCATAAATTTTATTTTTAAAAACTTTTTTTATTTCCTTGAAAATGGATGGACTTACAATTTTGACCGTGGTACGGTATTTTATTTTGAAACTGTTAACATAATACAGATTTTATAATAAAATTAAAAAAAAACCATTTTGCATTTTATGTTAATCTATTTCAAATACACATTTTGCATTTTTCATTTTAAATAAGAAACAGAAAATAATTTTCCATTTTAAATAGGTTTTATCAACCTATTTGGCGTTTTGTATTTTAAATAGATATGAAGAACCATTTTACCCAGCTCTGCTCTCTCACCTCTACTGCCTGCCTGTCTGCGCAGGCAGGAGAAATGAGAGTAAGGGAGAAAAAACATTTAATTTGAATTTTCTGACTCTCTTACTCTTATGTGTTACCATGACGACCTGCAGGCAGTAGATCTGTGCGAGCGCCTTCAGTTTCTGAGACCAAAATAATATGCATTTAGATATCATTTTGTCCGCAGCAACTTAAAATAAAGTACTTTTATTTTAAATGTATATCTTTAAAGAAAATTATATTAAGAATTGTTCAAAATAATTTTTGCAACATTTTTAAAACATTAATATTTTCTTAAGTGATAAATAATGACTTATTTCACAAACGCGCAGAAATTTAAGCATCCGCAGCAATAATTAGCGCACTTATCCTATGTCTGTTTACTATCGTTTACATTGAAGTGATAATTAAATATATAAGCCCAAGTGCGAAAACCAACGCGGCCCAACATTGGCCAAGCATTAGCAAAGCTGGCATCAAGACTTGGCAGACAATATTGGCCCGACTTTTGTGGTGTTAACCACGGTTAGACGTCGGCAGACATTATTGGCCCAATACTGGCAGCCAGATGTCGGCAGACATTAATGGCCCAATATTGGCAGCCAGATCTCAGAAGACATTAATGGCCCAATATTGGCTGCCATTACTCCCCCAATGTTGACAAAATTTATAAAAAATATATTTTTTATTTAATTAACTAATTAATTGATAATATTTATACGGTTTATTTTCTTAAATTAAACGCAAACTTACAAACATTTGAAAATTTCTTACCGCTCGCGGGGATCGATACCTGAACCTGATGCACCACAGCCTAACACTCTGACCACTCTGCTACTCCGACGTGAAGTCGAGGAAGCAAAAGGGTTCTTATAAGCTACACTACACTGGCCGATACTGTGACATTATTGGGCCAAGCTACGTCCCAATATTGGCAATTATAATTTACCATCATAGATACAAAATGATAGACATTAATGTGCCATTCCTGGGCCAAGCTACACCCCAATTCTAGTAATTATAATTTGCTATCAAAGATACAAAATGTTTGCCATTAATGTGCCATTAATGGGCCAATCTTCGTCACATCACTGGCAATTGAATTTTGCCATTAAAGATTGATCAACTTTGCCAATGTTGTGCCGTTATTGAGCCAAGCTACGCTCCAATACTGGCAATTATAATTTGCCATGAAAGATACAAATTTTTTGTCATTAAAGTGCCAATAATGTGCCATTAATGAGCCGATCTTTGTCACATCGCTGGCAATTGTCTTTTGCCATTAAAGATTGATCAACTTTGCCGTGAATGTGCCATTATTAAGCTAAGCTACGCCCCAATACTGGCAATTATAATTTGCCTTCAAAGATACAAAATTTTTGCCATTAAAGTGCCACTAATGTGCCTTTAATGGGCCGATTTTCGTCACATAATTGTCAATTAAATTTAAAATAATTTAATATGAAAATTCATGATATGTTTTTAATATTTAATTATTATCAAAAAATTTAACTAGAATCCATTTTTAAATCAATTTTTATTAGAAAATTCTACGAGAATTCAATTATTTTAATACAAAAATAAATAATTTATTGAATAACTAAATGTTTTTTAAAATTGAATTATGAGAATTAAAATTTAGAAAACATTCATTTATTCAACAAATTTTTTAAATATTTTTGTAGAAAATTCTCTTTTTTTAAAAGGATATAATTTGCATCATTTCTATTTCTTAATTACAATTCACAGGTGGCTGGAAGGAAAAAAAAGTTTACCTACGATGCCCCTTCAAGTGAATGGTATCAGGTGATTCCATAGCATCCCCTGAGTCGAGAAAAACTTCACCCAAAATCATAGCTGTTCATTTGCGAGAGAATTGACCCTTTTAAGGGACGATTCAGGAAATTATTAAAGAATATTCTTTCAAATGATCAATAATGTTTGTAAAATTTTTTTACAGCTATTATATAATTCTTACAGATGTGAATGCTTTTATAAAGCTTCAATTTACATACATAAAGGGTAAAAAAATTTTTTTAGATACTTGCATTTTTGAAAATTTAGATTTTATAGAAATAACAATTGCAAATAACAAATTTTTTATGTGTTTCTCTGTATTGAAATATATTTAATTTTGTCAAATGTTTTTTTGCATCATTTATTTATAACCTAGTTTGTATCGCGCTAATCTGATGTTTACTGTTTTAACAAGAATTGTTAATATGTTTTAAAGTGTGTTCTTCGTATAAAATTGTAAAAATAAAGATGCCTCATCCTTCTAATCACCGTTGCGATCATGAAGAAAATAGGTCAAAACTTTGTGCCCCATGCGGGAGAAAAATTAGTCTTGGGGATAAAAAAATTGATTATTTCCGGATCACTGAAAACGTCGAACATCTTATTCAGCAATTTGTTAATGCTAATTTTTCCATAAATGACTCGAAATATCCTTTGAGTATTTGTTACAATTGTAGAAAGATACTTACTGAGCACAGCAAAGATAATTTTCAGAGGCCTTTTAAGATAATGCCGAATTATGAAGACATTTTGCTGCCAAAAAAAATAGAGCAAGTGATGAAGATTCAATTTGCAACTGCTTTATTTGTTTGACAGGACGGCATAAAGGATCAGTTAATATGAAAAAAAAATTGAAAATAGGAGAAAGTCTTAATTTATCTGTAAAAATCGATGCAAACAACGGGCAATTTGGATCGCACAATTCAAAAGTGACCAAGTTAGCAACCGCAAAACCGATAGAACAGCAACAAAGTTTAAAAACTTTGTGCAATCAATGTTTTCAAGAAATCGGAAAAGGCATTTCGCATTCGTGTATAAAAGATATTCGTTCACAGACAAAACTGGTAGGAAATATACTTTATTTAATTAAAGATATCCCACAAAAACAAAAAGAACAGGTTTGCAGTGAAATTATTCATCAAAAGGAAAAGAGTGAATCATTATTAACAGGGAATAATGTTGATTCATTGACATTAAGTACAATGGGGCGGAAAAGGACATTGCATTGTAAAAAATCGACTAAACCTATCGTGTTTCCAATTAAAGTTTACATACTTACCAGATTCATTCGAGTTCTTCAGGACAGCAAATGAAAAACTTAGCTACTTTTATTCGAGCGAATGCTGGTCGAAAATCAATTCCAGCTAATTATTCCAAGCAAGTGGCAGCAAGAGCTAGTGCTTTAAAAGATTTTTACAGGTATGATATATTATACTTTGTATTGTATTGTATTGTATTGTATTGTATTGTATTGTATTGTATTGTATTGTATTGTATTGTATTGTATTGTATTGTATGTATTGATCTGTATTGTATTGTATTGTATTGTATTGATTGTATTGTATGTATTGTATGTATTGTATTGTATTGTATTGTATTGTATTGTAATGTATGTATGTGTCTTGTATTGTATTGTATTTGTATGTATTGTATTGTTTTATGTATTGTATTGTATGTATTGTATTGTATTGTATGTATTGTATTGTATTGTATTGTCTTGTATTGTATTGTATGTATTTGTATTGTATGTATTGTATTTCTGTATTGTATTGTTTTATTGTCTTGTATTGTATTGTATTGTATTGTATTGTCTGTATTGTATTGTATTGTATTGTATTGTTATTGTATTGTATTGTATGATTGTATGTATTGTCTTGTATTGTATTGTATTGTATTGTATGTATTGTATTGTATTGTATTGTATTGTATTGTATTGTATTGTATTGTATTGTATTGTATTGTATGTATTGTATTGTATTGTATTGTATTGTATTGTATTGTATTGTATGTATTGTATTGTATTGTATTGTATTGTATTGTATTGTATTGTATTGTATTGTATTGTATTGTATTGTATTGTATTGTATTGTATTGTATTGTATTGTATTGTATTGTATTGTATTGTATTGTATTGTATTGTATTGTATTGTATTGTATTGTATTGTATTGTATTGTATTGTATTGTATTGTATTGTATTGTATTGTATTGTATTGTATTGTATTGTATTGTATTGTATTGTATTGTATTGTATTGTATTGTATTGTATTGTATTGTATTGTATTGTATTGTATTGTATTGTATTGTATTGTATTGTATTGTATTGTATTGTATTGTATTGTATTACAGGTACGAGACATTAGACTTTGATATTGAAAAAAGTAACGTTCAGCAGAAAAGACCTGTTGTATGGTGTAATTCTGAAGAAATACTGGAAGAAGTAATACAGAGAAGAAATTTAGTTGGTAACTACGTGATTAAAGTAATGGCAGATGGTGGACAAGGATTTTTTAAAGTCTGTATGACTATTCTCCCAGAATGTTACGCTTCTGATTTAAATTTAGCTTCCGATAATGTTCCTGTAAAGAAATTCAAGACTGATAAATTAACCAGTGTACACAATTGTGCCTCAGATAAAGGAAAGTTATGAAAATGTCAAAAAACTGTTCAACTTGATAAAAATCAATGACATTCCATTCAAGTTCGTAGCAGATTTTAAATTGCTTCTGATCATTAATGGACAGCAAACTGCAAGCGCTTCCTTCCCTTGTCCTTATTGCTTTATATCTTTAGAGAAATTGAAAACTCGGTCTGAACTGGAAAACGATGAAGAGGATCTTGAGTTAAAAACTTACGGCGATTTGAGACAAGATTATAAAACATTTATATCTCTCGGAAGTGATAAGAAAAAGTCCAAAACAAGCCACAGCACGGTCAACGTTCCATTGTTTGAAGAGGAAGATCACATGCCTGTCATTGAAAAATGCGTGTAATTATGACTGATCAGCTAGGTTATGGCCGTATATGAAAATTGACTGATCAGCTGCGTATATTTTTATATAGTCGTAAATGTTTTTAATGATTGCGGAAATTATCTTTCATAATGGATTTGCCAAGTGATTCATGTTTTAAATAATTATTTCTTAAATATTATTTATTTTGATGTATAAAATGATATAGTACGTTAATTCAACGGTTAATTGTAAAATGAATCAACACACCATCGCCTGACAGTTACTTTCGGAATCAAACTCACTTACGAGCAGGGTTGGGCGCGTAAAATACCTCAGGTAAATTACGTGGTTTTTTACGGTAAAATACAAGGTAAATTACTTCACTAGTTTTTGACGCGATGTAAATTACTCGAACATAACCTCCAAACTGTCAAACTAATTATTTTAAATTTAAAAAATAAACCATGAGCAAAGGTGGCAGGCATCGTTATATAATAATTATAATGCATATTTTTAAAAATGCCTTTCTGTATTCATGTAAAATAGAACGACTTCAAATGCTCTAAATATTTATATAATATGAAACTAAAAATAAATATTGAAACAATTTCGAAATTATCTAATTAATGAAATTAATTAAACTAAAAATACATTAATAATTTATAGAAAACAGTATATTTATTTATAAATCTCCATATCTATGTTTTAATAGGCGATTATACCCAACATTCTTTAATATTTTATTGCAAATTAAAAAAAAAGAATCCGACAAACAATCGAAACAAAAGTTGGTCCAATGTCATAATTTCGTATTTAAAAAAAAGTTAAATTAAATATTAAATTACATTTGGTAGAAGCGTAAGGAATTCAATTTTCTACGTTTTGAACATTTTAAAGTTATATTTAAATAAAAAATATAATTTTTTGGCAATAATAAATTATTTAAGTAGCATAACCTAAAATTTAACAAATGTTTCTTATTGGGATCTGAAAAATTTGTCTTTTTATTTTAAATTACGAAATTGTGACATTGGAATAACTTTTGTTTTCACTGTACATCAGATTCTTCCTTAATGTAAGGTGATTCCTAATTTTGTTTAATTTTATGTTTCTGCAACATTGTTGACAACAAAATGTGAGGTTATAAACGGTTTTATTTGAACCAGGTAATTTACCAAGTATTTTACCAGTTTTTGACGTAAATTACCCGATTTAAGTATTTTACGTCAAAAACCTCGAGTGACGCGTCACTGCACAACCCTGCTTACGAGGTGACAGTAATACAACATACATTATACTATACAGATGTCGCGTATGTTGAAACAGCACTGAAAAACTGTTCATCCAATCTGAAATCGGTATTAACCCAACGTTTCTCTTTTCCCCGTGTAGGAATTTTTTCATTAATTCTCCACATTTTAGAAAAAATAAAATTAAACTTAAAATAAATTTAATACAATATTACTGAGTTTTAACTTAAAAAATGTTAAAAAAGAAATATTTATTCAAGATCTGAAGGAATGTAAAAAGGACGTCCAAAAGACGTCTCTTTTATGTCTTTTAGACGTCCAAACGACGTCTTTAAGACGCACTTTAGACGTCCTTTTTTTGTCCTTTAGACGTCTTTTGGACCAGACATAGAACGTCTTTTAGTTGTCTTTTTGATGACTTAGAGACATTACCATTATTGTCCCCGAATTGTCCGCGGACAAAAAGGGACGTCTTTTAGACGTCCCTGTGCCCACTGGGGTATTTCTTTGTAAAACCCGGATTCATATTGACGGTCATCGAAACATTAAATAATTAAAGAAAACATTTTCTTAGAATGTTTATTGACTGTAGTTTATTTCTAAAAGCCAATTTTTTTAAAAAAAGTTTCAGGATTTTTTAAAATAAATTATCAAAGTGAAAAATTTGGGAAAAGAAGCATAAAATTTTAAATCATTAGAAATAAAAAAACCAAATTTTTTTTTAAATAGTCTTTTTAGGAATAAACTATAGTTGATAAAGAATAAAGAAAAAAATTATACATTAAAATTTAATTTTTTTAAATGTGTCAATATTATTCCCAGTGTAATAATTTTCAAATTGTCTATAAAAAAAATTAATCTTGGTATTTGAAAAAATTTTTATAAAAAACTTTTTTTAAAAAGTAAGTATAATAATAAATAATAATAGATATAATAACAATAATAAATAAATAAACAAATAATAAATATAATAGTAAATAATAAGAGTAATTGACATTTAAGATTTTTGTTCCTCACGTTCATTCTTACTGTACCACGCAAACGGAGCAACCTGTTATGGTCCGCCATGTCCAACTTCTCATATTGAGCTATCGGTTTGATATGTTTCGTAAAACGCGGATTGATATTTACGCCCATAGAAACATATAATCGTCATAAGAAAGATTGTTTTATATTCTCTATTAAATACTATTTTTCCCTAAATCGCCCTTTTTTCATTTTCTGTCTGAATTTTTAAAAATTAATTATCAAAATCGAAAATTACACCAAAAGAGGAGAAGTTTTCGACTTTGATAATTAATTTTTAAAAATTCAGACAGAAAATGAAAAAAGGGCGATTTAAGGAAAAATAATATTTAATAGAGAATATAATTGAAACTTACTTATGACTATTAGATGTTTCTAGGAGCGTAAATATGAATCCGCGTTTTACAAAACAAAGCAACAGCTCGATGTAGGACATGGCCGACCATAACAGGTTGCACCGTTTTCGTGTTAAAAGTGTTTACGCTATGATAATGTTGGGACGAAGATGATCAACAAAAATAATAAGTCATTACTTTTATTATTTAATATTATATAAATAATTATATTTATTTATCTATTATTATTTAATATTATTCTTATTTTTTAGAAATGTTATAATGGAAAAGTATAAAAAATTTAATGTAAATTTTTTATGAAAATATTATTAAACATAATTTTTGTCATAAAATTGAATCTTTTTTATGAAAAAAGTCCTTTTTCCGAAACAGAGGTACTCAGAATTTATTTCCAATTACGAAAACCATTTTTGTCTTGAGAAAACGACGTTGATGTTTGCAAATTTTTTCTAACAATTTTTGAAGTCGATTATTAAATTTTCGTCTTTTTTCAACACATTACTGCTTTTTTTATTAAAAAGGGCATTTTTTGAAATTTATTTTTCTAAATAATTTCATATTATAATTTTTATTGATGAAAAATAGAAAATACAGAAAAATTAAGATCAAATTTTGATCAGAAATTAAATAAATAAACAAATAATTTTCCATATAGAAAAATTGAATAACAATGTTATTTTTAGAATTTTCAGTTTAAAAACAAAGATTTTTTCAAAACAATACTTTTTTTAGGTTATTACATATGAAAATCATCGATTTCATTTGGAATTATTTTATGGATTTAAAAACATATTTTCTACCAAATTACGCGTGTGTTTCGAAATCCACCAATTTTTAAGAAGAATGAAAATTGAAAAAGGGTCAAAATATTTGTTGTCCGCTTTTATTTTATGACCGTTGAATTCCTTACAAAAAATTACTTTAAAACTAATTTTGTGGAATATTTAAATTATATTTTTCTTATACCTACTTAAAAATAATAATAAAAATAACAATATAAAATTTAAAAAATTATGCACTTCATAATTTTTTATTATTTATTTTTTTGTTTACTAAATTTATGTTTAATAATATTTTCATAAAAAATTTTCCATTATTGTTTTAATACTTTTTCATAATAATATTTTTAAAAAGTAAGTACAATAATAAATAATAATAGATATAATAACAATAATAAATAAATAAACAAATAATAAATATAATAGTAAACAATAAGAGTAATTGATATTTGATATTTTTGTTCCTCACGTTCATTCCTACTGTACTACGCAAACGGTACAACCTGATATAGTCGGCCATGACTAACCTCCCATATTGAGCTGTCAGTTTGCTATGTTTTGTAAAACGCGGATTGATATTCACGCCTATAGAAACATCTAATCGTCATAAGAAAACTTGTTTTATATTCACTATTAAATATTATTTTTCCTTAAATCGCCCTTTTTTTCAATCTGCAGTTTTTTAAATTAATTATCAAAGTCAAAAAATTGCAACAAGAGTGATGAAAGGAGGGGAAAAGAGTTGAAGTTGAGGAGAAATCGCTCGCTACGCCTATGCGTACTTTTAAATATTTCCCACCGTGTAGCGTCCTTAAAATTGAATTTTTTGAATTATGTAATTTTTGAAAAGCTATCCAGAAATACTTTTTTTCATGAATTATTTTAGAATAATTTTTTATTTTAAAATTATAAAAATAATTGAATTTTATGAAATTTGTGTTTTTAATGTTTTTTATAAATAATACAAACAAATAGCCCAACAAACAAAGTATTTTATTTATTATTATTATTATTATTATTATTATTATTCTTATTATTATGAGAATAATGTAAATTAAAAATTTTTTATTTTCAAATTTATGAGTAAATAATTTTGGATTTAAAACAAAAAAAATTGAACTTTAATAAATTTATTCAAAAATATTAATTTTTCTCAAATTTAATAAAAAATTTTTAATTCTCAGGAAAAAAAAATTTAACAATAATGAATTATACAGGAATAGAAATGAAAATGTACAAATTATCCCATTATTCTCAAAATTAATTGTTTGTAAATTACTGAACTTTTTTAACTAAAGAAAGTATTTTCTATTGTAAAATGTTAGGCAAACAAATCTCATCTCATCTCTTGGTACGAATCACTTTTGACATTTGAAAGATTTTTTAATAAAAAAAAATTTTGGGACCAAAAAAATGATTTTTATTTGTCTTTTTTTCAATATTTCGCTATAAATGTAAGTGTTCCAGGAGACGTAAGTTAAAGTCAGTTCTTTGGCTTGCTGATTATTTGCCTGCTCGATTTCATCTATTAAGACAAGTCACTTTTGAGATTTGCAAAAGTTTTTAATAAATAATAAATTTTTGGGACCAAGAAAATGATTTTTAAATGTCATTTTTATCAATTTTTCGCTAAAAATCTAAGTTTCTCTGAAGACGTAAGTTTAAATGAGTTCATTGGCTTGCTGATTAATTCCCTGCTTAAAAAAAGAGGGAAAGGTAGAAAAATCAAGAATAACCTAAAACTATGAAATTGATAAATTTTTAAATATCAAACTTCACTCGAACTGTAAGGAATTTTGATATTTTCGATTAGTTTAAATTTTCAGTAGTTTAGAAAAAAGAGGGGAAGGTAGAAAAGTCAAGAATAACCTAAAACTATGAATTTGACAATTTTCATTATTTTTTAAATATCAAAGGTCACTCGAACTGTAAGAAATTTTGATATTTTCGATTAGTTTAAATTGTCACTAGCTCAGAAAAAAGAGGGGAAGGTAGAAAAGTCAAGAATAACCTAAAACTATGAAATTGATAATTTTGATAATTTTTTAAATATCAAACTTCACTCGAACTGTAAGGAATTTTGATATTTTCGATTAGTTTGAATTGTCACTAGCTCAGAAACAATAGGGGAATGTAAAAAAGTCAAGAATAACCTAAAACCATGAAATTGATAATTTTTTAAATATCAAACTTCACTTGAACTGTAAGGAATTTTGATATTTTCGATTAGTTTAAATTATCACTAGCTCAGAAACAATAGGGAAAGGTAGAAAAGTCATAAATAACCTAAAACTATGAAATTGATAATTTTAATAATTTTTTAAATATCAAACTTCACTCGAACTGTAAAGTATTTTGATATTTTCGATTAGTTTAAATTGTCACTAGCTCAGAAAAAAGAGGGGAAGGTAGAAAAGTCAAGAATAATCTAAAACGGGGCGGTAGCGATACTACACATTTGAACTCTACATTGATGAACTGTACACGTTTGATTGTATACTGTTGAATTGTATACAAATATGTTTTATAAATATTTATCATTAAACTGCATACATTTCAACTCTACACAAATAATTTTAAATAATTTCATTATGTTAATATGCTTGTTTGAACACAGTTAGATTCTACACTATTAAATTTGGTAAAATTGTATCGAAAAATTGTACACAGTTTGATTCTATATAGTAGAATTATATACTGCAAAATATTATTTTATTTGTTGAACTGCATACAGGTAAATTGTATACAAGATAAAATACGATTAATTGTATACAGTTGTATTGTACATAGAAATTTTTTGCATTATATTATTCTTAAACTGTATACATTTCAACTCTACACAAATAATTTTCAATAATTTTATTTTTTTAATATGTTTGTTTGAATACAGTTAGATTCTACACTCTTTAATTTGATAAAATAATAACAAAAAATTCTACACCGTTAGATTCTATACAGTAGAATAATATACAAAATTGTACTGAATAGAATCTAACGGTGTAGAATTTTTTGTTATTATTTTATCAAATTAAAGAGTGTAGAATCTAACTGTATTTAAACAAGCATATTAAAAAAATAAAATTATTGAAAATTATTTGTGTAGAGTTGAAATGTATACAGTTTAAGAATAATATAATGCAAAAAATTTCTATGTACAATACAACTGTATACAATTAATCGTATTTTATCTTGTATAGAATTTACCTGTATGCAGTTCAACAAATAAAATAATATTTTGCAGTATATAATTCTACTATATAGAATCAAACTGTGTACAATTTTTCGATACAATTTTACCAAATTTAATAGTGTAGAATCTAACTGGGTCATTTCGCAGGAGAGTTAAGGTTAATGTCTTAGATTTTTTTTATATTTTGCTTATTAATAGTATTTTGGGTCCTAAACAACTATACCAAATTTTAATTAAATATTTTTATTATTTTTCAAGATATTTGCATTGCAAATTTCTTGACATGTTTTTTTCATTTTATTATAACTCACTTATTTTTCAAAATTTATTAAATTTGTTAAGAACCTTTTTTACGTAAAAACCATTGAAGTTTAATAAAAAAAATTGAAAATTAAAAAATATTAATTTTTTTAATTATTTATTTATAAAATTATATTTATTTTTAATGTTTAAGCATGAGCCCTATCAGATTTTGTTAAAAAAAAAATCTTATTTCAAAGTTTAAGATCTCATTAAAAAACCGTGAAATATTTAGAATGGCATCTGTCTTTGTTTTTTAGTAATAAATTGTCAAAGTTTTAATTGCACTATCGCGCGTCGGCTGACAGTTGGATTTTTTTACAATTTACTGTTCAAAAATGACTACAGCCTACAATTTTTAACCGATTTGAGTGTTTTTTGTTTTAAATTAAAGGGGACATCCTGGGAGGTCAATTTTTTAAATATTAATTGTTTATAATTTTTTATTTTTCAAAAATTAATACAATTTTTTTAAAAAGGACGTTTATTTTCTTATTCCGTTACTGCACATGATCTAAATAAGTTCAAAATAATCCAATATATCCACCAGACAATTAATAAAACAAAATAATTTATTTAAATTGTTAGGAACAATATTAATTAACAAAAAGTTAACTTTGATTCCTGTTCACTAAAAAATGTTTTTTTTTAACATTTACTTTTTATTTAGGATCATTTAATGAATAATTATATGTCCTCCTCGTTCAAAACATAACTTATTTAAATTGTTATAAACAATATAATTAAACAAATAGATAACTTTGATTCCTCTTCACTAAAAAAGGTTTTTTTCCACATTTTCTTTTTGATTTAATTTTATTTCAAGAATACATGTCCTACTTGTTTAAAAAATAACTTATTTAAACAAGGAGAGGACATATATTCTTTAAATGAACCTAAATATAAAAGTAAATGTGAAAAAAACTTTTTTTATTGAAGAGGAATCAAAGTTAACTATTTGTTAATTAATATTGTTCATAACAATTTAAATAAATTATTTTGTTTTATTAATTGTCTGGTGGATATATTGGATTATTTTGAACTTATTTAGATCATGTGCAGTAACAGAATAAAAAAATAAACGTCCTTTTTAAAAAAATTGTATTAATTTTTTTATAATAAAAAATTATAAACAATTAATATTTAAAAAATCGGCCTCCCAGGATGTCCCCTTTAATTTAAAACAAAAAACACTCAAATCGGTTAAAAATTGTAGGCTGTAGTCATTTTTAAACAGTAAATTGTAAAAAAATCCAACTGTGAGCCGGCGCGCGATAGTGCAATTAAAACTTTGACAATTTATTACTAAAAAACAAAGACAGATGCCATTCTAAAAATTTCACGGTTTTTTAATAAGATCTTAAACTTTGAAATAAGATTTTTTTTTAAACAAAATCTGATAGGGCTCATGCTTAAACATTAAAAATAAATATAATTTTATAAATAAATAATTAAAAAAATTGATATTTTTTAATTTTCAATTTTTTTTATTAAACTTCAATGGTTTTTACGTAAAAAAGGTTCTTAACAAATTTATAAATTTTTAAAAATAAGTGAGTTATAATAAAATGAAAAAAACATGTCAAGAAATTTGCAATGCAAATATCTTGAAAAATAATAAAAATATTTAATTAAAATTTTGTATAGTTGTTTAGGACCCAAAATACTATTAATAAGCAAAATATAAAAAAAATCTGAGACATGAACCTTAACTCTCCTGCGAAATGACCCAACTGTGTTCAAACAAGCATATAAAAAAAAATAAAATTATTTAAAATTATTTGTGTAGAGTTGAAATGTATGCAGTTTAATGATAAATATTTATAATACATATTTGTATACAATTCAACAGTATATAATCGAACGAGTACAGTTCATCAATGTAGAGTTTAAATGTGTAGTATCGCTACCGCCCAACTATGAAATTGATAATTTCGATAATTTTTTAAATATCAAACTTCACTTGAACTGTAAGGAATTTTGATATTTTTGATTAGTTTAAATTGTCACTAGCTCAGAAAAAAGAGGGGAAGGTAGAAAAGTCAAGAATAACCTAAAACTATGAAATTGATAATTTTTTAAATATCAAACTTCACTCGAACTGTAAGGAAGTTTGATATTTTTGATTAGTTTAAATTGTCACTAGCTCTGAAAAAAGAGGGGAAGGTAGAAAAGTCAAGAATAATCAAAAACTATAAAATTGATAATTTTGATAATTTTTTAAATATCAAACTTCACTCGAACTGTAAGGAATTTTGATATTTTCGATTAGTTTTGATTATCACTAGATCAGTAAAAATAGGGAAAGTTAGAAAAGTCAAGAATAACCTAAAACTATGAAATTGATAATTTTCATTATTTTTTAAATATCAAAGGTCACTCGAACTGTAAGGAATTTTAATATTTTCGATTAGTTTAAATTGTCACTAGCTCAGAAAAAGAGGGGAAGGTAGAAAAGTCAAGAATAACCTAAAGATATGAAATTGATAATTTTAATAATTTTTTAAATATCAAAGATCACTCGAACTATCATGAATTTTGATATTTTCCATTAGTTTAAATTGTCACTAGCTTAGAAAAAAAGGGGAAGGTAGAAAAGTCAAGAATAACCTAAAACTATGAAATGGATAATTTTGATAATTTTTTAAATATCAAAGGTCACTCGAACTGTAAGGAATTTTAATATTTTCGATTAGTTTAAATTGTCACTAGCTCAGAAAAAAGAGGGGAAGGTAGAAAAGTCAAGAATAACCTAAAACTATGAAATTGATAATTTTTTAAATATCAAACTTCACTCGAACTGTAAGGAAGTTTGATATTTTTGATTAGTTTAAATTGTCACTAGCTCTGAAAAAAGAGGGGAAGGTAGAAAAGTCAAGAATAACCTAAAATTATGGAATTGATAATTTTCATTATTTTTTAACCTTTAAAGTGCTATGCCGGTCTGACAGACCGCTATTAAAATTTTCTTTGCTTGTAACTTTTTTTCAAAGTATAATAAGAACTTGAACTTTTAAGTAGCTTCATATTTTATAAAAATCTGTTAGGAGACAACTTTTTCAAAAAATTTTATTCCTTAAATTTTGTAATATAAATAAATATTTGAAGTATAGCGGTCTGTGAGACCGGGGTTAGCTTTAAGTGAAAGTATATTCCAGTATATTCCCATGAGTGACGTCTGCGCAACTTGACGCGCAGCTAGTTCTACTGACAGTTCTCATAGACTGCATTTATAAAATAAATAAAATAAATAAATGCATAATACAGAAATGACTTTTTTTGTTAAAAAGTAAAAAATATTTATAATAGTTGTCTTTTAAAAATTATAAATGACTAAAAAACTGTCAAAAGGGAATAGCGGTCTGACAGACCGGGGTTAGCACTGAGCGTGATTTTTCAACACTTAGCACTTTAAAGGTTAAATATCAAAGGTATGGCTCATGATCGAATCTTAGGCTTCGCAATCACACTAAAATCAAACAATGGGATCATACTAGAAATGTATGGGGAACAGCTATAATGTATTTTTTTTTCATTTTTCAACCAGAGCAGCTGTCTAAAAAATCATGGAAAAAGACTAGAATCATTTTTTTCAAATTTTTAATTTTTTATACATTTTTTTCTATTATCCAACCATGGCAACTGTCTAGTAGAGTTATGGGCGCAAAGTATAATAATTTTTTAAAAAATTTTAATTTTTCTTATAAAATTTTTTTTTATTTTCCAAACATGACAACTGTCTAGAAAAGATTGAGCAAAAGCTAGAATAAATACTGTTCAAATTTCTTATATTCTTATTTTTTTCTATTTTCCAAACATGGCAACAGTCTATGAAAGTGTGGGCGAAGGCTAGAATTAATTTTTTTAAATTATGGGAGAAAGCTATAATCAAATTTTTTTGATTTCTCATATGTTTCATTAATTTTTTTTATTTCTCAAATTTTTCAGGAAATTTTTTTGATTTTTCGAATCATGGGAACATTTTCTGCTGGTTTCCGAAGTTTCAAACCGTTTATCAAAATGTCTTCTAAATGACAGTTTTATTTGTAAAATGTAAACAATTTTCACAACTTTTTGTTTCACTTGATGATTTAATTATTGTTAATATGATGTAAAAATTAATAGAAGGATAGAATTTCTTTATTAATTTGAGTGTTCTGAACGCAGTGATGTAGTTTATTTTGAAATTTTTTAAGTGTTTTAAAAGTTATTATATTTTTTAAAAAAATGTGTTGGTGGGGCGAAACCACCAATTGCAGAGGTTTGACATTTAAAAAAAAAACATTGCGGATTTATATTTATCAATTTTTTTCAACAATTCAGTCATCGGATTAGTATTCAGCATAAAAATCTACTTAAGTATAGTTGATATAGACAATGATTTCAACGCGTTGGTGTTGTCAGTACAATGAAAACCATTTTTCTGCAGTCAAATTCCAACTTTGCATAATTTTCTTATAGGTTAAAACATTTTTTATGAGTTTCTCCATATTTTTCCCATAATCTATAGAAATTTAGCTTTAATGTTTAATTTTTTATATTAAATTATATCAACTCTGTTGAGAGTTTTACGATTTTGTCACAAAAATCAACAGTTTTCGACACTGTGCGCCTCATATAAAACACTGGTTGACTGTTGTCATTTCATTTTAGAATTTTTCATTTCTCTTTAAATTTTTATTCATCTTTTTTCATTTCGTTTAAAAAATTGTATACTAAATGTTAACTGAAGTGAGTTATTAATTTTATGATTATGATTTGTTTATAAATTTATTCTTAATATTTTTATTTAGCGATTCGTCATTTCAATTTTTCATTGGTTATCAAATCAATAATAAAGATAGTCATGAATCTGAATTTAGAAAAAAATAATAAATTATACAACAATTTATTATCTTTTATAATAAAGGAAGGAGAAGATAATAATTTCATAACAAGCAAAGGATATTTAAATCAAAACCTTTTAAAAAATATGATTTCAAAAATTCATGGCCAATTTGAATCGATACGCATCCAACAATATCAGAAGTTCTTAAGAGGAAAATATTTTGTTCAAATTAAAGAAGATCTATTAAGTAAGATTAGAATATTAGAATATTGTATTATTAATAAGAATATTAGTAATATTGTAAAAGTTTCAAGATTAGTTAATGATAAAAGATAATATTCATATATAATTGTTACATTTAATTAATTAATTTTGTAACGAAGTAAATCGTTACTTGTATAGGCAAATTTTCGTTCTGAGTCCAGTTCTATAGTTAGTGACTTTGTCTCCGTCTTTTCTATCGTTCCGTCGCATTTTTCCCAATTTTGGTATATTCCGTTAGTCAGCGTCTTGTGTCTGTCTCACCTAGTGCCCCTTCCCTGAATGATTTCTCGTCTGTTTGATAAGAGGGAGATGTCACATGGCTTTTAGCGACCCTTTCCCTTCTTCCTAATAGGTATCGTTGATATTCGACAAGGAAGGATTCATAGGAAAAATCATGAGGTGTGATAAGGAAGGAGTTTTCCCAAATTCGCTGCTGGTTTCCTGAAAAGCCGCGGATCGGAGGAACACTCGTCGCCCAGATATTAATCGAGCTGGTTAAGTTTGAAATTGTAATTGGTCTGAATTTGCAATTTCGTGTGTGTGAAAATCAAAGATATTTCAAACTTGAATTATTGCCATTTTTAATATTTTATTTTAATTTATTAATAAATTATCAGTTTCTTTTTGATTAATTTGTTATTTTATTTGGTGTTTAAACCTTTTAATTATTTTCTTGCTAATTGTGTTCGAATTGATCGTTGGAGTTTGGAGACGCCGTTGGTTGTTGACGAGTTCATTCAACGAAGGTTTGAAATTCATTTATCACTGGAGATCGATGCATCGCGATTTTCATTCTCAGCAGTTCGCCCCTTTAATGAGATTTTGTTAAATTTTCTGTCCTTTGTAAATTAGAGTTCTGAGATCATAGTGTTTGAATTTCGGGTTAACGATGCAATAGTTTTTAATTCAGTAAATTATACATAACTATAAATTTCCCATTATAATTTTTATAATTAGATGGATAATAATGGTTTATTTCGTAACTTTCAACAATAGAAGTATATACATTATTAATTTTTTAAAAATATTTTAACATTATTTATTTATTGTTACTTTAGTTTTATTTTTTTAAATATTGTGAAATTTTTTTTAGTTTGATTCCTATTTTTTATGATTATTTAAAATTTTTATTAATGTTTATTTACTTGTTTTATTTAATTATATATTCTTTATGATTTATTATATTAGCCGACTTATTATATTTATTGTTAATTTGTTTTTCCATCAGATAAAATTTTACATCCAAATATTGAAATTGATGCTCCGCAGAAGCGTGAAGATAATGATTATTTAATATTATTATTACAATCAATCAAACAAAACTCTGATATTTTGTTGAAGTTAGAAAAAAATTTTAATGGGCCTGCAAAGAAACAGTTTTTAATTCAAGAAGAATGTATAACTCTTATAAATTTAATGTTTCCAGGCAAACGTGTCACAGAGACTAAAATTTCAAAAGTAAAAAACACATTTAATCGCAAAATTCAAGATATGAAGCTAATTTATGAAGGTTTCTTTTTTGTTAATTAAAAACGTTAATTATTTAATTTCAAATAAGAATATAAATATATTTTGTAGTTTAATGACAAATATGGTGTGAATCACATGAAAAATCCACTCAAAAAATTTTTTTTTTCAATTATTCTCAAATATTTTTTATGGCATGTCCTATAGGTTATTAATTTGTATACTAAATATTTTTGAATTTTATAAGAAATTGGCCGAGGGGAAGGGGTAAAAGTTATAAACTTTTGCGTGACACGCCCCATTTTGAATATTTATTACTTTGAAAAGAAGCAATTTAAAAAAAAGATGCTATATGGGTTTTTTACAATTTTTCATCAGCTTTCGAATGGCATAAACTATTTTCAAAAATTTTGTAATTTTGACAAAAATTTTGAAAAAATAAAAATATATTTTCACTTTTCTCATGTTTGGATCATTTTTTTTAATTTTATTTTTAAAATAAAGCTGAGATTTTTTCTGACGAAATACTTAATTTCCAGAAAACCTGTTTTTTTATTTTCGAGTTATTAATTTTTAAATATTGCGCATCACGTCACGCAAAAGTTCATAACTTTTACCCTTTCCCCCTCGGCCAATTTTTTATAAAATTCAAAAATATTTGGTATACAAATTACTAACTTATAAGACATATCATAAAAAAATTTGAGAATAATTGAACAAAAAAAGTTTTTTTGGGTGGATTTTTCACGTGATTCTCACCATATTTGAATACTTAAATAGTTATTCCAACCTTTGTAATAACACTTCTAAATAAATAATTAATAATTAATAAACAATTAATATTTGTTTATCATATTAGTTGAAACTCCTCCTCGTGAGCTCTATTTACCGCAACAATCAAATTCACATGAAGATGACGGGCCTTATTCTCTACAGTCATCAAATTCTGATCAGAATAACGTTTTTCAAAATTTAAATGATGAAATAGAAAATGTTGGAATTCAACATAGCCCGTGCAGAAAATGCCCCACTTTGCCCTATTTAAAACAGGGTTCTGGTCGGGGCCTCGACAGTTTTCCCTATTAAAATTTTTTTTTTAATAAAGTTTTTAGAATTCTTTTTTGTTGTAGAAGCTACTTACAATGAAAGGCAATCATTATTTTAGTTATTTAATAATTTTTTTATTTTAGGGGTTTGACTAGAATTTCTAGCCAGAACCCCAGGTAGGGTGTTCATTAGATTTTAGATAGGGTACTGATCAGGGCCTCGACAGTTTTCCTTGTTTAAATAAAGTGTAAAAAAATTAAATCTCTAAAATTACTTTTAATAAAAAATAATGAACAATTGAAGAATACAATTAAAGGGAGTAATTATACTATCGTTTTAATATTTTTTTTATTTTGTGGGTTTGACCAGAATTTCTGGCCAAAACCCCAAGTGAGGTGTTCACTAGATATTAAATAGGGCTCTGATCAGGGCCTCCGCAGTTTTTCTCGTTTGAATAAAGTGTAAATGAATTAAGTTTTTTAAATTAGTTCCCATAATAAAATTATAAACAATTGAAGAAATTAATTAAACGGAGTATTTACACTACATTTTTAAGAATTTGTTTATCTTATGGGTTTGACCAGAAATTCTAGCCAAAACCCTAAGTGGGGTGTTCACTAGATATAAAATAGGGCTCTGGTCAGGGCCTCGATAGTTTTCCTCGTTTTAAAAGCATGTAAATAAATTTAATTATAAAAAAATTAACTTTTTTAAAACAGTTATTTAAGTTAAAAAAGCGTGTTCTTTTAAAACACTTTATAAAATAATTATGGTAATATATTTAAAAAACGAAAATACATATAATTTTTTTTTCTTTAAGTACAATATTATAATAAAGTTTATTTATTAATAATAACAACTAAATTATAAATAACGAATAATAATAGTTATTAAATAATTAATTATTATACATTTATTTAAAAATAAAAATTATGAATTTAAAAAAAAATAATTAATAAACAATTATTAATAAATTATACTTAATGAGTTTTTATAATTATTAATTTATAGGATGAATTTATCATTTGGTTTGTATATATATATATTATATTATTTTAATAATAATTATTATTTTATATTATATTAGCTTAAAGTGAGAAAATGATTCGGAGAGATTGTTAAATTTAACAACTTCAATATTTAATAACTATTTTTTAAACATAATTAATAAATTTGAATAAAATATTTATTAAATAAATATTAATTATTACTTATACATTTGAAAACAAAAATTATAGTAGGGCATTGGTCGGGAACAGCGTCACACACTAGTCGGGCCCTGGTCAGTTTCTCTACCCAGAGCCACACCAGAGATCGGAAAAACTGTCCAGTACCCTATCAGGCCCACATTTTAATTTCTGCACGGGACAATCAATGGAAAAAATTTTATGTGTTAATAATGGAAATATCAAATTCTTTTTATAATTTTGATTCTTTAGTTTTATTTGTTAGCTTAAATAAAAACTTTGTTAATTTATTACTTTTATATTTAATTATATCTATTATAATTAATTATGTCTAATCATATTTAATCATATTAAATACATTATTTTTAAATATATTATATCTTTACAAATTCAATATATTTCATATTAAGGGGACTTTCTGGTTTAGAATTTCAAAAAAATCGATTTTTTTTTTTGCTTAAAAATGTTCCTTAGTATCATGGAATTACTGTCCCAAAACGATTTTTAAAAAATATGTACAAAAACAAAAGTTATAACAATATTTATGATGGTATGTATTTCAACAACAATCTACAGTTATCTTATTTACATATTTGGTGTTCCTCTTTTATTGATATTAGCTTAAAACATGTTACTCGAGGGTTTTTGGGGTCGCTGATTACGAATTTGATGTCAGTTTTTGAAAATACAAAATGGCGGATCCAATATGGCGGACGAAAAAATAAAAATTCAACCGGATTTGCTTAAAACTTGTTACTCGGGGGTTTTTGGGGTCGCTGATTACGAATTTGATGTCAGTTTTTGAAAATACAAAATGGCGGATCTAATATGGCGGACAAAGATTAAGAAATTAATTAAATTTAGTTGAAAATGGTTACTTGTGGCCTTTTGAGATTGCTAGTTATGAATATAGGCACAAAACATTAACGTTCTAGGAACGTTTTAAATACATATACACTGAAAAAAATGCTATAGAATCTAAAGATATGCTATTGCGGGCTGCCAAAAGCAGATATTGTTGAATGAATAGCATATGTTCAAAATCTTAAAGCATTGCGTTTGAATCAAATACTTCATTATCAATTTTGAAAGTAATACTGTCGAATTGTTCATATATGCTATTAATTTAACATTATCTTCTTTTGGTAGCTCGCAATAGCATATGCTTTAGATTCAATAGCATTTTTTCAGTGTATATATCCTAAATTCTAATTGGATTTTGATTTAACCCCCGAGTAGCAAGTTTTAAGCAAATTCGGTTGAATTTTTATTTTTTCGTCCGCCATATTGGATCCGCCATTTTGTATTTTCAAAAACTAACATCAAATTCGTAATCAGCGACCCCAAAAACCCCCGAGTAGCAAGTTTTAAGCAAATCCGGTTGAATTTTTATTTTTTCGTCCGCCATATTGGATCCGCCATTTTGTATTTTCAAAAACTGACATCAAATTCGTAATCAGCGACCCCAAAAACAGCGGGATATTTGTTCTGTTGTAATAAAAAGTTGTTTGATATTCATGACTCAATGAATTATGTTATGAAAACTTTAAACGCGTTTTTCTCGAAAACTCATTTTTCAAACTGGTACAGAGCTTTTCTCGAAATCTACTGAACCGATTTTGAAATTCCAAAAATTTTTCGATTCTTTATTTAAAAAACTGGTGCCTAAACCTCTAAAAACTCATATTTCTACCGCCTGTGTTTTTATATGGAGGTAAATTGACCCAAAAACACTGCGTTTTTGCGAGTTTTTGAGAAAAATGTACATATAAAATAAAAAAACCTTTAAAAAAAATCGTTTTTGAGGTTTAAGCACAAGAATAAATCCTTATGAAGAGATTCCCGTTTGGAACTTGAATTTATGTATTACAGGTTGCCCGGAATCTAACGTACCAAAAAAAAGGTATCTTTTGGAAGACGACACCTACAGCTATGAAATTGAACTAAATACACTCAAACATATTTTTTAAATTTTCTCTACGCAATGTGCTACAATGTCCAAAAATAGTTTTTACAATTTCTTTAATACTGTTCTTACAATAAAAGTTTTAAAACCTTCCTTTTTTGTCAATTCTAAACCAGAAAGTCCCCTTAATTTTTTTTCGGTATTTTTTTTACTAATAATATAAATTATAAACATTAAAAACCTTGAGCTTTTATATATAAACTAATCGAAATTGACCCTAATCTATGTGACTTTTTTTTAAGAATATCTAATATAAAATGAAGACTTTCTTTAAGAGCATCCGGGAAAAATTGTGGCCAAAAAGTGTTTTCCTGCGTGTCGTCTTACTCCTAAATAATTAAAGATACCTCGTTGGGATTTATCAGGATAATTAGGGGAATTCGTGCTGAAGAAAAATATTCTTAAAATTTGCAAGTAATTTAAAAAAAAATTATTGAAAAAGAAAGTTAAAAATTGTGTTTTTGGCGAAAATGAGAAGCAATATGGCGGCGAGCACACAGACCTGTGTGTAAGATCTGTGTGTCAGTGGTGAAGGAGGTGGCGCCAATTCGAGCTAGTGGCCGGTTGTTCAACTAAAAAAACGACTCAACCGAAAACCACTCCAACTTTGATCCCCAATAAAATAATTTCCTCGCAAAATTATTGCAAAAACAGAGAGGGCCGCGCCTCCGAGAGTCTTCCTCTGTCACCCCTTCAAGTATTAAACCGAAATATTATAACCTCTTACAGTGAGATGTCTATTCCAAACCATTAAAAACCATTTTTTTTCAATTTTTAAACAATTTTTTTTAATAATTATTTATCACAATTTTGCAAAATTTCGGGAGGTCCGCGCTTCCCAGAGCGTTCCTCTTTATTTTCCAAAAAATCCCGACTCAAAATATTCTTTTCATTTTAAATGAGATATCTATTACGAAACCATTATTATTTCCTGGATGCCCTAATTCAAGTTAATTTTTTTAAATAATAATTCTATAAATTAATTTGAATGAGTTTAAATACCCGAGTCGAAGTTTTGTTACTCTTGATTCTCTTATTGGTTCTCTTTTAATTCTCTTGTTTCTCTATTCATTCTCTATAATATCTATCGATACACTTTCATTCTTTTAATCCTCTCCGAGAGAAAAAAAATTTGTTCGAAACAACCAAATTTTGGTTGAATCGACCAAATAAATGCATTGCTATACAGTCAACCAAACGTTTGTTTGATTCAACCAAAAAATTTCTTCCAATACGTTTATTTGTATTAACCAAATGGTTATTACACTTAACCAAACGTTTTTATTTTATATAACCAAAAAATTTGTTTATTTTAAGAGAAAAGATTTGTTTGATTCAAATAAATAGTTTTAGTTAAACGTATTTGGTTGATTTAAATACATTTTTTTGTTTGCTTAATTTTGTTATTTATTTTCCTCTAATAATGTTTAAAGGGCCTAGCGGAGTAAGCATGCAAAATCTGCCCCCGCTCAAAAAAATTTGAAATTCTTGGTACATGTTGGCAAAATTGAGATAAAACTTTTAACCAAATATTTTTTCAAAAAATGTATTTTTGTAAGAGTTATGGAGGGGGAAAGAAAAATCAAAAATTTGTTTTTTCTCAAAAAACACTAGATCGATTTTAATAAAATTTATATGTGTTTTATAAATTCATAAGAGGAATTAAAAAAAAAAATTTCAAAAAATTTTGCCCAAAAAAAACCCAAAAAAAAAATTTTTTAACTTTTAAAAAAAATTTTTTTGGTCCTATTTTAGAGATACTACTTTGGAATTTTTACAGAAAAATCTCCTAAATGTGTACTTTTAAGAAATATTTTTGTCGATTTTTTTAATTGGGTACCACATAGTTAAAAAAATTAAAATCCTAGGTGGCGCATCATTCCGGCTGAAGCACAATGTACTAAGTCATTTTGAATTTTGACAATTTAATATTACATTCGAACTGAGTGACCCCAGAAACGCATAATTACTAAATTTCAAGGAAATTTAAAAATAATCAGTTACTGGATACATTGTGCTTCAGCCGGAATGATGCGCCACCTAGGATTTTAATTTTTTTAACTATGTGGTAGCCAATTAAAAAAATCGACAAAAATATTTCTTAAAAGTACACATTTAGGAGATTTTTCTGTAAAAATTCCAAAGTAGTATCTCTAAAATAGGACAAAAAAATTTTTTTTAAAAATTAAAAAAAATTTTTTTTGGGTTTTTTTTGGGCAAAATTTTTTGAAATTTTTTTTTTCCCTCTTATGAATTTATAAAACACATATAAATTTCATTAAAATCGATCTAGTGTTTTTTGAGAAAAAACAAATTTTTGATTTTTCTTTCCCCCTCCATAACTCTTACATAAAAACATTTTTTGAAAAAATATTTGGTTAAAAATTTTATCTCAATGTTGCCAACATGTACCAAGAATTTCAAATTTTTTTGAGCGGGGGCAGATTTTGCATGCTTACTCCGCTAGGCCCTTTCCTAATTTAATATTTTCTGGAACATATTATTGATTAATTCCTGCTCATAGATGACGCAGGAAATCTTATAAATTTTAAAATAAATTTTTTTCCTTATATTATTATTTCCGAAATTCCTATAGAATTACTTAATGAATAATAACTTACTTGAAGCTTGAACAATTTTTCCTATGATAGCTTGGCAAAACTTTTCACCATTTCGACATTCGGTGTCATATATTTGACATTGGTCAAAATTGCCGCCTTTAATTTTAATCGCTTCCGTTTTTACAACGTATGTATGTTTTAAATCATGCATTTTACATTTATTTATGTACTTAACTAACGCCCAGGATTACATTCTAATAATTTTTAAATGACACTGAGAAAAAATTTAAGTTAAGTAAAAGAAAATTTTTTCACTTTTTTCACGGAAAAAAAGACAGTTGAATTGTGATTTCAAATCTTTTTCTTATTTATAAAGTTAACTTAATTTCAAAACTAACCAATTAGAAAATGTTAAGAAAATTGTGATTGGTCAGTTTTGAAATTGGCGGCGAAAACATTCATATTTTAATATTACATGTCTGGTTCAAAATAATACCTATAATAATGGAATTAAATACACAGGCACACAAAAAAAGTGTCTTTAAATTATACGTGGAATTTGAATTTTGGTATTTTTGTCAAAGTTTCTAAAATTGTTACACGTGTAAATACACGTGTAAGAATTTGAGAAATTTCCAAAAAATCAAAGTTATAAAATTCAAAGTTCACATTACACGTGTATTTACACATGTAACAATTTTCAAACTTTAAAAAATCAAATTTCAAATTACACATGCATTTACACGTGTAACAATTTTAGAAATTTTGACAAAATACAAAAATTTAATTATTTTTATAAAACTTCTTCTCAACAATTCTCAATTATTTTTTCTATTAAAAAATAGGAGGGAAGAAATAAGAAAAAGACGCGAACAAAGAAGAAAAAAATAAAAATTTGTTCGTATTTAAATAAAATTATTAAAGAAAATTCAAGTATTCAGAATTTTTTGGAAAAAATTAGTTATTTATTTAATTATTCTACTTGCCTGCCGTTTCTTCTCTGCTCTTACATATTCTAAATATGACAACAATTAATAAACCTTAAAAATCGGCACTACAGACACAATGGTACACAAAACATAACCTCATTTATTCAGACAGCTGTACCAACCCAAAAAGTACATTGGTCGAGGTATCACGACGCACTTATGCCAACCGTAAATTATTAAACTTGTTTATTTATGATAATATTAAAATAATAATTATTTTATTTCATTAATAATTTTTTTTACAAACTTAAATAATAAAAATTAATTATTATTATTGTGATATAAAGTAATAGTAAAACATTTTATATTGTCAAAAAGAGAAATTTGCAAAAAAAATGTTAGTATAAAAAAGCGCCACGAGAAAACACCAGCTGATGGATGTTTTTTTTTAAATAAAAATGTAACCCCAAATTACAATAATAAAATTAATTGTCACTGAAAAATTAATTCTTTTATATTTAAAAGAAATATTGCATCATTTTTCAAAGAAGTTTAGGAATATTTTTGTGATACTTAAAAATGCATTGAAATTAGAAAGAATAGAAAGCAAAAACACGGCGAGAGGGCAGCACTTGTCAAGACCATTTTGAAGAAATGACATTTAAGGAGCATTCAGACCTCTGTAGGCTGCCTGCCTGCACAGACATAAGATCGTTCACACCTCACTTTTCTCGTTGAAAAATGAGGGAAGATTTGAATATCTATTAAAATTCAAATCTTCCCTCATTTTTCAAAGGGAAAAGTGAGGTGTGAACGATCTTCTGCCTGCGCAGGCAGGCAGTCTATAGAGGTCTGAATGCTCCTTTAGTCCCACACAGCATGCAAATAGTAAACAGCGCGGTGCTTTTTAAGTATGGACCATGTCCATACTACAAACGCTTGATTTTTCTCTCCGTGTAAAAGTTGAAATTACCTTGACTGCAATGTTCGGAATCTTTAGTTACGAAGCTCTTTAAAGGTAAAAAAGTTCTTTAAATTTCGACTGTTTTTCAATGTTTGATGCGAAAGTTGACTGAACATTGCTTAAAAGTTTAAAAATTTTTCAACATTTATACAATGTTCAATCAACTTTTACATCAAACATTGAATAATATCGGGCATTTACAGAATTACTTCAACTTTAAAGAGCCTCGTAAATGAAGATTCCGAATATTGCTGGCAAGCTAATTTCAACTTTCAGGAAATTAATTAATTTCGGGTCCTTAAGGGGTTACATGGATCAAAACGACCTGAAAACGTATGTTTTTTTAATAATTTTTTATCATAAAATAAATAAATTGTTTTATTTGAACACTTTGGTATCTGAAAGTACACTATTAAGGAGGTTGTGTACTGAAATGAAAAAGGTTAAAACAATTTGAAATATTTTTTATTTTATTCATTGGAACTGCACACAGGTGTACTTCAAATATGATAATGATTGACCGTATAGTTTTTGAAAAAATTTGAGTGAAAGTTCCTATTTTATACATGGGTTCTTATGGGACAGTGCGCTAAAGTCAGAGAAAAATATCAATAAACGTGCCTAAAAAAGGTTACACTCTTTTAAAAAACTTTGAATTGAATAATAGAAACATTTTTGGTAATAAATATTTAATAATATTGTGTTTTTACCGCATCGTATGAAAAATATTTAAAGAAAACGAACTAAAAATCATGCATTTGGCTAACATTTTCCTCAGGGGCAATGAAACCGCGGCAACACTGTAAAATGATGAACGTGGGAATTTGACCGCGAGTATTCAAAAATACAGTAGAGGCATTCTATTTAAAAATGATCCCATAAGGCATTAATTATTAGGTATTAATTAAATAATAATAATAAAAATAATTAAGAACGTTCGATGTTCTCTGAAATTTGTAGGTTATGTGCGGCTTACAGTTATCGCCCAAGAAAAAAGGCACTGCCTGTTTGAAATGACGTGAAATTAGTAAACTACCGTTTTCGAACTAGTTTTTCTCTGCACACAGGCACTTTTTTACAAAATCTGACAACATACATTTGTCACAAATGTTTTTAATTGTCTGAATTCAAAAGATTTTGTTAATCCATGCAGAAACGCGGTTTCAGGATTGGAATTACAAAAGCAATGTTATGACAGTCGGCAAGACGTATGTTATAGCCATTTTGCCAGTAGAGGGCAGGAGCGTAAAGGCTCAGCTGTCAAAATGATTCGCATTACATTGCTATGGTAATTCCAATGCTGCAACAGTGTTTCTGCATGGATTAACAAAATCTTTTGAATTCAGGTAATTAAAAACATTTGTGACAAATGTACGTTGTCAGATTTTGTAAAAAGTGCCTGTGAAAAGAGAAAAATTTGTTAGAAATTGAATGTTTACCAATTTCACGTCAATGCGACGCAGTTCAACTATGCATGTTTTTTATTTTCACACACATTTTTAATTCTCTGTTTACCTCCTTCACTTTGTTTAATACGTTTTTCTAATTGTTTTTTATTAATAGATCTTCAAAAAAGTTCATCTTAAAACTTTTTCCATGTTTGTATACTTTAATTATTATTTTGGGGTTATGTTTATCGTTTGACGTACATAACGTTGCCGCGAACTGTGTGAAATTGTCAGCGAAAGTACTGTAAGAGTAAGCGAGAGAGCAATTGTTTACCCCAAGATAAAGAGAGACAACGAAACTGGTACTCATGTTAGCCAACACAAGACATTAAATACAGCGTTGCCAAGTAAACTACAGTGAAACCTTATTTTTCTTTTAAATTATTTTAACAATAAATTCAAATCTTTCACATTTATATGGAAGTATATATTAAAATTTAGTCAAAATAAATTCATTAAAGTGTATTTCAGTTCATAAAATACAAGTAAATGGAGAATTTCTATAATGTAATTTGGTTGGTATGACAGGAAAATTCGTATGCTAAGACATAGGAACTCCCCTTTCCCTGCCTGCCCCTCAAGTGCTGTAAACAACTTCCTTAAATGAGAAAGATATTAAATTTTTGATAAAAAATATTAAAAATCAGGCCCGTAGCAACAGTTCTTCGAACCCCTTTAAAAAAAATTGCTTTTGCGGTGGTCAAGATATCTTTTGACTGCTTCATCTAAAATCAAAATACAAAAAATTTTCTGTTAGTGGGTGAATATATCTCGTGATTGAACGAAGGGTTTTCAAAGAAATTAAAATTTGGATGTTTGACAGTGACTTTTATCAAAAGTTAAAATTTTTAGAACCATTAAGACTATGTAAAATTGGTTCTAATCAACAAAAAAAATATTCCATCGTTCAATCACGAGCTATACTCATCCACTAACAGAAAATATTTGGTTTTTTGATTTTCAATGAACCGGTCAGAAGATATCGTGACCACCGCTTTTTTGGAAGGGTTCTCAAAGATCCTGTAGGTACGGCCCTGATTTTAAATATTTTTTAACGAAATTTTTACAAGTTACTCTTCTAATAGTGTACTTTAAGATATAAAAACACTCAAATAAAAAATTTATTTATTTTATGAAAAAAAAATTAAACAATCATATATTGTCTGGCCGTTTTGACCCATGTAACCCCTTGAAAAAGTGGTAAACTTGTACCACACCAAGTTTTAAGAGTGCTCTTGTGCTTAATTTTCTTTTTTCCTGTATTATTTGATTTCCAAAATGATTTAGATTTACGCTCTGACTAAAAAAAAAAACTAATTTTGATTTTTGCTTTTTGCATTTCTTTGGATTTCTCAACGTCCGGCACTGATTATTTAAAACGTCGATGTATACATCATACGACAGACCTTCTGAATGCTTGCCAATATAATCTAAATTATGAAATAAAAATTAAATAAAAACACCACTGTAAAGTTAAAGCTAAAATATTTAATTAATAAAATAAGTATAAGTGATATGTAACCCCGTAATGTACTCCTCCGCGAAGCAGGGTGCGCGGGGGTAACACTGAAAAAAATTTAATTGATTTAAATAACCGATTAGTTGACTATTATCAATTAAATATTTAAGTGAATTAAATAATATTTATTGGAGTCAATTAAATGGTATTTCATTCAAATACTCCTATAAATTAGCTCCTATAAATATTATTTGATTCAATTTTTTTTTCTATTTTTAAACTATGGACAGAGATTGGCGAACAATGGGAAAAAGGAAAATTATTTTTTTCTAATTTTAAACCATGGGTAACTATGGCCAAAAATTATTTTTTCTATTTTCAAACTATGAGCAGAGATTGGCGAAAAATGGGAAGAAGGAAAACTATTTTTTTATAATTTTAAATTATGGACAGAGTATGTCGAAAAGTTATTTTCTTCTATTTTCAAACTGGGCAACGAATGGGGAACAATGGAAAGAAATAAAACTATTTTTTTAAATTCAAACCATGGCCAAAGAATGGCCAAAATTTTTTTTTTCTATTTTCAAACTATGGGTATAATTTTTCGTCATACTTTACCCGTGGCTTGAAATTAGAAAAAATATTTTTTTCTTTTCATAGTTCGCCAACCTTTGCCCTGAATTTAATAAATACAAAAAATAGTTTTTTGACATACTTTGCCTATGGTTTGGATCGCTCGGGATCAATCATCCTACATCAACTTTCTTTTTCTTTATAATACTTATATATTTATGTATAGTATTTCTACTCAAAACTACACTTTTTTCTTGAAAAACTTTTCTCTTTGGAGGTAGGAATTTTTAATTTCAAAATTTTAAATTACAATTAATTTTTTCAAAAAAAATTTATTATTCAAATTTTTGATTTTAATCTTATAAAATTTTTTATAAATAATAAAAATAATTCTATTCATTTTGATTTTTATTGATCCTCTTATATAATAATTAGTTGTAATATTTCATTGGCTTTAAGGATCAGGTTAAAAGAAAAAAACTAATTTTTCATTTAAAGTCAGACGTTTCAGCTCATGTGGGAGCGTCAGTGACGTTTATTTTCTAAAAATTATTTAAAAAATATATACTTTTTATATAACGGCGTGATAAAATTATGTAAAAGAATATAATGTAATTATAAATTATTTAAGATATTAATATGAAACATAATAAAAAATTTTAGAGATTTTTTTATTTTAATTATTTTTTATAATTATATAAAGAACAAAGAAAAAAGAAGAAATATCCAAATTATAATATCCCAAAACATTATATTTACGAACCTTAAATAAACACTTTAATCCATAATTATTGAACAAAGTAACACAGAAAATTTGTACATTTTTAGAGAAAACATTTCTCAAAAACTGTTAGTCTTCCCTTTTGAAGGGTACAAGCGAAACTGACTTTTTTGTTTTGTGGAAGAGATGTCAAAATGTGTATTTGTCAAGTGTTGTTTGTATGTGTAGAATTAGAAAAGTGTGAGATGAGGGCGGAAACCGATTTTTATTTTTTGATCTGTAACTGGAGTGGTCGAACGTGACCATGACGAATTATATGGTGAAAAGCATTTTTGAACTATCTTTATTTTTTGAAATGTGAGATTTTATGCCCTTTGTAACAAAATTTATTTTAATGGTTTTATTTTGACAAATTTACTTTTAGGGTTTTCTTGTGATTATTGAAAATTAATCCTTATAAATGTAATTGTTATTTAAAGGTTGTTTGTTAATAAGGCTTTGTAAAATGAGGATAGATTGTCCGTATCGCTTCGTTTATTTACTGATTTAGGATTACTGACAATATGTGTCATTTCAAGGATCATTCTTTTTTTATAGTTATCAGATTGATCAATTATTTTAGTGTTATTGTAATCAAATGTATGGTCCCTATACGAAGCATGTTTAGTTAATGATGTCCACTGTTTAGGGGGTTTGTAAACATCTTTCTTGTGTTCGTTATTTCGCGTTTTAATATTTCTTTTTGTTGTGCTAATGTAGGAGGAATCGCAGAAACGTCTGACTTTAAATGAAAAATTAGTTTTTTTCTTTTAACCTGATCCTTAAAGCCAATGAAATATTACAACTAATTAATAAAAATAATATTTAAATTTTAATATTTGTAAAAATAACTAAATTCACGCAAAAGATTTTCGAAAAATTTTTTAAATAATTTTACATTATGGCGCGAATTTCAGCCAATAGCTATCTCGAGATGTCAGATATGTTCAGGTTGCACGCAAAATTTAACGGTGTTCGACGGTCTCTTAAATTTCTAGATTACATTCGACAAACCGCTATCACCCAACAAATACGGCACTGCCTCGTTTAAATGACGTGAAATTGGTAAACAATCATTTTCGAACGAGTTTTTCTCTGCACACAAGCACTTTTTGCAAAATCTGAATCCGAACCATTGACACAAATCTTCTTAATTACCTAAATCCAAAATATTTTTTTAATCCTTGAAGAAACGTGATTGCAAAATGAGAAAGGCCGGAGTAATGTAATGCGAATCATTTTGACAGCTGAGCCTTTACGCTCCCTGCATGCTGCTGCCCTCTAATGGCAAATGGTTGGAACAAACGTCTTGCCGCCTGTCATTACATTACTTTTGTTGCTTTTGCATTTACTATTTTGCAACCGCGTTTCTTCATGGATTAAAAAAATATTTTGGATTTAGGTAATTAAGAAGATTTGTGTCATTGGTTCGGATTCAGATTTTGCAAAAAGTGCTTGTGTGCAGAGAAAAACTCGTTCGAAAATGATTCTTTACCAATTTCACGTCATTTAAATCAGGCAGTACCGTTTTTGTAGGGCGAAAAGTGTAGGTCGCTCATAACCTACAAATTTCAGAGACCATCGAACGCTCTTAAAACAAAAAACGATCTCAAATTTTTTAATAAAAACAAAATTCGTTTTTATAATTTATTCGTGTTAACCCGTGTTGAGGATTTATTTGTGGCGTCCTATTTCGTTTATTAAATTGCAAAAGTATTTATTAGTTTTATAGTTAATTAGTTTATTTAATTCATTTGTTATTATTGTCAATTGTATAGTTTTTGTTCTTCGTTTTTGTTCTTTGTTTTTGCATATAACCATTTTTGAAATGGTTATATATACAACCGCAGAGTACGTGGAAATGGTGAAATTGTACTATAAGAATGATAATAATGCCGCAGAGACGAGCAGAAGATACGCCGAGATCCATCCTCTAGAAGACAATTGGCCATCAGATCATGTAATATTAGATGCAGTGAATAGATTTGAAAGAACGGGAAGTGCTAATGTGGATAAAAAAGGAAAATCTGGAAGACCGAGGACCAAAAGGACTCCTCGGAATGTAGAACGAGTTATCGAGTTCGTTGAAGAGAATCCAGAAATTAGAATAAGAGGCATAGAGGAATCGCTAGAATTGTCATATTCAACAATTCGGCCAATTTTGAAGGACGAAAAATTGCACGCATATCATCAAACAAGAGTGCAAGAATTAAAAATTCTGGATCCGGAAAGCCGCTTGGCGTTTGGCCAATCAATAATCCAAGGAATCGGAGAAAATCCAAATTTTCTCAAAAAAATTCTCTTCACCGACGAATGCACCTTTGGGAATGAGGGAACTTGGAACACTAAAAATTTCCACCATTATGCCCGGGAGAATCCTCATTTGGTGTCAGAAAGGGGCTTTCAGGGACAATTCAAATTGAACGTATGGGCTGGAATGATAGATAATAAGCTGGTAAGAAGTTTAATAATCTATATTAATAAAATGCTTGATCCGGTAATCTGTTCGCAGTTTGACATTAGTTGTTGTTTGCTTTTTTGTTTCTTACCTTTTTAAAAATGATTTTTCATTTTTTAATTTTTTTAAATTTTGAAATTAATGTATTGAAAATCATTTAATTATTTCAAATAATTTTATCAAAAATAAAACAAAATAATAGAATTCCTTCAAAGAATTTTATTATTTAGGAAAATAATTTAATTCTCGGGAAGAATTTTTATAACATTTTTGAAAATTCTAATTAATTTCTTTTTTAAGAATTTCTTTGAATATATTTTTTAAAAATAATAAAATTTATGTCTTTAATAGTTTTAATTAAAATTTTTGAAAATAATTAAAAAATAATTAAATTTTTCGAAATAAATTTATTAACTTACAAATATAATTGAATTTTTAATTTGCCAAGAATTTTATTAAAATTCATGAAAATAATTGAAATTTTGCAAAAAATTTTTATTATTTTTCCGAAAAGACATTTTTGTGAAATGTCATTTTCGTGAAAAGCCATTTTGCGAAAAGTCATTTTTACGAATTGCTATTTTTGCGAATTGTTATTTTTGAGAAATGTCATTTTTGCGAATTGTCACTTTTGCGAATCGCCATTTTTACGAATTGTCATTTTTGCGAATAGTCATTTTTGCGAAAAGTCATTTTTGCGAAAAGCCAATTTTGCGAAATGTCACTTTTGCGAATTGTCATTTTTGCGAATGGACATTTTTACGAATTGTCAATTTTCCGAATTGTCATTTTTGCGAATAGTCATTTTTTGCGAAAAGTCATTTTTACGAATTGTCATTTTTGCGAATTGTCACTTTTGCGAAAAGACATTTTTGTGAAATGTCATTTTTGCGAATTGTCATTTTTGCGAATTGTCATTTTTGCGAATCGACATTTTTGCGAATCGCCATTTTCACGAATTGTTAATTTTCCGAAAAGACATTTTTGCGAATCGCCATTTTTACGAATTGTCAATTTTCCGAAAAGTCATTTTTGCGAAAATTACTATAGTGAATCTATATATGCATACAAGTTTACTATAGGAATTTTCGCAAAAATGACTTTTCGGAAATTTGACAATTCGAAAAATGTCGATACGCAAAAATGACTTTTCGCCAAAGTGCAGTTCGGTAAAATGACATTTCGCAAAAATGACATTTGGGGAATAATCATGCACCCCAAAATAATTGAATTTTGGCAAAGATTTTATTAAAATTTTAGAAAATAATTGTATTCATTCGCGAAATATTTACTTAAATTTTCTTTAAAAATAATTGAATTGTTCATTAAAAAAATTTATTATTTATAAAAATAATTGAATTTTTACGAAGAATGTTATTATTTTTATAAAAATAATTACATTTTTGCGAAGAATTCTATTAAAATTTTTGAAATTAAGAAACAAGAATAATTAATTAGTAAATTAGTTATTTATTGGATTTTTTTTAAAGTTTGAATCTGAAATTATTCAAAAATTCATATTTGAATTTGAGAATAATTGAATTTTAAAAAATAATGATAAAAAAATTCTAAGATTAAATTTTTTATTATATTGGAATTTTATATTTCGAAAATAATTGAAGAATTTGTTTTATTATTTTCTCCAAAATGTTAAAAATAATTTTAAAAAATTATAATGTTATTGTTTTCTGTTTATTTTTGTAGTTTTCAGAAATATTAATAATATAGATCATTTTATTATTTTTTTCTATTTACAGTTTGAACCGATAGTGTTCCAGGGAAATATGGACGGCTCTTGAGGACAATTCGCTTTCGATTAATGAATTTAGGGTACACAGAGCAAGAAATAAGTGAATTATGGTACCAACACGATAATGCTCCATACCATACGGCAAGAAACAACAGAATTTGGTTGCAAGCACATTTCCGAACAGATTTATTGGACGCGTTGGCCTAATCAGTTGGCCTGCAAGATCACCTGATCTGAACCCATTGGACTACTTTTTATGGGGAGCCATGAAAAATAAAATTATCGGCATACTGTGCCTAATGTTAATGTAATAAGAACGAGAATAACGGCAGCAGTACGAGAAATTACACCCGAAATGATTTCAAGCAGTATTGAGAATTTGGAGAGAAGGTGTAGACTGCTTATCAATGCCGAAGGTGGACACATTGAAAATCTATTTTATTTTTTTTTGTTTTTTACATTCGTCGATATAATCATGAATTATATCTGACCACAGTTTGAAGTCAGTTTTTCATTCTCGTCTTAAGAGATGAAATCGAGCAGGCAAATAATCAGCAAGCCAAAGAACTCATTTGAACTTTCGTCTCCAGGGACACTTAGATTTAGAGCGAAAAATTGATAAAAATTACATTTAAAAATCATTTTCTTGGTCCCAAAAATTTATTTTTCATTAAAAACTCTTGCAAATCTCAAAAGTGACTTGTCTTGAGAGATGAAATCGAGCAGGCAAATAATCAGCAAGCCAAAGAACTCATTTGAACTTTTGTCTTCAGGGAAACTTACATTTTAAGTGAAAAATTGAAAAAAAAGACAAATAAAAATCAATTTCAAGGACCCAAAAATTTATTTTTCATTAAAAACTCTTGCAAATATCAAAAGTGATTCGCCTTGAGAGATGAAATCGAGCTGGCAAATAATCAGCAAGCCACAGAACTCACTTCAACTTGCGTCTTCTGGAACACTTACATGTATGGGCGAAATATTGAAAAAAAGACAAATAAAAATAATTTTTTATCCCACATGCACAAAAATGGCGCTTTCTGATAGCAGACGACAGGGAGGAAAGTCATTCATTTCTTCGACCGTATGAAAATGGCGGCCGTGTTCTCCCAAGGGCAAGAAAATTAGCTGTTCACATGCATTTTTCTTGCCCAAGGGAGAAATCGGCCGCCATTTTCATACAAATCGAACAAGTGAATGACTTTTACTCCCTGTCGTCTGCTATCTGAAATCGCCGCTTTTGTGCATTAGGAATAAAAAATATCGTAAGTAACACGAGAATAAAGGCAGCCAATTTCATTACGATGATTTTTGTGACACTTGTTCCAGTCTCGGGGCGCCTACGGCGCCCTCGACCTCCACTCGTGTCACAAAAATCACCGTAAAGAAATGGCTGCCTTTCTCCTCTTGTTGCTTAATATACTATTTTTGGTCCCAAAAATTTATTTTTCATTAAAAAATCTTAAAAATCTCAAAAGTGACTCGTCTTGAGAGATGAAATCGAGCAGGCAAATAATCAGCAAGCCAAAGAACTCATTTGAACTTCCGTCTCCAGGGACACTTAGATTTATAGCGAAAAATTGATAAAAATTACATTTAAAAATCATTTTCTTGGTCCCAAAAATTTATTTTTCATTAAAAAATCTTAAAAATGTCAAAAGTGATTCGTCTTGAGAGATGAAATCGAGCAGGCAAATAATCAGCAAGCCAAAGAACTCACTTTAACTTACGTCTCCTGGAACACTTACATTTATAGCGAAATATTGAAAAAAAAGACAAATATAAATCATTTTTTTGGTCCCAAAAATTTTTTTTTATTAAAAAATCTTTCAAATGTCAAAAGTGATTCGTACCAAGAGATGAGATGAGATTTGTATGCCTAACATTTTACAATAGAAAATACTTTCTTTTGTTAAAAAATTCAGTAATTTACAAACAATTAATTTTAAGAATAATGGGATAATTTGTACATTTTCATTTCTATTCCTGTATAATTTATTATAGTTAAATTTTTTTTTCCTGAGAATTAAAAATTTTTTATTAAATTTGAGAAAAATTAATATTTTTGAACAAATTTATTAAAGTTCAATTTTTTTTTGTTTTAAATCCAAAATTATTTACTCATAAATTTGAAAATAAAAAATTTTTAATTTACATTATTTTCATAATAATAATAATAATAATAATAATAATAAATAAAATACTTCGTTTGTTGGGCTATTTGTTTGTATTATTTATAAAAAACATTAAAAACACAAATTTCATAAAATTCAATTATTTTTATAATTTTGAAATAAAAAACTACACTATTTACAGTAATAGATAAATAGATAAATAAGAAAGTTAAAGTTTAGCTTTTGAAAAAGAACAAAATGAAATAGAAATCCTGAAGTAAATATTTTTTTAAATTATAAAGATCAGATTTAAAAACAAATTTGTAACTGAAATTTTCATAAGTTAGGGGAGATTGGGGTATTGTGGGACACACTTTTTCTTAGCTCAATAATTTGCACAAAAAGTTTTTTTTTAAATTATTAAATTTTTAAAAATGTTAGAGAATTGTGGGCCACTGCCGAAATTAAGTTCAAAATAAAAAATAATAATGAAATATATTTATTAAATGATTAGAAATATTAAGCACGTCAAAAAATTTTAATTATTAATTTAAAATTAGAAAAGAAGAACTAAGAAAATGAAATTAATCGGAATCGTAATTTTTTCAAGTAAAATAATTTCCATTAATTACATATTTTAAGTGAGCACACAGGTCTCCTCAGAGATGGGCAGGTTATTCTAAAATGTAACGCTACAAACTTGGTGGGGAGTTGTTAAAATGACTTCCAGATTCCAAATTTTCAAACCGATAAATCGTACCTGATCCTCTTTTCGAATTATCTCTTATGCAGATAGTCGGAAACTTGAAAAATTTATTATTTTAATGTGGAAGCCTTGATTCAGAAGACTGCTGATTTTTCGTTACTAAAAATTTTTTAGACAAAGATTTTATGGATAATTATGGTACCGAATTGTCTCTTCTTCCAGAAACTTTTTGATTTTTTGAATTTGGACACGTCTGTCACATGCTAAAGTGCTACATATATGAATATATATATAATTTCAGAAGCCTGCAAAAAAATAAAAATTTCCGTTGTCTGAGATCAAGAAGTCATTTACCGTAGCTTTTAGTGCGCTAAATCCGAATTAACATTTAACAAAAACCTCCGATCACGTCAGGATTTTAAGAAAATTGGGGGTAAAGTACCCAAAAATCATTTCTTAGTAGTTTTTAAAAATTTCTGCTGGGTAAATCCGACATGCTAGAGACTTGTCATATTAGTTAAATTAAAGCTTGAACCCTCTACTTTACGAAAATATAGCGATATTGCCAACAACAAACTAAATTAACTGTCAAAATTGATTTTTCAACAGTTGTCCTGCATACAAATTGACTTAAATACAACTATTTTAAAAAATGATTGGATTCGCTAAGAATTTGTTACTCGGGGGTTTTCGGGATCGTTGATTACGAATATGACGTCAGATTTTCAAAACTCAAAATGTTGGATCCAATATGGCGATCGACTTTAAAAAATCGATTCAATTTACCTGAAACACGTTACTCGCGGGGTTTTGCTGATTAGGAATTTGTCCACAGATTTTTTTATTTTGACATCATATTCGCAATCAGCGACCCCGAAACCCCTGAGTAACAAATTTTAAACCAATCCAATCATTTTTTAAAACAGTTGTATTTACAAAAACTAAAAAGTGATTTTTGGGACTTATAGGGGAGAGTGGGTCAAGACGGGGTACCGGCCCTATTTAACAAACGAATTAACCATTCGCGATTATATTTTACATAATACTGCACCGAGACGATAGTCTCTTGTTTACAAAACCTAAAAGCCATGAGAACAAATCTTTTATCTGTTTTACTAAAAAAACTGTTTTCGACGATTTTTTTGTGAATTTTTCACTTTTTTATGAGGTGTTTATTATTCAATAATAACAGTTAATAAACTATACAAAATTTTTTATAACTGGCAAGGGTTACAGAAGAAGGGAAGCATATGTTTTTTCTTTGTTGAATCGTAAATTGTAGTAATTAATCATTTTATTCAATTTCGTAGGTGCGGGCAACATAGGGTAGAGAAGAGTGGGACAAGGCGGGTTACACAAATGAAGCAAAAGAAAAGAGAAATAAGGGAAGTTAAGAAAACTACTTAAATCAAGACTAAATAAAATAAGAGTGACCAAAAAGAAAAAAGCTTGTCAGGTTAAATCAATAATTAGCGATGGTAAAGTGGAAAATACACCTTGTCTCTATAAATTGTAATGGTTATTATTTAGACTCAAATAAAGGCTGGGCTGCTTCTTCTGTCTGCGGCCAATGGACTTTGTGCCGTTGTGCTGGTGCCAATGATGAAGATGCAACCTTTACTTGTTAAATTTGTCGACAGAAATAGGCTGCTTTTTTAGTACCGCGCTGGTGGGTCCTGACCCACCAGCGGTGGGTCAATGGGGAGATTTGCAATTTTTTCCATATTATTAATTTTATGATTTTTCAAGAAACCAATGGCTTTTGTGCTCCTTTATTACTAAAGACTGATTTACAAAGATGGTTATTAAATAAAATAATAAAATATGTATTCGATAATTTTCGATTTTTTGCGCTTTAAACCTTAAGTACCCCGTCTTGACCCACTCTCCCCTACCCCCACTTTTCTCAAAATCATGAACATAATTATCTATAAAATCTTTGTCTAAAAATTTTTAATAAGAGCAATTCCATGTGAAGTGATCGACGATTTTTGGACATTGTTAGCAATTTTCTTGAAACTTTTTTTCCTTGTAGCTATAAGGATAAGATATGATAAAGTGAAGGCGATTTTGAAAATTTCGAAAAAATTTTGAAAATATTCAAATTTAAAAATTTATGTACTAATTTTTTAAAATTAAGATAACTCCAGTTGTTTTCAATATTTTTTCAAAATTTTTTTTTTCAATTTCTCAGTATAACTAGTACTTTTTAAATAAATTTTTTAGAAACAAAAATTTTTAGAAATTATTAAAAAATTTTCAAAAAAAAATTTTTTTTTTTAATTTTTTGAAAAACACCCCCCCTCCGATTTTTTTTATTTTTTTTATAATGATAGCCAAAAGTAATAAGAAAATTTTCGTAAAAGTTTTATAATGGGATCGCGATAACTTTTCGAGAAATCAACGAAAAAGTCTATGGCGCCCCGTTGAGACTGACGCGCTCACGTACGTATGTCCAAGAAGTTGGCAACGCCATTTCATTTTTTCTCAACAAAATTTTGATAAAACTAAAAAACGAAAATTGTGCTACACTTAGAAAACGATAACAAATATTGTGCTGAAAAAAAATTAAAATATTTTTTAAAAATTAAAAAAAATTTCTTATTATACTTCAATTTTTTTGAACATTTTTCCAAAAATCAAAATTTTGAAAAAATAAATTTTGTGCTGAATTGTTCTCAGCGAGGACAATAAAAAAAGTGTATAACAGTTTTTGAAAAAGTTAATAATTATTCAAGAAAATCATATTTTTTGAGTCTAAAATTTTTTGAATATTTTTCAAAAATCATAATTTTGAAAAAATAAATTTTGTGCTGAATTGTGCTCGGCGAGCACAATAAAAAAGTCTAAAAAACAATTTTACAACAGTTTTACAACAGCTCTATCTCATTCATTGCAATGAATAGAATTGTTTTAATTAAATTACTATTTTAGCTATATGTGATTTTAATATTATGTACCTGCATACTTCTAAAAAAATAGTAGCCCACAATTCCCTGAATGCTTCATTTTACAAAAAGCTTTGTATTATTTTTTTATTTAAATTTCATGCAAATTTTTTTTGGAGTCGAAGTAAAAGAAAAAGAAACAATATATATTAAAATTTTTTTTAACTAGGCAATTCTTCTAAATTCTTGTAAAAACTTGAACGCCCAAAATAAATATTTTATTGCAATTTTCAGTTGGTTGTTGTTTATGACTTATAGGTAATTGAGAAATACTGTAAAGTTATAAAATGCTAATGAAAAATTTACTTTTGACAAACAAAAGAAAATAAAAAAATTGGATGATCAAAAATTTTTAAAAATTGTTAAATAATGGAGGTGACCCACAATTCCCCAATTTCCTCTATGATTATTCTCAAACAATTCTTTAACTTTTTGAAACATTGTTTTGAGACTATATTATTGTGCTCACGAGCACAATTCGGGACAAATTTTATTTTTCCAAACTTTTGATTTTTCAAAAAGGTTCAAAAAGTGTGATTTTTTAAAATAATTATTAACTTGTACAATTGTTCTTAGACTTTTTTATTGTCCTCGCTGAGAACAATTCAGCACAAAATTTATTTTTTCAAAATTTTGATTTTTGAAAAATGTTCAAAAAAATTGAAGTATAATAAGAAAATTTTTTTAATTTTTAAAAAATATTTTAATTTTTTTCCAGCACAATATTTGTTATCGTTTTCTAAGTGTAGCACAATTTTCGTTTTTTAGTTTTATCAAAATTTTGATGAGAAAAAATGAAATGGCGTTGCCAACTTCTTGGACATACGTACGTGAGCGCGTCAGCGTCAACAGGGCGCCATAGACTTTTTCGTTGATTTCTCGAAAAGTTATCGCGATCCCATTATAAAACTTTTACGAAAATTTTCTTATTACTTTTGGCTATCATTATAAAAAAAATAAAAAAAATCGGAGGGGGGGTGTTTTTCAAAAAATTAAAAAAAAAATTTTTTTTTGAAAATTTTTTAATAATTTCTAAAAATTTTTGTTTCTAAAAAATTTATTTAAAAAGTACTAGTTATACTGAGAAATTGAAAAAAAAAATTTTGAAAAAATATTGAAAACAACTGGAGTTATCTTAATTTTAAAAAATTAGTACATAAATTTTTAAATTTGAATATTTTCAAAATTTTTTCGAAATTTTCAAAATCGCCTTCACTTTATCATATCTTATCCTTATAGCTACAAGAAAAAAAAGTTTCAAGAAAATTACTAACAATGTCCAAAAATCGTCGATCATTTCACATGGAATTGCTCATAACGAAAAATCAGCAGTCTTCTGAATCAAAGCTTCCACATTAAGATAATACATTTTTAAGTTTCCGACTATCTGTAGAAGAGATAATTCGAAAAGAGGATCAGGTACGATTTATCGGTTTGAAAATTTGGAATCTGGAAGTCATTTTGAACAACTCCTTACCAAGTTTAAAGCGTTACATTTTAGAATAACCTGACCACCTTTGAGGAGACCTGTGAGCAGCTCTATCATATGAATCGCAATGAATATAATTGTTTTTGTTAAATTACGATAAGAAATTTTGATGCAAAATTTCTTTATATTATAGTAATTATAATATTATGTATGCATTGGTCAATTAAATCGGCAAAAACAAGCAACAAATACTTCCCCAAAAAACGTGGACCACAATACCCGAAATGCTTCATTTTACAAAAAGCTTTGTATTATTTATACATTTCAATTTGATTCAAAATTTGTTTTTGAAGTCAAAGTACCAATCGCGCACAATAATTAAAAAAATATTTCCCAGAATTAATTCTTGGAAATCCTTGTAAAAACAATAAAAAACTGAACGCCCAAAATAAATATTTGAATGCAATTTTTCAGATCACTGTTGTGCAGGATTCTGCAGGAGGCACTATCGGGTCTCATAAGTAAACCGGCAGAAAGCAGAAGAGTGACGGTTCTTGGACCTAACAAGCGGGGAATGAAACTCGCAGTTGTGGTCACCGACCAGGATCAGGCTGCAAAGCTGGAGGTGCTAGGAAACATAAAAATTGGTTTTATGTCATGCCCGATCAGAAAGAGGCTTATGATAGTGAGGTGTCACCGATGCCTCGGCTATGGTCACCTAGCAAGAGAATGTAACAGGACGGATAGATCGACTGCGTGCTTTAAATGCGGTAAAGTCGATCACAAGGCTGTGGATTGCAAGAGGAATGCTTCTTGCTTTTTTTGTAAGGAAAAGTTTCCAGAATCGAAAAACGTTCATCACGTTGCGGGAAGTGGAACTTGCAGAGTCTTGCGAACTGCCCTTGAGGAGGCGAAGAAGACTTCCGCAAGGACCAAAAGTAGAAAAAAGGCGTAATTTCACACCACAACTTTTATGTCTTTAGTCAACATTTTGCTTTGTTCTGTTTAATTTAATTACTCTGATTTTCATTTGTCCTTTTCCAATTTTAATTTGTTTTGTGATTTTTATTTGTCCTTTTATAATTTTATCTTTTGAACTTTACTGTCAATATGTTTACTTTCTTGTTTCTGTTGCCTATGTCCAATTACAATTTTATTTTTACACTTTTTTTACACTTTTTTAACATTTGTTTTTTATTGTTGTGTTGTGAATGCCGCTTTGACATTAAAATAGTTTTACATTTTAACTATTGACGCAGGAGAGCCGCAGGGAACGAACAAGGTCGCATCAGCGACAGAGTTGGAGCACCGCCCTCGAAGGCTAAAGTCTTACGACAGTTCCGAGGGTGGGTATAGGGCTCTAAAAGAAGGGTTACGGGTTTTAGTGGGTCGGGCTGGCAGTAGGTCACCAGTTTATTAAAATTATTATAATATTTATTTACCTTTATTTAAAAATTTTTTTTTCATTGTACCAACCCCACATAACCTTGGAGTGCGGAATCAAATTTAATTCTATGCGTAATAATAAATATTGTAACAGTAAGAATGCCATCAGTCATTTAATGTGCATTTAGAAATTAAGACCTGCATCCTCAACAATGATAATAAAATAGTACATTGCGTAACAAGTGTGAACTAGCGGCCTTTTTGGAACGAGCGCTAAGTTTTCGTAACGAGTCGTAGGTGAGGAAGCCGAAGCCGCCACACGTGTTGCGCACGATACTTTTCATAACAAAATCATAAAAAGGCGTTGACACTGAAAAACATATATATAACTGAAAAGAATGTTGAGAAACGCATACATAAGATTCGGAACACAGAACCACTGTCAAGCGTACTTACTAGCTAATCGCGCGGGGGGGGTTCGGGGTGTCTCCCCCTGACGGGGTCCAGGGGCGGAGCCCCGGTCAAAAAAACCAACTCAAAAGAATAATAATAATATTCGACATTTCAAAGACAGATCAAAATGAGTAGAAGATCTACCAAGAAGCGATCTACCAAGCAAAAATGGATGGTTTACTGTCTCTGAATTTGTAATTTGTATGTCTGGGTCTCCAGAATCATTTTGCTCCAACAAGTTTTTGGAAACATTCGATGTACTCGGCAGCGGTTGGTGGATAACTGATTGTAAACCAGTTTGTAAAACTGGTTCTTGTGAATTATTTTGCAATGATTGTCGATTAATTAATTGAGAATCGGTAATTTGTGAATCGGCTTCTACGGAATGATTACGCTCCAATATTAACTGCTCATGGGCATCATCCACTTCTGTAAATTGTGTATAACATTTTATGTTCTATAAAATCCCAAGAATTTTTTTCATAAGAAAATTAAAACATATGCTTCAATCAAGTACTGTATTGCCTAAGGCTAGAAATATGTGGACGTCCACATGAAAAGGGCTCATTTTGTCGGTTCTAGTTTTCAAGTTAATCGCAATTTAATATTTTTGAAAAAAACCTTAATTTTGTTTTATTTTTTATTATCAATCTACATGTTTTGACAAGTGAAATCATGCAGTTTTTATTAATTTATTGTTAATTTAAGTGTTTGATTTCATTGGTTCTTTAGAAAAAAAGATAAGGGCCCATTTTGTCGGTCCTTTGCAAAAGTATTCCGTATTTTTGAAATGGAGGGGAAAAAATTTAAAACCTCTTGATTTTTAATCTGTAACGAGCCCTGGATTAGAAACAATTATTATCTAAATAAATTCCCAGAAGAACCAGAGATATCACAATTAATTGGTATCATAATATTTAATTCCGTTTTTCTCGAAATGAGGTTTTTGGCATTCTCAACTTTGAAATTCTATAACTCATCGAATTTTTTACCAAAAAATTTGTGTGACCGCTCAAAATTTTTCAAATTTTGCAAGGAATTCGTCCATATAGATAAGTCCAATAGTGCCAAAATGGGTCCTTTTTATGTGGACGTCCACATAGGGGAGGGTAGGCTACGTTGAACCGGGTATTTTATAAAGTCCAAGAACTAATTAAATTTTACGAATTTCAATCAGGTTTTTGTATTAAAATTAAGCTGAAGTACTCCTTTAGTTAATACACACGTTACAAACACAAATTATTATGATTAAATAATTAAATTTAATTTTTTTTCTAACAAGTCACACTTTTCTTATTTTAAAGGATCTGTGTCTACATTGAACTACCTCTAATAAAACACTACAATTTACTTCAAAAATAATATTTCCACTTACACATTGTGAAAAATATTATTTTTCACTCAAAAAAATAGAAAATTGTTGTTAAAGAGTTATTATTTGTTAATATAGGAGATTAATATATTTTGATGTCAGGTTAGGTAGGTAAAGTGACAGTTTGAGTTTATCTCGTTCACAATTGTGATGAAAGCATGTCTTCTAGTATTTTTCTTACTAATTAGTAAAGCAGACAACTTTACAACTCTTAAAATTGAAAATTCTTTGCTTTTTCGGGTGGTTCAATGATGCCGCACTCACTGTATACACATGACAATCACAACAAAAATTGTTTATAATAAATTTATGTAAGAGTTAAAATTCTTTATCACATTGGAATATTGAAGTTGACACCCTAAGCGAAATAAATCACAAGTTTACTAATTTTTAAAACTTCCAATTAAAAAAAAAACTTGATTATATTTCCACAAAATTTTTTATTTTGTACGTGAAAAACAGTTTTTTTAGTTTTTCTTTATAAATAATAAACCTACGTGGCCGAAATTTTCGGACATAGTTTGTTTCAGTAAAACTAACTTATATATTAAATAAGAAAAAGTTTCACTCAGTCATTTCTCAGAAAATTAAAGTGGTTCACTGTTGACGCTGGTTCAATGTAGCCTACTCTCCCCTATATTTATCTTACAGTCAAAAGATTACGAAAATTTCTAAAATAATTCAAGATAATAATAAAAAACAAAGAGTTTAAAGCTTAAATCTAAAAATGTTCAAAGAGCATTCAAAAGAACTCAAGGAACATCAGAAATTATAAAATAATAAAACCGGACAAGTGCCAGTTGAACTCCTACTAAATCCGTGAGTTTTGTATACGTATACTGAAATCTAATCATTTTCCTTACATTTTTCCTCACGTTTAAATATAAAAACATATACGAATGTAAAACTGTAGTCCACGAGGTCCAGTATTGCAACCACTACACGGAAAAAAAAAGTACGTGAATTTTTCATTGACTCGGTACTTGACTTTTGGATACGACACAAAATACTAAAAACAGTCTAGTACTTTTGCATGAGAGTTTCAAAAGCAGTCAATGAAAATTTCTAGTACCTTGCTTGAGAATTTCATTGACTTTCAAAAAAACTGTAAAATAAAAAAAATAATTTCCACTTGTTCACACCGTTTTTCTGAAATTCACTCATTCATTCACATATTTGGATAATTAATCACACAAACAAAGAACAATTATTGTATCACTTTTCGACGTTCGTCAACACTTATGAACTAACCTATAACACACACATATATTCGCGTATAACTTAAATATAAACACACACTTAACACTTAAAAGTACGTATCGAATTGTTCTTATATACCACATGGTGAAATTTTTCACGACTTCTGAGACATGCTATTTCACTGAAAACTGAGACTTACATAACATTCTGTTTTGTGAGAAACACAAAACAAAAAATATTTTATAATTATATTTTACACTTTTCTCACTGAGATAAATTGTCAAAAATTTCTAACTTTTTTCTGAAAACACCATAATAAAGATCTACACTACTTAGTTTTGCCATATGTATTGTTAAAAATCTTTTAAATCTACGCGTGAAAATATATATTTTTACCAATTTTAATTCTCTTGGTGAAAAATGTAAGCGCTAGGGGGGTACATGATCATCTTCGTAACAGTTTTAATAGGGTTTCTACCGGGTACGGAATCATAATAAGAAGATTTGAAAGAAAGCAAGATGATTCAAAAATCATATAAGATGAATAAATAGGGGCAAAGAAAGATTAGAAAAGGACTCAAGAAAACGTAACGAGGATGCGAAGGGTATTTAACAGGACCTAGAGTAAGGAAGAATTAAATAATATTCCAGCATCTATGGAAGACAGAAAATAAAATAATTGAGACGATGCCTTTTTATGATGTATTTTTGCAGTTGTATGGCCCCTTTGGTGATGCTACCGGTTAAACTCATATGAATTTCCGTGTTCTCGAAATATGAAAAGAAAAGGAGGAATGTGAGAGAATAAGCCGAATTCAGTCGTCGTTTTGGGGGGTTTATGCGAATGATAAGTCATTCGCGTTTCACGCCTCGTCGACGGAACTGATATAGGCTACGCTCTCACGTGCCGGCCGAGGACACGGAAAGGTAAATTCTCTTTTTTGTTTTACATCAATTCTCTATTTTTTCCTTTTTCTTTAATGAGTTTTTGTATAATATTTTATTTTTCTTTTGGTTTGTTATAAAAAGTGTGACCGTTTAAAATTACCTTTAAAATATCGATTCACGGAAACTTATTTGAATATTGGTTTTACAATCAAATATATTCCTCGAGAATTGACCGGTCGCATTGCTGGAGGTGTTTCCCGATTGCTGTGCCGGAAATTCCAGGATATTAACGAATTTGAGCCGAAACGAGATTCGTCTCATTATCCTCTTCAATAAATGAGATCAGATGAGTGCAAACTTTTGTGAAATTATCGATTTTTATCAATCAAAGGTGATCAGAGAGTATGACGCTAATTTATAGACGACGGGCGTGTGATTTTGCGAATCAAACCTTCTTTTCTTTTGTTTGACAAATTTAATGTGTATTTTTATGTTTTAATGAATTTTGTATGCTATTGTGTGTTGTTTTCTATTTAGCATTTGTTCAGAAATTTTGTGTATATATATATATATGGGACATTCCACGTCAACACGGACAGAGCTCTAAACAAAAATTGCTTTGATGGATTTAAACGTTCTAGGGCTTAAAAGATTTCTACGTTCATGTACTTTAAGATGCCGATGGGCGTTTTTTGCAAAATTCCATTTCCGATGCCAATAGAACTGTCAAAAGTCAAAAGGTCCAAAAATCTCAAAATACTTTTATGAATTAAAAGCAAAAAACGAGGTAAATTATTCTGTAACTCATTCTTTATCAGTTTTTAGGGTTCCCGAATATAAATCTAAAGTTTTTTTTTAAAAATCCAAAATGGCGAATTCAATATGGCGGACAAAATTCAAATTTGATCAGATTCGATTAAAACTTGTTACTCGGGGGTTTTTAGGGTCGCTGATTACGAATCTGAAGTCACTTTTTAAAAATTCAAAATGGCGGATCCAATATGGCGGAAAAAATTTTCAAATTTGATCCGATTCCCTTAAAACGTGTTACTCGGGGGCTTTTGGGGTCGCAGATTATGAATATAAAGTTACTTTGTGTTTGAGACTTCAAATTCATAATCAGATACGCTAAAAACCACCGAGTAACACTTTTTAATTAAATCTGTTCAAATTAAAAAATTTGATCCGACATTTTTTGAATTTCTACAAAGTAACTTCATATTCATAATCTGCGACCCCAAAAGCCCCCGAGTAACACGTTTTAAGGGAATCGGATCAAATTTGAAAATTTTTTCCGCCATATTGGATCCGCCATTTTGAATTTTTAAAAAGTGACTTCAGATTCGTAATCAGCGACCCTAAAAACCCCCGAGTAACAAGTTTTAATCGAATCTGATCAAATTTGAATTTTGTCGGCCATATTGAATTCGCCATTTTGGATTTTTAAAAAAAAACTTTAGATTTATATTCGGGAACCCTAAAAACTGATAAAGAATGAGTTACAGAATAATTTACCTCGTTTTTTGCTTTTAATTCATAAAAGTATTTTGAGATTTTTGGACCTTTTGACTTTTGACAGTTCTATTGGCATCGGAAATGGAATTTTGCAAAAAACGCCCATCGGCATCTTAAAGTACATGAACGTAGAAATCTTTTAAGCCCTAGAACGTTTAAATCCATCAAAGCAATTTTTGTTTAGAGCTCTGTCCGTGTTGACGTGGAATGTCCCATATATATCGATTTTTATATCTTCGAAAATAATTTGCTCTGCGCAGAGTCTCGCGATTATTACCTACAAGTTTTTATTTATTATTAAAATTCAAACCTTATTTATGTTATATAAAATTTGACCTACTTTATTTATATGAAAATTAATAAACGGACGGAGATAAACTTGTAATTCTGCCTAATTATTTATATGAACTTTTCTTAATCTTTTGTTGTATATTCTGTTAAATAGTCATTGGATCAATGTTCTTTTATTTTATACTAAAAATTAATTTTCTTGAAATGTATTTTTATAAAAATTTAAGTGTAATGATTTGTTTAAATTAATGAATCGCTACATAATTCATTTGATACAAATGTCAAAAATTTATAAAACAGTATTAAAATTTTATATATTTCCAAACATATTTAGTCTTAAAAAGTGAAAAATATTAGTGTTTTTATAAAATACAAACTTTTATTATATTACCATACCTACGACTATATGTTTTCTAGGAGGACATCCACAATACCCACAAGTTGAAAATTTTCCTCCTTTCATTTCGTACAAATCGCATTCTTCGCACGAACATCTTCCTCTTAACACACCTCTGGGATCCAAATTACTGCTCATTTTGGACCTCTATTTTAATTAGTATTAATTATTGATTTGTAAATATTTAGTTAAATGTAAGATTTTAAAAGACTAAAGTTTTTGGAACCATTGTAGAGGACTATCAAGTAGTACATTTTAAAAATTGATTGCTGTAAAATAAATTAATCCTTTTCACAAATAGTACAAATCCTAACGCATTTAAAATAGTTTTAGAAAATTTAATTAATTTCAGAAAATGACTGACTTACTTTTAATCTAAGTCACCTATACATTGTTTTATAATAATAAAATTCCTTCCGTTCAATTTGTGGTTGTGGTAGACGTTATGTGCAATAATATTTTCAGGTGTGTAACAGGCATAAATTTCGGATCTTTCTATTTCATAGGACATGAACCTTAAATCGTGGCAAATAGTAGAAACCTTTTTGCAGGCAAAGATGGGTAAATCATCAGTTAAGACAATCACAATTAATTCCGCAAAAATTGGGAGATATTGTGAACTGTAGTCAACTGGAATATAACATTTTCTAGAGACATATTTCGTCCCTTCATAATTGATCCACGGAACTATTTCTAATGCTAGATCATTTGGAAACAATTGGGCAAAGTCTACTTTATCAATGGCAGTTAATTTCTTTGGACCGTGAGTAACGCTTTTTACAAGTGGTGATTGAAAAATCCAGGCCTGATACAACTGATGACGTTCCGATAATGTAAGTGGTAGATTTTTATAGTTACGCATGGATTGCACTATTCTTTTAAAAAACTGGTGTTTGGCCTCCATCCGCATACACCAGAATCCATAAAGTGGGCCAAAATTACGCACGTTTCAAGGATGATGTAAAGCGTAATGATGCTTTGGAATTAAGTTCCTCAATTCAGAAACATTGTTTTCCAAGTCATCTACTTTATACAAATTTTGAAAAGATTCTAAATATTCTGCAGTTATATCTTCCAAGTACTCAAGCATTCCTGTACTAATAGATTGTCCAAATATTATTGAAATCATTTCCAATAATTGTAAATAATTTTGAAAATAAGGACAATTTTCTTCAATGGCATCTTCTACTATAAAGGGTACAATAAACGCCAACAAATACATTTGACTTGCATTCTGATGCATACCATTGCCAAGAACAAGATGCTGTAATTTAATTACTGATGGTTTGGATGATAGTTCGCTGTATCCATAATCAAAGTTTTGAACTCTGTCATTAATTGTTTTAACAGTCAATTTACAGAGTACGGCTTTTTGCATTAAAAGTTGTAAATTGAGGACGAGTGATCCAAGCAAATGGTCATGTACAATATCATGAGGAGCACTACGCGTTGGATTGAAATCAATAAGTTGCGTTAAGTCGCATCTTCTGTTTATTCCATATTGTTTCGTTAAACGCTCTTTTTCTTTTCCTTGTGCTTCTTCTATATCTGCAACTTGTTCCTCGTATTGTTCAGGATTCCTTAACAAGCTATCATCCTCCTGTGTCATTTCAGAGACTTCTTTAAGGCTGGCTGTACAATCAAGACAAGGATGATTTGCAGTGAACCCTTTCTTAAAACCGCATATCATATGGATGCCTAAATTATCACCTTGAATCGCAAACAACGTTCCGTAAATTTTTTCCCCATTAGGAAGATCAATTCCTTTCTCTAATTTTTTAAATTCATTTATGAGTGGCTCCAAAACCTTATTCACGCCATATTTCTTAATATCAGGATATTTAATTATAGCGGCTAAATTTATAAATTTCAATTCTGAACGATATTTGGGATGAATATTCCCAATAGCAAAATAAAACATTCCTAATTTTTGATCCCCAGAACTTTTTAATCCTAATCCATCGCACATGTCACACTCATCATAGTAGAGAAAAATTCGTAAAGCATCAGGTTTATCTTTAAAATATTGATGATTTATATAGTGAAAACCGTCTTCATATGATAAATAGACATTTTCCTTTGGAACATGGTTATACAATAATTGAGTGTACGCTTCATTAGTTACCCATTGTTGTATGACAGATGTCATAGGAACATACATCATTTGATCCTGTTTACTATTAATTATACGATCTCCACCACAATCGGCGCCACCATACTTTACAAATCTCGTTCCTAAGGTATACCTTATTGGTTTCACGATGCCAAATTCTTTTTCCAAATATTTCTTTCTCCTTCGAAGACTGTTCAAACCATAAATGCAGTCTATAGTATCTACATTTTGTTCAATGTTTATAAAATTTGTTAAATGAATACCGGTTTTTTCTATAATTATATTATTTGCCTCAAGTAGTGATTCGCGTACATGTACTTGAACAACATCTTTTAAATTTAATAGAACAGAATTTATGTCACTTTCAGATAATGTTGATATTGCTCTTAATTGTAATAAAAACTTTCCTATTGACTTCTTTTTTTCATTATTATCAACGTCAGCCTTATTTAAATTGTCATTATCAATACTATCTTCCTCTTCGCTATCTTCATCACTACTTTCATCATCATAATCTTCAACTTTATTTTCACTACCTGCATTCATTTCTACGTCTTCATTTCTAACGTTTTCCAAGTTATCTACTATTTCTTTCATATTATGAACATTCTCAAAAATATCATTTTGATGATCTACGTCCATATTTTCAGGTACAAAAACATTATCCATTTGACGAACTCCCCTTAATTTGTGCAATCTTGATATGTGAGAACGTAGAGAAGAATAATTACGGAAACGAGATTGACAAGAAGCACACTCTATTTCAAAATCCGGCTCATTTAAATGTAAATGGACAAGATGTCTATTTAGGTCCTCAATAGAATGAAATTCTTCCCTACAAAATTGACATCTCTTGAATATATTTTCATTCATTTTTAAAAATCTGTAATTGATGTTGAGATGTAAATTATAAAGCTGAAAATAACCTCGTTTTTTATATTTTAAGAGACATTATTTGATTAAAGTGTTCCAGGTGTGAAAAGCAAAGTATAGGCGAAGTCAAATAAACCTTGGGGCAAGTCTATCAACTGTAGAAAAAATATAGCAAATCATTGCTTATGAGCGTTTCCATTGCTTTGAAATTAACCTTTAGTGTATCGGGGTTTGATCAACTTATTTAGACGTATGTGACGCTTCACGAAAGGGACCTTAAGCGAATAGAAAATTAGGCTCAGTCCTCCGCGCTTAGTACATAAAAAATAAGCCTTATGTTTCTGTCGTATATGATCCCTTTCACCGTGGAGTATCATACATTATATCCACAAATATTATGACAATATGTGATGTATATCTTGTGTTATGATTCAAACTTACGTAAAACCTATATTTAGGCTTTTCGATTGTTAAAATTTTTTCCTTGAAAATTAATCAAAATTGCTTGACATTGGTTTAATTCAGAGGTTTTTGGAGTTGCTAATAACGAATCTGACATCAAATTTAAAAAATTCTCGAATAGATAATTTTAAGTAATTTTTATCGATCTTTTAAAAATAATTGATCATTTTGGAAAATTGTTTTTATTTTTTGGGAACATTATTTTCAAGTGTCAATTGTGGATTTGAATTTTTCAAGTTTAGGATTTTTTTCAGTTCGACATTACATTTTAAGACTCGGCATTGTTGCACCAAAGATTCTTACACTACCACTATGCCATCCTAGACTCAATTTACAGTTTTGAGAAACTCATATTTCATTTTCATACCCATTTGAGGAAAAATATTTTCTTGGAACAAGAACACTGCATTATTTGTGTTAAGCAAAAAAAAGTTTCAATGCGAATGAATAAGATGATATATGATTTAACCTTCGCGCTCCAAAGCGGTCACCTATGGGGTGACAAAACAGTGAATAATGTTGTAAATTTCCTCAACTTTTGCACCAATAGAATGGCAATTTTAAGTCACTAAACAAAATTTTATATACTTTCGAAAAATAAAAAAATTAAAATTTTTTTTACATTTCATTTTGTTTATTTATAATAATTATAAAAGTATGTATGTGACTAATAGAAATTGAACGGGTGCTTATTTTGTATATTGCAAAAAAATAAAATCATCAAAGTTGTACAGTAAAATACATTTTTTTAAAATAAAAAATATGAGTTTTACTGCGTAAAAATGGAAAAAAAGTGGAACGCCAATTGTTGAAAAGTGGTAAAAATTGAGTATTTCAACGTTCGAAGAAAGATTGAAAATCTCAAAATCTGAAACTTTTATTGTGATATTATTGTTCCCTGATGTCTAAACTATAGAAATATTGCTTTGTAGAAGTTAAAAGTAGTGTACACTCTTAAAAAATAAAGTTTTATTAGAAACGCCATTTCGGTGTTTTTGCCAGTCTGGGCCTCGGCGCGTGAAACGCCATTTAGAACGCCCTGCCAGTGAAGTGGTTAAATAAAAATAATTTTTAATATATATAATAATATATAATAATTATCGAAAATTATGAAAATTTTGCGATATCTCGCTTAAACGATTAGCTAGGATTTTAAATCAAACAGATTTGTGATATCAACTTATACTTTTCTTAAAAAAATATAAAAAGCAAATGACAATTTACAAAAGCAAAACGCGGATTGTTTCTTACCACGAACGAGATTTTACTATACATCACTTTAAACTTAACTTTTTTTCTCCAAAACTTGTTACGGCCCTACAATGAATCTTATATATCACGTAGAAGACAATTTTGAGCTTCATTGGGTATAAAAATTTTAAAAATATTATCCCAGACTATTAAAACACAATCTCTAAGATTAGCTAACTCAGATATCACGCAATTTTGAGATATTGAACATAATGGAGTCTCCATTTGATCAATGTTAACTTGAATTTTAAACAAAGAATGTGCAGTTCTTTCTCTTGATAGAAGGGACGCAGCAATTCCTGAAGACGCTGCAGCTATTGCGATTTCTGTTTCACTTCGTATCTAAGAAAGAATAAGATTATCAAAAATGTTTTTCTAGTTCCTCCAGGAGCATCAAGAAAGAACATTTTTTTGATTGAACATTATTGACAGACAAAGCATAATTCATAATTTCACTATTGTGATGACAAAGTTCTAATAAAAACACCAAAATTAACCTTGTGCGAAGTTCAAGTAAGATTGATTCAAAAAATAAAAAAATTTAATTTTCGAATTTTTAAAAAAGGTGCACAAATTTAGTTCACATTACTATTTTTTAATCTACTATGGCTTAAATTTTAACTTAGGCTTGTTGATTATTGATTGCACCGAATATAATGCGATTTTCAAAATCAATCGAATGTAAAGTTTGACACATTCTCAAATTTTTGGTTTATTGCAATCGTCGTTGAAACAGTTTTTTACAATTTGTTGATGGTGCACTAGACTTTATTGGTTGATATAAGTCGTTTCAATACTTCTGCGTCAGAACGAACTATTGGTGGCGAAAGTAATATATCTAAAATTCTACGCATGTAAAGAAATATCTGACAATGCATGTCACTTAAGGGTGTCTTGTCGCCTATAATGAAGGTGAAATATCTCACCAAGTTTAACATTTCTGTTGCCGATATTTTCAGAGTTAAAGTTTTTAATACACGTTTTAAAGATATTGCAGGTGGTTTATTCAATATTTCCAGTGGAATCGAAATTAATATGTTTTATTCTTAAGGTTAGAGTCTAAAATGGTTAAAATGTTTTTTCTCAAAAATAAAAGTACAAAAGTGCTCTCATGATGTAGGTACAAACACACCTTCTAAACAATTATGCATTAAATCGACAGTTATGTTTTCCATCACGTGAAAGTCGTTGACTTTATTAAAAACACATAATTGTCTCCAAAATCAATGAAAGTTGAAATTTTACATTAATTCGATTATTGTAAAAATCCTCTTATTATTCTTATATTGAGATGAGAATTTGAAGTTTCTTTTTTAAATACAGGACTGATGACGACGAAAGCATTCGAGAAGATACCAGAAGATGTGCCTGCAGTATTTGATTTGTTCTTTCATCAAGTACCAGAGGATTTTGTACCCATAGCAGAATACTTTGAGATTAAAAATTAAATCTGAAATTAAAACATTAAAAATATACTATTCGATTTATACTACAAATATATTATTTAATACATTACTAGTGTGCTTCGCCCCATAGTATATTACTTTAAAAGGGTATCATGGGCGATGACCTATGACCTGATTTTAAGGTTGTTTGCCTCTTGACCTACGACTATGACCTGAATATATGTTAAATATTTGAGGCCAACTTCAGAGCGATGGTCTTTGACCTGATTCTGAGGTTATGTAAGTTGTGTATAGTTGATATGGGTCTCTTTTCTATATTAAAAAGTTGGGGATTTTCCGATGAAATTACGACTATTTTTCAAAGTAAGTAAACAAAACTTTACATACAACAATTATGTAAATTGCTAAACTTAGAGGTTATGTTTTTTTTTTATTTTGCCGTTACTCCATATTTAATAAATTGACTGAATGTTATTTTAAATTAAGTTCGATTATTATTTTAGACCATGAAATAGATGAATTTGCCCTTTGCACTTTATCGAAATGTGAAATTGATCAAATTTTTTCAATCAACCAATTGGTCTTAAATCAAAATTTAAAACTTTTCTAGATGAATATGAGAAACAGAAGAGTGTATAACGTTTTTTACATTTCGATTAGACAGAGCGTAATTTATATATTACTACTAGATGGGTTTCGCCCACTTGCGCGTTTGGAGCGCCAATCCCCTATCTCCATTTCTTTATTTATTTGAATTTCCATAAATTTCAAATTAATGGGAAATTCTATGTGACAGACCTCATAATGGACTAAATGTGACAGGCCTTTTATTCTATATGTCAAAAAATGGGTCGAATTTTTTTGACGTATTGTTAAGATTTTTATTAAAATCATTTTTGAATTGTAGGTCAAAATTGCGTCATACATATAGGTAAAAAAATAGGTCAAATTTGACATAAGTTTTGACGGCCTCTTGGAAAGGGGGCCTCAGAAAATCTTGAATCTTATTTTTTGTAGCCTTTAATGAATTTGTTTCCAAGATGCACCGCGAGGAGGTATAATAAACTATCTTCCTTCTGATTCTGCTAAGAGCTACAATGACAACCATTAATTTTTACCAGTGGCCAAAGCGCCCTCTGTAAGAGGAAGTTACTTTTATTTTTTTGAATTTGAAATTATTTTTTTAAGACTGCTTAACATGTATAATGACATGTAAAAACTTTTGATCAATTATATTTTAAAACTTGTTAAAAATTTTGTTTTTAAATCTTCCTATTTTAATTCTTGAAAAAGTTACAAGACCCCTTAAAGAAATTGAACTCAAACTCCAATCGTTTTTTGAAATATTTCAAATGTTTTATTCAAAAACTTCTTTACATACAACATCTTGTTTAAGCATTACTATTGCCCCAACTTTTAAATTTAATTTATGAACTGGTAATCCTGGAAATTTAAAAGAATTTAAATATTCTATTGGAAAGTTTAATGTTATATTTAATACATTCTTGTATTATATTAATTCTACCACCATATTTTACAACCGGTAAAATTAGTCGAAAATCTCCCATAAATTTTTGCAATAACTATAATACATTTTTTCTAACAGTTTAAACAAGTTTGTTTTTGAAAGTTCTGCAACATGAAGCCCCCTTAATTAAAAATAATAATAATAATAATAATGATATAAATAATAATAAATAATAATAATAATAATGATAATAATGATATAAATAATAATAAATATAAATAATTCTTTACAGGAAACTGCAGAAAAAGAAAACAAAGAAAATAGATTGTCAAACTTCAAAAAAAAGTTTAAGCAATCAGAACCAAAAAAGAACAAGTGACGATGAATACAACTTTGAAAGCGACGAGGACATTAAAGCAGTTAATAAACTGAAAAGGATGAAAAAAAATTACGCTCTTAATAAATTTTTTTTTAATAAAATAATTTTTCAAAAAATTTCAAGTAGCTATATTGTTTTAATTTGTTAAAAGTCAGTTTTTGGATCGTAATATAATTTGTGTTTTGAGGTTTAGGCCAAAGAATCCAAATTTTCCATTAAAAAATTTTGAAGACAATTTTTAGTTAGTCTATGTCTATTTTTTTAGTTTATCTATGGTAATTATCTGCTAACTTCACTCTGAGAGACTTTATCAAAAAACGGTTATGAATTTAATCATAATTTTTTATTATAATTTTATTTATTTAAATATGAAGTGGTGGTGGTGAGGAGTTGTTTGTCAACTCCTAAAACAAATTAAACATACTTTACCACGTATGTATTCTCACGTTACTGTTATAGAAAGAAAATTTCTTTCAATTATTGTAATTTATAATTTTTGTAATTAATAACTTATAATTTTTATAATTAAATGTAATTTTTTAGAATGTTTTCTCTTGAAAAGGATGGTGGTTACCATCAAAACGTCGAGACAATTATATTAATAATAAATATGTTGACTAACTAAAAATTGTCTTTAAAATTTTTTAATGGAAAATTTGGATTCTTTGGCATAAACCTCAAAACACAAATTATATTATTTTAAAATAGTATTTTTCAAGAAATCGCCCAGGTAAAAATGATTCGTACGAATTTCGTTAGGAAATCCGACTAAATTCGTACAGAAATCCTATCGAATTGTTTCGAACCGTTATCCTGACTTTGAATAATAATATTAATAATGATATAAACAATAATAAATAAAAATAATTCTTTACAGGAAACTGCAGAAAAAGAAAACAAAGAAAATAGATTGTCAAACTTCAAAAAAAAGTTTAAGCAATCACTAAAAAAAAGAAGAACAAGTGACGATGAATACAACTTTGAAAGCGACGATGACATTAAAGGAGTTCATGAACTGAAAAGGTTGAAAAAGAATTACGCTCTTAAGGCGGTGTCAAAGTCGATTGGATTTTTGCATTGTGCTTCAATGGGAAAATCGCATCAACTTTGACATCCCCTTAAGCAATTTTTTTTTAAATAAAATAATGTTTCAAAAATTTCAAGTAGCTATATTATTTAAAAATAGTATTTTTCAAGAAATCGACCAGGTAAAAATGATTCGTACGAATTTCGTTCAGAAATCCGTCTAAATTCGTACAGAAATTCAATCAAATTCGTATGAAATTACTAATAAAATTCGTGTGGCGTTTTGAAACGCTTTTTCGCATGAATACTCGTACAAATAATACCCAATTTTTTAATATGAATTTTCAAAAAAAAATTCGCTCAGAAACTCGTATGGAATTTTGCACGGAAATTCATTTGACAATGTTTTAAAATTTTTTTAAAATTTTCCGAACGAATTCCGTACGAAATTCGAGCGAATTACTAACGAATCATTTATGAAAAATTAAAATAAAATTCTGCTCTGAAATTTGTATGGAATTCCGCATGAAATGTCAGCTAAAAATTTTCGTCCAAATGTCCATACGAAATTCTTACGAAATTCAAACGAATTACTAACATATTCCTCTTAGAAAATTTATAAAAAATTCTGCACGGAAATTCGTATGGAATTCCGCACGAAAGGTCAGCTAAAAATTTCTTTAAAAATTTTTTAGACAAATTTTATTACGAAAATCATATGAAATGGAATTCTATACGAATTTCCAAGCTGAATTTTTTTAAAATTTTCCAAAATTAATCCGTTGGTAATTCGCTCAAATTTCGTTTGAATTGCTTATGAAAATTTAACTGAAAATTTGTGAAACAAATTTTGAGCTGAGATTGCATGCGGAATACCATACGAATTTCTGAGCAAACATTTTTCAAAAAGAAATCCTTCCGATTTTGACGGCGTTTTAAAAAGTCATGACACATCTATAAAAATCTTGTTAGTTCGTGACGTATAAGTTCGTTCATACGTCGCGAACTAACAACATTTTTATAGATGTGTCACGACTTTTTAAAACGCCGTCAAAATCGAAAAGAAGGCATTAAAGCATCAGGATGTTTTATTTATATAACTCTCGAATTAAATTTTTTAAAATAAATTGTCGATTCAAACAGTTCAAGCAGCGCCACTGTTGGAACTAATATATGCAGGACAGCTGGTCTATGTTTCTGTTTGTTTACTTAAACTTTATAATTATTTTAATAAATAAACTGTATATTATACAATTAAATAAATTATTTTATTAAAATCATTACAAAGTTTAAGTAAACAAACAGAAACATAGACCAGCTGTCCTGCATATATTAGTTCCAACAGTGGCGCTGCTTAAACTGTTTGAATCGCCAATAAGTGAAACATACACCTACGTATACTCGGGGTTAACCATAGGAAGGTTAACCATTCTATTTGTTTAATGACTTTTGAAAAAAGTATTTTAAAAAAAATTTAACGAGTGGAATTATAGAGAATGTTTCAAAGAGCAAAATGAGCTATTATTTGTCGAAATTGTTAAATCACTTTTTAGTTTGAGGTTATGTCAAGCTGTCGACACTCCTTAAAATGGGACTAATCGACCTCTTTCACGCTTTTGAATTACTTTTTGACAATAATTGAATTAAAAGGAAATTAAAATTCTTGTTTTTATTAATTAAATGATTTTAATCAAAAATAATTGTTCCTAGTTAAGAAAGAAGAAATAAATTTGCAATGATAAAAAGCGCCGCGAGATGTCAGCTGCTGATGGACAATTAAAAAAATGATTATTCAATAATAAACTATTGAAATTCATTTTTCAAGATAATAAATTGAGAAAATATTAGAATTCACTAATTTTAATTATTATTTAATTAATTATTAATTAATTAATTAATTATTATTAATTATTATTATTATTATTATTATTATTATTTATTATTAATTATTAATTAATTAATTAGTTAATTTATTTATTAATTAATTATGAATTATTAATTTTAATTATTATTTTTAAATAAAATATTTTCAAAAATTAATTAATTAATTTTAAATTAACAATTAATTTATTGTTCATTAACGAATCATTTAAAATTAATTCAATAATAACTAATGAAATTAATTAATAATAATAACTCTAAATTATTTGGTAATTTATAATTATTTTTATCACTGAAAAATTAAATGAAAAATTTTATTAAAAAAAACAAAAAAAAAATGTTAATCGACCCGTGAGTCGAACGCAGACTTCAAAATTACAAGTCTGTTATGGTCGCCAGTGAACCGTCTCAAGTGATGTTAACCTTTGCAGTGATGAAATATTTAGGTGAAAAAGCAACATTTTTGTAAAGGCTTTGTGAATAATAATGAACAAAGAGCTTTAATTAAAATCAGGGACCGCCACCGACACGATAGGAAAATCAGTATCGTGTCGGTATCGTGTCGACGCCCGACACGATACATAGTGTCGAGAAAATTATCGTGTCGCGACACAATACCGACACGATACGAAATTAAAGTGTCGCACATGTTACATTGGAAAATGCTTATTCTCAGCACATGACGCATATACGGCCATCTTGTAAAAACCAAAAATATATGTTGCGCAGTATACTACCACTGCACTTGCACATGCGCAGTAGTGAAAAACTACATGTGAACATGCACAGAAGTTCAATTTAGAAGTGATTGTTGCGCAGTAGTCTACTTTAGTAGTTATTGTTGCACAGTAATGTACTGCCACAATTAGACATGCACAGTAGTCTAATTTAGTATTAATTGATGCGCAATAGTCTACCACCACACTTGGACATGCGCAGTAGTCTAGTTTGGTATTAATTGCTGCGCAGTTTATTAGACCTACATACTGCGCAGCAATAAATACAAAATTACACTATTGCGTAGCAATTTATATTAGATTAGACTACTGCGCAGCAATAAATACCAAGTTACACTACTGCGCATGTCAATGTAATATGAAGCAATGTAATAATATGTCCATATATCATTTAATTGATACGGCTATTTATGTAATGCGACACGATACCGACACGATACTTTTCTTCCGTTGACGGTCTCTGATCAAAATAATTAATATCTTAAATTTAGAAAATATAACGTGCTCAAATTTTGGTTTACGGGGTAACACTACTCTAGAGCCAGAAAAAGAGACTTATATCTTTGATGATTTGTTTTGAGAAAATGAAAAGTAGAATAGGATTTCTTTTTGGAGGGTTTACTAAATACATATTGAAGTGCAGAAAAAAAATGTTATTTAAAATTTTATAACAAAATGGCGGCGATAAATTTCATAGTAAAAATCGACTACTTTTTTACGGCCGGAAAGGTTTCTTGAACAGTTTAAGTCCTGGAACACAAAACAAAGAAATTTTATAATCTATATAATATAAACTTGAAAAGTACATAGGATTTTTTTGATTGGATGTAAACTTTACTTTTTATAAACAATTTACTTTTTATTTTTGGTCGAAAAATTGATTATTTTACTAAAAAAGAGCACCATTTTTACAAAAATTTATATAAAAAAACTCCTACGTACTTTTCAAGTTTATATTATTTAGATTATAAAATTTATTTGTTTTCTGTTCCAGGACTCAAACTTTTCAAGAAACCTTTCCGGCCGTTTTGGTAAAGAAAAAAATAGTCGATTTTTCCTATGCAATTTATCGCCTCCATTTTATTATAAAATTTTTAATAAAAATTTTTTTTCTACTCTTCAATATGTATTTAATAAACCCTCCAAAAAGAAATCCTATTCTAGTTTCCATTTTCTTAAAACAAATCATCAAAGATATAGGTCTCTTTTTCTGACTCTAGAGTAGTGTTACCCCTTAATGAAATGAGATATAATTTGGGATGAAGGGATTTTTCATAATCGAAAAACTACCAATCCTAGAATTTTTTCTTTGAAAAAATATATCACCACGCTATAGAAAGATCCATTACCATTTTCAACATGACAGAAGATAAATATTCGTCAATCACACCTAATGATCCAAAAGCATTAAGCGTCGTTATTCGTAACCCGCAAGACCTCTCAACTTTGGCTTCTAAATACGGAGCAATTCAGAGCAGTCTATCCGCTGGCATCTTAAATGCAGATCAATCATACTTCGACAAAGTGGACATACCACACCGAATTAGTATAGACCACGGTTTAATCAAAACAATCGATGTTCAACTAGACTTCAGATATGTTTTCCACTACATAACTAATGTCTCGAACCGTTGACTATGCCACCGAGTATACTACCTCAGTAAACAGAACCGAATACCTTAATGCTATCAAGAACAGCTATGTTTCAAAAGAATTAGCTCAGCTTTTTAGCACAATTACAACTGTTTATGACCGACAGCGTACTCTCGAATAGTTTGTTCCTTCACTTGCAGGTTTTTTCTTTATCTTAGACTACGTCAGACTCATGTTCTTGGGCATATTTTTAACCGCGCACGAATTTCTCGCATCACGCAAGTTAAATGAAGATCCTGATTTCCTATTACAATCAATATACCACAGAGTACTTATAACATACTAAATAGTACCTTACACGATTGGAAATTTTACAGGCGGACTTTACACATCAGCAGACTTAACAATGCACCCAAACTAGGTAAACATTCAATTTGAATCGATATACAATTCAGTTATATCTCGAGTATTAGTTACACGTCCTTCACTTTCCCGTTTTCGATTTACAGCCGAAACATACACGAAAGAATTACCCCTAAATTCTTATGATTTGCAAATGGCGTACACTCTTTCATCATTCCCTCAGATTTTGCGTTTAGTTAAATGTTGTTCGAAATTCTTTTTCGACCAAGGAGACACTACCACACTTGCTGAATTATACAATAGTTCTTTAGGCACGACAGCGCTTACACATTTCATTGCTGAACCACACTTGCCCACTCACCACCGAATATCAAGTGCAGATCCAAACCGAGGCTCAAAAACAGTCATCATTGATGACAAACAATTCGCAACAGCAATCGGATTCCTCGTTGACCAAACAAACTTTAAGTCTTCACTTACACCTCCAACCGATACGATGTTACCTGATCTCTACCTCGTGAAAACGATGACATATGATAAAATAACCGCACCTATCAAACATCTCTTATTCGACGTTAGATTTAACGTAACACCAGACGTACTTTGGTTTCAACCATATGAGAAATCAACCGATTCAATTACAAATGCACTATATTTAGGACTAAATATCGAGCAAGCGAACATTGATGAAGTTACCATACCCGTACCCGATCCAAACGTTAGCTTAGCAGACAAGGATGGACATAAACAGCATGGACACGAAATAAAGCACCGCACTTTCCAAAAGATTATACATATCTTTGGAGTTCATACCGAATGGTCGATTTCAGTTTAAAATCCGAACGACGCGTTTCCTTTCTTTCCACATTTTGGACTTGACGTTCTACTCTCACGCACACGTCATCCTTCTTCATTATTCGCATCATCTTAAAATGTATTAGTATCTTAAGATACAAAACAAAAGTATTACATATAGCTTTGAGCTATTCAGTATTAAATACTAGATTAGTGATACTATTTATTCTATTACTTAGTTTTATCAGGTCAAACTTTACCTGATGAGTTTATTTTCTTAAAAATTTTACTTTTAATTATTTGGGATGAAGCTTCAATGATCCCAAAGAAAGCTTTAGACATAGTAGATAAAACCTTAACAAATTATTGTCGTGTTGAAGATATACCTTTTGCAGGAAAATTAATAATTTTAGAAAGAGATTTTTGACAAATTTTACCGGTAATAAAACATGGGTGAAGAAAAATAATAGTTCAAGAATCAATTAAGTATTTACATCTTTAGAACAAATTGTAAAATTGTAAAGTTAAAAACAAATATGAGATCATCAAATGTAAATTTTTTTAAATTCCTTCTGAATAAAGGTGAAGAGAAGTTAAATTCTTTTGGTATACCTTCAACATTGAAAACAAAAGATGTTTGTACTAAAATTTTTTTTCCTTAAAAAATCCTAGCCTACCTGTGCATAAATTAATTTTAAAAATTGGAGGAATAGTAATGCTTATAAGAAATATAAGCATAAAAGTTTTGAGGTTAACTATGGGCTCTTATGGAAAACACTTTATGTATCTTAGTTTTTAGTAACTTACACTTATGGCGCATGTTACGATTCTCAAGTAACTTATCGCTAAACATCTTATTGAAACAGAAACATCTTAATTTAAGATACTTTAAAGAACTTACCAAATTATCTTACTTTTCTAAGATGAAAGAAATATCTTCATCACGTTTGTTTTGAATCTTAGATGTTGGCTAAATTCTGATGGCGGATTCGGATTCAGTGCATCGAAATACATCGGAATACACATGTCTCGACCCCAGATCAAGACACTTTATTTTTTTGTGTGGCTGTGTAATGGATTATGTAATGGTACCAGATTAAAAAATTTGGAATTGCATAAATATAATATAAAAGTTTCAGTTTATAACAGGAAGTAAAGAAGGTACCACTGCATTCATTCCAAGAATAACTTTAGATTCTGAAGAACACTCAAATTTGCTGTTCATTTTGTATAGAAAACCATTTCCGATAGTTTTAGCATTCGCAATAACAATTAATAAATCTATAGGTCAAAGTTTTCAAAAACTGGGTATTTTTTAATAGAGTTTTATTTTCGCATAGTCAATTATATGTAGCTTTATCGAGATGTACATATTCAGACAATTTATTTATTGAATGTAGTAGTGATGATGATGAACATGCAAAAGATATAAATAACATTGTGTGGATTGAAATTTTCGATTAATTTCACAGTGGTTCTTGATTTATTATATTGTTCTTAAATATTTTATTTTTGTTCAAAATATATATTATATTTGACTACATTATTTTAAGAATTTAAAAAAGTATTTTCGTATAATTTAATATTCCTTATATGTTAAGGCTAATCTTTTAAATACTGTAATTCCTAAACTGTATTATATAACACAATAATTTTGGGGTCGCTGATTACGAATTTGAAGTCAGATTTCAAAAATTTAAAATGTCGGATACTTTTTTGAAAAAATTTATCGGATTCGCTTAAAACTCGTTACTCGGGGGTTTTAGTATCGCTGATTACGAATTTAAAGTCAGATTTCAAAAATTCAAAATGGCGGATCAAATATGGCGGACACGTTTTTGAAAAATTCATCGGATTCGCTTGAAACTCGTTACTCGGAGGTTTTTTGGGTCGCTGATTACGAATTTAAAGTCAATTTCAAAAATTCAAAATGGTGCATCTAATAAACCGCCGATACTAGGGTTCCGAGTCCCTGCATAGTAGCACGTTTTCTACGTGTGTCTGCCGTGACGGCGCGGCATCAAAGCCATTACCCAGGGTCTTATCCGGATAGCGGACAAACTCTGTTGCTCACCGTCACCTCGTGTAGGTGCCCTGGATGCAAGCACACGTAAGATATAAGGTAATTCCGTGTAAATTGAATCACTCAAGTTCCAAATTCCTTAAAAGAACAGATTTTTGGATGCACCTTTTTGAATTTTTAAAATTGACTTCAAATTCGTAATCAGCGACCCAAAAAACCTCCCAGTAACGAGTTTCAAGCGAATCTGATGAATTTTTTAAAAACGTGTCCGCCATATTGGATCCGCCGTTTTGAATTTTTGAAATCTGACTTCAAATTCGTAATCAGCGACCCCAAAAATCCTCGAGTAACGAGTTTTAAGCTAATCCGATGAATTTTTCAAAAACGTGTCCGCCATATTGGATCCGCCGTTTTGAATTTTTGAAATCTGACTTCAAATTCGTAATCAGCGACCCGAAAAATCCTCGAGTAACGAGTTTTAAGCTAATCCGATGAACTTTTCAAAAATGTGTCCGCCATATTGGTTTTTTGAGGTTATGTCAAAATCCTGATCTGATGGGGTTAAATGGACCTCGGATTCGGATTCAGCGTCCCAAAAAACATAAAGTCTACATAGTGAGACACCCAGATCAGAACTTTTTATTTTTTTGTGTGGCTGTGTTATTAGAAGATCAGCCAGAAGTAATTTTAAGACTTCAAATAGGCGTAATATAAATTTAATTCATAATAAATGGATACCACTTGATTAAATTACATACACTATAACAAAATGGAAACCATCAAATCTAATTTTAAAACGAACACAATTTTGTATAGTACCTGCAGAAGGAATAACTATTCATAAAAGCCAAGGAGCAAATATAGAAAAAGTTGTAGTACACATTAACCAAAATATCCGTCGATCTATGTTATATGTAGCATGTTCAAGAGCGACTACTGTATCTGGCTTGTTTATTATTTTAAAAAAAGAAAAATTTCAAGCACCTTCTCCACCTAAATATAATAATCCGGTAGTTATGGAACTAAAGAGACTTGAATCAAATTGTCAGCTTGTACCATTTAGTTTTTTGTGTAATGTACGCAAACGCAATATTTAAGTTATTTTTCATAATGTACAATCGCTTAGTAGACATATAATTGATATTGTGTATTGATCCAATTCATAAAGCTTCTCATGTCCTCGTTTTTGTGGAAGCGTGGAGCTGTATGAAGAATAATTTTAATATTAGAAATTTTTGTCAGAACTGACTCAAAATTATGACTTTAATAAAAATTTAAAGCTTAGCCCAGTTGGTGGACATTGTGGATGTGTAGAAATGCGATTGGCAGGAGTTCCATTAATAAGTGTATACCGATCCTCAAATTGTTTTATTAAAACTGCTCTTGCGCGTATTGATAAAGTTATTTTTAAAAATGTACAATAGAATATATCACTTCCTCCAATTATTGTTGTAGGTGATTTTAATGTAGACTTTTCTAAAACCCAAAATATTGAAATCTCAAAGTACTTCATTAAATACGGTTTACATTCTAAACTTAATATGGAATAAACAACAAAAAAATATATAAGTATAGACAATGTATTTTCGAATTTAGAATTTATTAAAGTTGGTACAGTAGAAACCTTTTTTAGTCATCATACTACATGGGACTCAAGTCCCATGTTTTCAACTAAATCATTCCTTCTTTTTTTAAACGTTCATGTAATGGCCATTGATTACCGGTCAAATTCCCGAATAACGCTGTCCCGAAAGTCTAATTTCCCGATAACTCAAATTCCCGAATGCATTTTTCCCGAAGACCGTTTTCCCGAATACTATTTTCCCGGACATCATTTTACTATGCAAATGTTTATGTACTCTTAACAACTTTATTTACAGACTTCTCCAAATATATTCACCCAAATTTTTACAATCCTGGGACATGTTAAAAGAAATGTTGAAGATTCTGTGGATGAAAATCCTGAAGCTGCTCTGCCAATTGTCTACGCCTTACTTTCATCTAAACAGTCAGTCCAATACAGTACAGTTCTGAGTGCTGTTAATAATGCAGCTCAAGAATACCGGAAGCTGAGATCTCTTGCTGCAATTTTTATTTAGGCATTTATTTATTTTTTTATTTATTTATTTTTATTTATTTTTTATTTAAGTCTTAATATCGTCGTGTACAAGCTGCAGGTTTACAAGAAGCTTACAACAACGTCACAAATCGAGATGTGAGGGATTATACCCATATGATGTTGGCACTCGCATTTGTACCGCCCGATTACGTAAAAAGTGTTTTTCAAGTTCTCTTCGAAGAGGCCCCTGAGGAACTTGTGCCCGTATTAAATTACTTCGACGAAAATTACATAAATTGTACACGAGCGCGGGGGCGAAGAAAGGCTGTTCTTCCTCGCTTTTCAATAAATATTTGGAACCAATATACAGCTACTGTGCAAGGCCTTCATGGTACTAATAATATAAGCGAAGGATGGCACAATAAGTTTTCTATTGTGATTGGGAGACATCACCCAGACCTTTACTTTCTCCTAACGGAAATTCAAAAGGAACAGGCAGACTCGGAGATTGCTGTACTTGAACTCAGCTTAGGACGAGCAATAAAAGCAGCGCCAAGAAAGAAGTGGCTACTCTCACAAAAAAAACTTCGGAGCATCGTATTAAAATAAGATATTTACCAGAGAAATGGAGAAGATTTAGATTATTTACGGAAATTGTCCTATTATATCACCTTTCAGTTTATTTATATATTTTTTATATTTGACCGGCAGCGATAGCCCATTACGAATACAACCCGATAATAAAAGAATAAGTTTGTAATTATTATTACTCTAACCAGGTTTCGTGTCACGTGACATTTTTTTAATGTGACGCCGAAAGACGACGGCATGGTCACTCTTGTTCTATGCTCTCGAACGTGTGTTGTGTGAATTGAATCGTGAGGATCCTCAAAAGACGTCTTGACTGTGGAAATATTATTTGTAATCGTCAAACGTATATTGGTTGAAGGAATTATTAATTGAATTTGACAAACGAATATTGGTTGACAAGGATCTGGTGTAATATTGTTAATTGACGTCAAATAAGTGGATTGATTAAACGATTATTACAAAGTAAAGTTCCCAAATTTTACCGTCGACCTTTTTTCGACTAGCGCCCGTTGATTATATATTGTTTTTTATAATTAACTTAAACCCTCACGGCAATTGAACCCGGCTGCGTGAGGTGTGAATCAATTTTTCATAAATAACTTTTAAAGATAAAAAAGATTCTGTTTTGAATTGCGTAGGCAATTCGAGATCTGGCTGTGAATCAAATTGAATTAACAAAGAAACTTTAACAATTATACATACATGTTGAGTTAATTTAAAAAAAATTACTACAATTAAGGATACACAACTAAAAAATAAGGTAAGAGTTTAAGGCGTACTTGCGTTTGTGAAGGCAAAGAATAGGCCCCACTTTAATGTTTTTTCACAGCCATTTTATTTAAAATACCTATTAAAAATAATTTTTGCACCTTAAAGTATATTATAAAAACTACAAAAAGAAAAAAATTGTTTCGTTTTTCAATGGTTATTTTTAATTCATAGAGGGCGCAAAAAATGATCTCAAATTTGTAAGTTTGCGGTGCCCCCCATAGAGCCGCTTCTGACAGTCTGAAATAAAAAAAACAAAATTTATTCCTTAGTACACATTAATACCTACTTGACTTCTGTGATGAGATTTAAAAAAAAGTAAAAAAACGAAAATGGCGTCCTTTTAAAATCAATTTTTAAGAAATTATGATTTTGAATTTTTTACTTTAAAAGGACGCCTTTTTTAGTTTTTTTACTTTTTTTTAATTTTATCTTATAAGTCTACTAGGTTTTATTGTATACTAAGGAATAAATTTTGTTTCTTTGATTTTAGACTGTCAGGAGCGGCTCTATGGCGGGCACCGCAAACTCTTACAAATTTGAGATAGCCATTTTTGGCGCCCTCTACGATTCGTAATTAACGGTTAAAAAACAAAACAATTGTTTCTTTTTGTAGTTTTTATATTGCACTTTAAGGTGTAAAAATCGTTTTTAATACACTACCGTCCGTGAGTATCAGGACGCCCCTTTTTTCATGAGTGGAAAAATGCTTAATACGTAGAAAATAAGAATGACAAAAATTTGTCGTTTTTTTCTGAAAGCTAATGAAATTATGAAATGACTGACACCTGATCGAAGAATTTTCGTTGACTATTCTGTCAGATATTGAAAAAATACTGGATTTTGCATGCTTTTCGTAATTTTTTAAATTCTCGAAAACTAATTAACTTTTTTTAGCGTTCTTGGTCTTGTTTTAATCTCATTCAATGTAGAATCTAAATTAATTAATGATGTTGTGATATTAATTTTTCCAAAAAAAATTTGAAACTGTGAAAGTCGGATAAAAAAATTTTAAAAAACAGATTGACACTTTTAAAAAAAAAATTTTGAAATAAAATAATTGAGTAATTAAAAAGTTTTTTTGAACTTTATTATATCTATTAAATGAACATATTTTACATTGACCTTTTTGACACTTTAATATTAATGATAATTTTTTGAATTTTTTAAATCCTACTTTTACGGTTTCAAATTTTTTTGGAAAAATTTATTTCACAATACCAGTTAATAATTTAGATTTTACATTAAATAGAGATTAAAACAAGATCAAGAGCGCTAATAAAAGTTAATTAGTTTTCGAGCAATTAAGAAATTACGAAAAGCATGCAAAATCCAGTATTTTTTCTGTATCTGACAGAATAGTCATCGAAAATTCTTCGATCAGGTGTCAGTCTTTTTATAATTTCATTAGTTTTCAGGAAAAAAATACGACAAATTTTTTCATTCTTATTTTCTACGTTTTAAGCATTTTTCCACTCATGAAAAAGGGGCGTCCTGATACTCCCGGACGGTAGTGTATTTTAAATAAAATGACTGAGAAAAGAGACCTATTTCTTGCCTTTGCAAACGCAAGTACGCCTTCCACATTTAATAACTTTAACAATTATTTTCTTATCTGCTTTAAAGTTTTCCACAATTAATATTAAGCATGTTTTTTATTAATATTATAATCGAAAAAAAATTTTATTTTAAACGATAGTTATGACTTAATTTAAAATTACCCAAAAGTGCACTTTTCTCGATTCTCCACACAAAAATCATAAAGTTATAAATTTTAGTAAAAATATTTTCTTATTTGGAACTGGAGTTTACATTTTTATGTGTTTTTTATTTTTTTATTCACATTTTTAGTTCGATTTTACTTCCATTTAATATTATTAATTTAAAAAGTTGTATTTATGTTAAATTTGCATAAAAAATAGCATTTTTAGATTTAAAACTATAAAAATTATTAGTATTTAGGGAGTATTTTAATGATGTGTAAACTCCAGTTTTGCGGAAATCACTGAATTCTTAACCAATAAAAAAAATAAAGATAATAATTTGTAAACACCCGTTTCTCTAAACTCCGGTGCCTAATTTCGATTCGCGTTACCGAATTTAAAAGTTACCACTTAGTGGAGAATCACCCATATGTGGTATGTGTCAAGTGATCCGGGTCCAAATTTGAAATGTTTAGGATCAGGTTAAAATTGTGCACAAACAGTAGACCTTTTAGATACAATTAAAAATACCAAATATTATTAATTTATTTAAACAAATACAAAAACTGGAGTGGGTCGGAGTTTAAACTTTTTGTCTTACATGGATGGAGTATTTGAAAAATTTGTAGTTTCTTTTAAAAAAAATTTTATTTATTTAATTGTTTATGCAACAAGAATGTGCTTCAAAACAGTTGAAAAGTCTAAAATAGAAAAAAAATTTCCTTTTGTTTTAAAGAAACTACAAATTTTTAAAATATTCCATGTAAGACAAAAAGCTGAAACTTCGACCACCGGAGAGGGGTATTTTTCCTTTGCTACTTTTTGGTAGTAATTAACTTTTTAATTTTCACTAATAAAAACAATTTTATTTGAATGACGTTTTTTCAGAAGAAGGCTATTTAGTTAGGCATTTGTTTTTCTAATTTTACATATGTGATATGTATAGATTATCTTAAGTTGCGACAAATGTTTTATTTTAATCTCACTTTTTTCTTCTTTTGTTTATTCTTCTAGTTTTTCCTTCTCTGTTATTGGTAGTAATTTATTTTTCCGTTCATCACAACTAAAAACAATTTTATTTGAATCACGTTTTTGCATCAGGCATTTGTTTTTCATAAGAACAGATGAGTATTTATGATCACGCTTTTTAGTTAGGCATTTGTTTTCCCTATTTCACATATATATAGTCGAATATTTTATTGCGATGCCGTTTTTCAATGAGGAATTTGTTTTTCCGACTTTATTAATGTAGTAATATTTATTATTTAAATATTTTATTGTGACATTATTTTTGGGATAGGTATTTGTTTTTCTTTTACGAATATAAAGATTATCTGAAATTGCGACAAATATTTTATTCTAATCTCATTCTTTTTTTTTCTTCTGTTTATTTTTCTACTTTTTCCTTCTCTGTATTTTATTTTTCGTAATTTATTTTTTCGTTCATCACGAATAGAAACAATTTTATATGAATCACGTTTCTGCATCAGGCATTTGTTTTTGTTTTTTTTTATTTTTCTGTTTTTTTTCTTTTCTACTTTTTGGTAGTAATTAACTTTTCGATTTTCACTAATAGAAACAATTTTATTTAAATCACGTTTCTGCAGCAAGCATTTGATTTTTCTAAGAACGCATACATATTCCCCAAAAAATATCTAAATTATTATTTAACAAAAATGCATATGTGACGCTCCACGACAAAACGTGCCTTAGCTCCCAAATAGGAATTCTACGAGAAACGTATTAGAAGTCGAGCATTCCTGATTGGTTGAAATTATGCTCATGTTTGAATATTAATAACAAAAAAATCTGTAAGTAAAAAGTATTTTAGACTTTTGTACATGAAAGAGGAACTCAAAATCTATAGAGTACTATTAAAACTCGAAATTAATTTTTTTGGAGCTAAGGCACGTTTTGTCGTGGAGCGTCGCATATAGTAGGATTTAAATTTAAAAGAACAGAACAAATATTCCTGCTTTTAAACGAATTCCTCTTATTTACTGCACGTTTTCCTCTTGAACACAAGAGGATTCATAAGGATTTTTTTAAGAGGAATTTTCCTCTTAAAAGAAGAATATTTTTTAAGTGTAATTGTGTTTTAAAGACTATCTATTCCTCAGTGCATTAAAATTTATTGATTTTTTAAAATACCGATCAGTTTCGGAAGTTCTATCCGCTCTTGATAGTGATTGTAAACATTTTGTTAATTAAGTGTTTCGCAAATAGAATTTTTGTCCTATGATTTTTGTTCGATTTGTGCTTCATCAAGTATCTGAACATTTGAACGTTACGTTCGTCAAAAGAGTATTTTTTTAAATGCAATTTATCAGAGAGCATAAGAAACGCATGATATTGATGTGTGCCAGGAATAGTTTTAGCTTGTCTTTTTAAATTTTCTCCAAGTCCGTCACATGGACCTTTGCCATGACCTGTGGCGTAAAAATGCCATTCAGCTGGTATTCCAAAATTGGATTGGTGATACATTAAATTAAAAATTGTTTTCTTATTTTTAAACTGTTGAGGAGCACCGTCAGAATAATAAATAACCTTCAAAGGTTCAAAATTTTCTTTCAGGTACAAAATTATCAGCTGCGGACATTGATAGACTGAAACCGTGTCATGAAACAAATTATCTGATATAATAATCATACTTTTATGCTTTAGTTGCTCATTTTGATTTAAGTAGATGACGACAGTAAATAGTGAAACCTGACTATTATGCCAATAGAAATCCTTTGCAGAATTTTGTTCTACAAACGAATAATTCTCAGCATAATCTTTTTGAATTACAAATTAACCTGGTAGCAACTGCTCTCTTGTATCCTTCAGAAAAGAAGATTGTTTCTTGGGAATAAATTCATGGATTTTTAAATTAAATTTTTTTTATCCAAATTGGTCAAGAAACTCATTAGTGTCCAATATCTGTGTTTTAAGCGCCGTTCTGTCAGTATTTTTCCTTTGTAATTTAATTCTGCTAATACTGTGTTCCGCAAATCTGTTTTTAAAATACGATCTATATGATACTTTTTCCTAGACATTTTTTGCATTCATTTAAGAAGCATTGAGGCTTAGGGTCATTTCAAATTACTACATTTGTACAATTCTGATAATTAGATGAGCACCCCAAAAGTAAGTGTCTTTTAAATGAAGAAAATGATAAACAAAGATTGTGTGCAATAAAAGCTAAAGAAAGAATGAAGAAAGTAAGGCAGGAAGAAACGGAGGAGCAAAAAATAATTAGGAGAGAGAATGACAGGTTAAGAAAACGTAGTAGACGAGAAACAGAAACTAAAATTGAAAAGAAAAAGCTCCAAAAAATAGACTCAGAGACTAAGGGTTTATTGAATAAAAAAAATGATAAGATTTTTAATTCAACTAATAATAATGATAATAGAGGTTGTATAATTGAGCAACTAAGGAAAGAAGGAACAGAGGAGCAAAAAATAATTAGAAAAGAGAATGATGGGTTGAGAAAACGTAATAGCTCAAAAGCAGAAATAGATTTAAGAAATAAAAAACAAAAACTTACATTAGGAGTTGCAATTATGTCTTTTGAAAATTTTGATGAATGTAAATTTGAACAAAATTATTTGGGTTTGTTGAATGTTAAGTGCGAGTTTTGTGCTGCATTACAATTTATGTGTGAAAGACCACTAGATAAAAAATTTAGTAGTTGCTGTCATAAGGGAAAAGTAAAATTAGATGATTTAAATGATTATCCGATTTATTTACGTAATTTATTAAATGATTCCAACTTGGAAGATAAAAATTTTAGGGAAAATATTCGTTCTTATAACAGTTCTTCTGCTTTTGCCAGTATGGGAGCTAAATTAGAAATTCCTAAAGGGTATGGTCCTTATGTTTTTCGTATACATGGACAAGTGTATCGTAATACATATGCTCTTCATCCTAATGATGGTGATAGTTTAAAATATGGTCAGCTGTATATTCTTGATACTAATGAAGCTGTATTTGGACGATTAAAAAATGAATCGAATAAAAAATGTTTACCACCATTACTGGAAGGAATAGATACATTATTAAGAGAGGTTAGTCCATTTGCAGATGCCTTGAAAATGATGAAAGAAGTAGAATTAGAAGAAGAAACTAGAGCGAAATTGGAAAATAAACCTATAAGGGATATTCAAATGTGGATCAAACGGGATAGATCATTAAATCAAAGTAAATTCAATTTACCATCTTGTAATGAAGTAGCAGTTGTATTTGTGAGTGAAAATGGTAAACCTCCAGTGGATCGTGATATATGTATACATCCAAAAGGTTCTGAAAGTATTCCTATTTCTATACTTAGTGCAAACGCTGATCCTATGATATATCCTTTAATGTTTCCTTCAGGTGATTCAGGATGGACTGTAAACATTAAGCAAATTAATAGTGTTCGTAATGTTACTGCTTTACAATTTTATATGTATTGCCTTTCTTACAGAGGAATGTTTAATCCATGTACGCAAATGGGAAAATTAAGTCAACAATTTATAGTTGATATTTGGTCAAAAGTCGTAGCTGGACGCATAAGTTTCATTTATAAAAATCAAAAACAACTTCGAGTAGAAATGTACTGTGGATTAATGGATTATGTACATAATAAAGCAAATAGAGAAAATGTAAAACCAGGAAGAATAATTATTTTACCATCAACATTTACTGGAGGACCACGTTCGTATCAACAATCTTTTATGGATGCCATGCGATTAGTTCAAGAATTTAGAAAACCTGATTTATTAATTACAATGACATGTAATCCAAAATGGCGAGAGATTAGAGAAAATTTGTTGGAAGGTGAAATTGCGTCTGATCGACCGGATATTGTAGCTAGAGTTTTTCAACAAAAGGTAAAATCGCTTATGAGTGAATTAAAAGATAAAAATATTTTTGGATCAGTTCTCGCTTATGTGTATGTAATAGAATTCCAAAAGCGTGAATTGCCACACATACATTTAATTTTATTTTTGGATAAAACTTTTGCGATTCGTGATGCAGAATCTGTAGATAAAATAATATGTGCAGAAATTCCAGATGAAACAAAAAATCCAGAACTTTTTAAAATTGTAAAACAATTTCAAGTTCATGGACCTTGTGGAAAGCAAAATATGAATTCGATTTGCATGAATCTGGAAACAAGAATTTGCGTGAAACATTATCCAAAACCATTTTGTTCAGAAACAAATTATGATTAAAAAAACTATCCGGAATATAGACGAAGAAATTATGGTAAAAAAACTATTTTTAATAAAAAAGATGGAACAATTAAATGCACTGCAGACAATTCGATGATTGTACCATATAATCCGTATTTGAGTAAAACATTTGAATGTCACATTAATGTTGTAGCATGTGGTAGTATAGGTGGTGTGAAATACTTATTTAAGTATTGTTTTAAGGACCATGACTGTGCAATAGTAGGTATTAAAGATAATAATGATTTAATGCACTATGATGAACCTCAACATTATTTGAATACACGTTATGTATGTCCACCAGAAGCAATGCATAGATTATTAGAATTTAATATGCACGAACAATCACATGCGGCATACATATTAGCTGTGCATTTACCTAATCAACAAGCAATATGTTTTAAAGAAGGAATAGAGCAAGAAGCGATTGATAAATATAAAAATACAACGTTAACAGCATGGTTCGAATTAAATACAAAAGATCCTGAAGCACGCCAACTTTTGTACTCAGAAATACCATATAATTATGTATTCGTTGAATCATCAAAAACTTGGGAAAGAAGAAAAAGAATGACAAAAACTGTAATTTTAATTAACGAAGTACTTAACTTTCATGGGTTTTCCTTACATCAATTTGGTTTGCCAAATATAGAACGTAAACTTCTTAATGATTATAATTTTGTAGATTTAGAAAATAATGAATGAGCATTACGATTGTTGAAAAAAGAAGCTGTTATTCTCATTGAGAGTTTAAATAATGATCAAAGTCAAATTTTTGATGAGGTTATGATGGCAATACATAACGATGATTGTAAGAATAGGTATATTCTTGTCGACGGACCTGGAGGAAGTGGAAAAAGTTATTTACATAATACAATTATCACTGCTGTTGAAAGTGAAGGCTTGATAGTTTTACTAGTTGCATGGACTGGTATAGCTGCTAATCTTTTGAAAGGTGGTCGAACATCACATTCTTTGTTCAAGTTTCCTATACCGATTAATGAAAATTCAACATGTAATATAAGTGGGAGGTCAAAAGAAGCTGAACTTTTGAAAAGTGCCAAAATTATTATTTGGGACGAAATAACAATGGCACCTAAATATGCTTTAGAAGCAATGGAATTGATGTTAAGAGACATGACAAAATGTAAGAAACCTTTTGGAGGTAAAGTTATTTTGCTTTCAGGAGATTTTTGACAAACTTTGCCAATTGTTCCACACGGTAATCGTACTCATATTGTTGAGGTATGTGTAAAAAATAGTAGATTGTGGAATCATTTTCAAACTAAGTCTTTACATTCTAACGTTAGATTAGATAATAATCAAATCGAATTTTTAAACTGGTTATTAAATGTTGGTGATGGTAAACCACAAAATACATTTGAAAGAGAAAATGATGTTTTAGAAATTCCGCAAGATATGATTTCGAATGGGAATTTAATTTATGAAGTATATGGATCCTCAATAAGTCGAAATGATTCGTCTGTTTTTTCATCTTGCATTCTTTCATTAACCAATTCTGAAGTATTAGACATGAATGAACGCATTTTGTTAAAATTAGAAGGAAAAGAAGTAGTTTATTATAGTAATGATTCACATGTCGATGATGATGACCCAAAAGATATAAATAATATAGTTCCAATAGAATTTTTAAACAGTTTAACACCAGATGGTTTACCTCCTTATAAACTATCATTAAAGGAAGGATGCATAATTATGCTTTTAAGAAATATGAATTTAGTTCAAGGATTGTGTAATGGGACTCGATTAGTTGTCAAATCTTTATTAACAAACGCAATTTCTGCAGAATTAATTACTGGAAAATATAAAGGTGAAATAGTATTTATTCCTCGTATTGATTTATCGCCATCACAAGATGTATTACCTTTTGAAATTGTAAGAAGACAATTTCCAGTTAGACTTGCTTATGCAATGACTATCAATAAATCCCAGGGTCAATCATTTAATAAAGTAGGAATATATTTGCCAATTTCAGCATTTGGTCATGGTCAAGTTTATGTTGCAGGTTCTCGAGTAAAGTCGAAAAAAAATCTAAAAATTCATGTTATTGGTTCTGCAGTATATAAGAATTCAGAATATCCACATAAATTATATATAAAAAATGTTGTTTATCATGATATACTTTAATGTAATGCAATATATACATAACTATATTAAAAATGTTGTTGATGATGATGATAATTATGATAGATTGCTTAAACAGTTAATTGCTGTCTACTATATAAAAAAGTAACTTAATAATTAAAAAAATGGTATACATTTTTTAGTGGTAATATACATTTTTTTCAAAAGCATAAAATTTATAAAGATTTAAAAAATTTTATTACATTCTTAAAATAATGGTAAAATTATAGCAAGTTATAATTTTGTTTATACTTCTTTGGTTTAAGGGCATAACAGTACAATTAAAATCTGAATTTGCGAAATAATTTTAATAGACATTTTAAGGGGTAAGGTCACTGTAGATACTTCCAAAAATTGATTTTTTATTAGTTAAAAAATGTTTTGAACATTAGAGAATAAAGAAAAAAAGGGTTTTATATGAGTCCAAAATCGATTTTATTGAAATTTCGAGTGTTTATATGTTGCCTATACATTGACGTGAACGCGACGTGCTGACGTCACAATGTTGATTAAATGGGTGACGTTAGCAAGCGTTCACATCGCGTTCCCATGGAACGAAGAGCCAATTTTACCGTGGATTCTGGGCCCCTTCGGAACGACTACCTGCGTCGGTTGACTACTTGATGAGCAGAAACTGCATAGAAGATAGTACAAATACAGAAAGATGTTTTTATGGTGCTGGAATTGCAGATTAATGGTAAACATTTTTTAATAGTAAAAATTTTCACTTTTTCATAAATATGTATTATACATTTTAAAAGTTTTTTTGTCGAAAAATGATTCTTTTTAAAGGATTTTGATTTTTTGCAAAGTACACAAAAATTAATATTTTTTAAAATCCCTACGTGTTTATTTAGCTATTCTCATGTAAATAATAAAAAAAATTTATATTTTGTTCCAGATTCAATTTTGCACTCGCGTGCCGCGAAGCTCTTCAAAGGAAAAGCACTTTACAAAAATTGTCTGTAGTTTCGCCATTTTGTAATATCTTTTATTGTTAATTTGTATTCTTTTATTTAAATATAAGACTAATCATATTTCACATAAATATAATTATATTCCTTTTCCTTATATCAAAAAATTCTTGAAATTAGGCGCTTTTATTACATTTACAGTGGCTTACCCTTTAATAAAAAATGGAACTAGTTAGAGTTACACTGACTCCCAAATCTAGGGTTTCGTTTACAAAATATACAAACACTTTTTATTTATTCATTAAATTCTTATTTTTAAATGTGGTTGCTTTAATTTTATCAGTAATAACTTTCTTCTTTATATTTACTGATATAAACATTTTAATGTATTTTTTTATTTTTTTAGAAGCTAAATTTTTCTGTTATGAATTAAAAATTTTTTTAAATGTAGATTTATTTTTAATGTCAGATAACTCAAAAGTATTCCTTTTTTTATTTTTTAAAAGAGAAGAAAAGCTTAATTTTTCTCTCTACTTTTGAATAATGATAACAATTTTATTTATTTTTTAGTGAAAAATAAACAAATTATAAGGTTTTTAAAAACTTTGGAATGATAAATTTAAAAAACCTACCTCAAAATGTTAAGAAGGTTTTTAAAAAGTTTTAGAGTGGACTTGACAAGTGTGATGGGTTTAAATTTATTTTTATTTATGTGATTTATGTCAATTTTGTTAAAATTTATTTTAGAGTTAATGATTACACAGCTCAACAAAAAAACGAAAAATTTTTGCACCTGGGTTTATGTAATGATTTTTCTATTTATTATTCACTAAAATAAAGGAAAAATAAACTTATTCTTTTTAAAGTTTGCTTTTGTAGCAGTTGCAGATATATTAAGGGGGGTCATCACGAAAATTAGACATATTTTAGGAATTTTTTTTGGCTCCATGAAATGGTCAATTAAAAATGTGTAAAGTACGTTTTATTTCTTGAGTATTGATATGCAAAATATATTTTTCCAAAAAAATTTTATTGCAAAATGGCTGCTGTGCAGCATTTTATTGGAAGGCATCTGTTTTTTAGGGTTCCATAGCCGGACAACTTTTGATTTGGAAATAAACCAAAATGTAATTTTCTATACATCAACAGCTATCGACACACGTAAAATTTTTCTGATAATTTGATTTTTGAAAAATTGTGATTGATTGAACAAAAAAGGAACAATTTAAAAAAAAATCCACGAAATTGTTAATAAAAATAAAATTAAGTAATATAAAAAAATCCTACGTGTGTAGATAGATGTTGATGTATAGGAAATAACAAATTTTCGTTTTTTTTCTAAATACAAAATTAAGTACGTTAGTTGTTTGGCCATGGAATCCTAAAACGAGACGCTTTAAAAAAAGGTTGCAAATCCACCATTTTTTAATAAAATTTAGAAAATATATTTATTTTGCACATCCATACTCATGCAATCCTCCTTAATATGAAACGAGTAGATATGCAAATTAGGTGAAGAAAGACATTCTTATTTATATTGCCCTTAGAGAAAGAGAGAAACCAGAGCTGGCGTAACTGGCGCCGTTACCCAGACGTTACCTTTTGTGTTTCAATTATAAAAGTATATATATATCTATCCCTATTAATATAAAATCATATCGCCGCCGCCGCTGTTTCAGAAAGTTTCTAACCCCCCCTCCCCCCTTTACCCCCTCCCCCTTACCCCCTCTCACCCTCTTTACCCCCTCTCCGCCTTTTACCCCATTCAGAAATTTTTAACCCCCTCTCCCTTTCTATCTTCCTTACCCCCTCTCACCCTCTTTACCCCTCTCCGCCTTTTACCCAATTCTAACCCCCCTCTCCCCCCTTTACTACCTATTTACCCCCTCATTATAAATTAATGTTTTGGTTTTTAGCCAATTTCATTAAAATGTAATTAAATGTTCAACATTACAGAAAAATTTATATCAACTTATTTAAAAAAAATTTTTTAATGAAATTGTTTCCAAGATGCACTACGTGGAAGTAACCAAAATCGCATCTCAAAATCTGTAAAAAAGGATTAGTAAAATTTGTAAAAAATTTTATAGAACAGAATGAAGAAAATTTTACCAAAAAGTTTGAAAATCTATGAAACCTAAAAAATGTATATAAATTTTTATCATTATTTATAAATACATATCAATAAAGAAAATACTTATTATTCTGTATTTTTCTTATTTGCGTAAATTAATTCTCCTCCATTTATCAGAAATTCTATATCTGCTGATATCTCTTTTAGAATCTTAATTTGACTATTATTTTGTAGTTGTATTCCAATACTATTGTCATCTGGATATTAAATTATATATTTACGAATACTTTATCATTATTTAAGTTTATTTAATTCAATGCTTAAAGTATACCATTTTTAAATAATTGACCAATAATTTCCAATTTTTGTCCTTGAACGAAATTTGAATTTACAGAGAAATTTTTAATATTTATAATGATTTTGTTTTCTCCATTTGTAAAACTTCCAACGTATTGATGAGAATTTATTTTAATGGGAATAAATTCATCTCTTAAGTATCCTTCAATTTCTATTTTTAATTATAATTAAATAAATTAAGTATTTTAAGAAATGTAAAATGTAAGTTTTACATTTAAAGAAGTTTATAAAATGTCAATTGTAATGATTTAGAAAACTTACTAACGAATCCAGTATTTTCTAAAATACTTTCTTTAGTAAATGGAGTTTCTTTAATTTCTTTTTGTTCTTTTAAAATTTCGAAAGTTCCAAACGTGTTATATTTTGTAAAATTGTGTAACAATAATTCATAACTCATATTCCCATCGTTGAAATTTGAACTTTCTTTGGCAATTAAATTTTGCAGAAGAATTTTCTTCAATAAAATAAAATTTTTTATTTGAATTGTAAAAATTTAAATTTAAATTTAAATTAAATTTTGAAGAAGAATTTTCTTCAATAAATTAGAATTTTTATTTGAATTGTAAAAATTTAAATTAATTAGAATATACGAATTTCTACTTATAGGTTATAATATAGGTTACTTTTTTTTAAGTAAATTAACTTTAGTGTAATTTTAATTTACTGTAATTATTTTTATAGTAAACTATAAAATGGTTTTACCTGATTTTCTTGAATAATATTAGAAAATTTCTCAGCATTTTTATTCCAAGCGATACAAGAAATCCGACAATTATCATTATTATTTACTATAAATTTGAACAGTTTGTATCCTTGTGAACCATCTTTATTTGTAATGTTGGAATTAATATTTTTTATCTCCTCCACAAATTCCACATATCCAATGATTGAACTATATTTTTTAAAAGAGTGTCAAAAAATGAGATTAATACTAAAAAAAATTAATTTATTTAAAAAAGTACATTGAGTAAAAAGTGAAATTATTAACAATTAAAAGTTTTGTATAAGTAGAGGTTATTTTTTATAAATTGGTTATAAAATAAATTTGTTCTAATTTTGTATTGTAAAAAAAATTTATGGATATTCAAATTTCAAAATATAATATAATTTTTCATTGTAAGAAAAAAAAACATTGTAAGGAACGTAATGAGCTTTTAACTTACACAAATTTATCTCCAATTTTAATTTTTTCTTTTAGAACTTGAGATGATGTAAATTTTATTTTCTCATCGATTTTTATCTTTTTCTGATCATTTCGACTGGAATTTTCATTTGAACGTTTTTTCGACATTTTTACAAAAATTTATAAATTTTATTTGACAAAATTAAATAAATATGAGCGTTATAACTTCAGGGAGTACTTTAGATTTTTAATTGTTTTCAAATTTGAAATATATTACAAAGAAATTTTTGAGAGTATTTTTAAATTTCGATAAAAAGTTTAATATTTGAAATTATTTATTTAAAATTAATTTTTTCATTCATTCTGGAATTATTTCAATTAATGGAAAAATTATTTATGGAATAAATTCCCGTAAGTTTTGAAAATATTTGAAACATTTTGTCAATGTTGTTTTTTTTGAATTTGAATGAAACTGAAGTTATAACTTCAGAGAGTACTTTCGATTTTTAATTGTTTCGAAATATGTCATATTACAGATAAATTTTTCATAGAATATTTTTAAATTTCGATAAAAATTTTAATATTTGAAATTAACTATTTATAATTAATCTTCATAATTTATTTTGGAATTAATTCAATCAACGGAAGAATAAAAAATTATTTATGAAATAAATCCCAGTAAGTTTTGAAAATATTTAAAACATTTTGTGAATGTTGTTTTTTAAAATTTTTTTTTGGTTAAAATCATTAAAATTATTTTTTAATGATTTTCTTTACAAACCTTATTTTCCAATAGTTTTTTTATCATTATAAATTAATTAATAATCAAAAGTTGTTAATTTTTTAATTTTTTATTTATATGTAATTAATTAATGTTCTTAAAAATTAATAATTAACAATGTTTTCAAAAATTTACGAATTATTGTTTTCATAAATTAATAAATTCACAAAATTAAAAATTATTTCTAATTTTTCATTGTAAAAAAGAAATTACTGGATAAACAAGTTTCGAAATAAAATATTTATTTTATATTTTTTTGTAAACATAAGTTTTTTATTAATTTACTAATTATTATTTTCTTTTATTTACATATAGAGGTTATTTTTTATTAACTTAATTGTAAAAAATTATATTTATTTATATTTAATTTATTTATAATTAGAAATTGTTATAATTTTTTGGTTATAATTTGAACAAAGATTTTTTGTTTAAGAAAAATTGATGCGATTGACAAATTCATAAAATTAAAAATTTCTCAAATTTATTTTTTAGCTTTATTGGAATACAACTAATTATTGATCGAGCCCTTAAATTTGTTTGGAAAATCATGTCTCTTTGGAATTAACAAATTCTTGGAAAAAATCAACTTTTGGATTAGAATACAAAGTAAAAAAATTGCATCAACCTCATAAAATTTTATTTATTAATCTGAATTGATTTATTTATTTATATATTTATTGACTCTGAATTGATTATGACTCTGAATTGATTATAAATTAATTTCTTATTATTAGAAAAAATTTTTTTTTAATTAATTTTACTTAATGTGTTAATTAAATTAATTTACTAATTTTTATTTCCTTTTTTTTACAGTGTGGTTAATAAATTTATTTTCTAATAATTTTTTTATGAGTCTAAATTGATTACAAATTAATTTATAATTATAAAAGAAATTTTCAAGTTATTTATATTTATTTATATTTAATTTATTTATATGTAGAAGTTGTTTTTTAGAATTTTTTTTTGTTATAATTTTTTGTTTAAGAAAAATTGATGTGATTGACAAATTCATAAAATTAAAAATTTCTCAAATTAATTTTTTAGCTATATTGGAATGCAACAAATTACTGATCGAGCCCTTAAATTTGTTTGGAAAATCATGTCTCTTTGGAATTAACAAATTCTTAGAAAAAATCAACTTTTGGATTAGAATACAAAGTAAAAAAATTTCATCTACCTTTTTTATTTATTTATTTATTTATTGACTCTGAATTGATTATAAATTAATTTTTAATTATTAGAAAAAATTTCAATTTGTTTTTTAATTAATTATATTTCATTGTATAGAATTGTTGTTTTAAACAAGTTTTAATTTTAAATTATTAAAAATTTGTTAAAATTATTTACATTTAATTATATTTAAATACTTTGTATAATGTAGAAATTGTTTATTAAAATTTTTTTTTTGTTTATAATTTAAACAAAGATTTTTTTTTCAAGAAAATTTTATGTGAAATTTTATAATTCATAAAATTAAATTTAAAAATTAAAATTAAAAACTTTTTTTTTGTTTATAATTTAAACACAGATTTTTTGTTCAAGAAAATTTTATGTGAAATTTTATAATTCATAAAATTAAATTTATTAATAAATTTATTTTTTAATGATTTTTTTAGAGTCTTAATTGATTAGAAATTAATTTATAATTATAGAAGAAACTTTTATTTTATTTATTTATATTTAATTTATTTATATGTAAAATTATGTTTTTAAAAACTTTTTTGGGTTAAAATTAAAAAAAAGTATTTGTTCAAGAAAATTTAAAAATTTATTGTGGTTGACAAATTTATAAAATTAAAAATGTCTCAAATTTTTTATTTAGCCTTATTGGAATACAACAAATTATTGATCGATATTATTGATGTATAGAATTGTTGTTTTAAACAAATTTTTGGTTAAAATTTAAACAAGTTTTAATTTTAAATTATTAAAAATTTTTTAAAATTATTTACATTTAATTATATTTAAATACTTTGTATAATGTAGAAATTGTTTATTAAAAATTTTTTTTTCTTTATAATTTAAACAAAGATTTTTGTTCAAGAAAATTTTATGTGAAATTTTATAATTCATAAAATTAAATTTATTAATAAATTTATTTTTTAATGATTTTTTTAGAGTCTTAATTGATTAGAAATTAATTTATAATTTAAACTTTTATTTTATTTATATTTATTTATATTTAATTTATTTATTATATGTAAAATTATGTTTTTAAAAACTTTTTTTGGTTAAAATTAAAAAAAAGTATTTGTTCAAGAAAATTTAAAAATTTATTGTGGTTGACAAATTTATAAAATTAAAAATGTCTCGAATTTTTTATTTAGCCTTATTGGAATACAACAAATTATTGATCGAGCTCTTAAATTTGTTTGGAAAATCATTCTGTTCGGAATTACAAAATTCTTGGAAAAATTCAACTTCTGGATTCGAATACAAAAGAAAAATTTTCATCGACCCTTTGATTTTTGTGGATTTTGATAATTATGGAGATTAAAGTGAATATCACACCAGACGGTAATTGCTTATTCAGATCTTTTTCTTACTTTTTATATAATAGTCAAGAAAATCATAAAATAGTTCGAGATAAAATAGTTAATTACATAATAGATAATTGGCTTTTATTTGAGAATTTTATTATTGGGGATGAATCTTATGGACACGTTATTTATGATAAAATTTCATATAAAAATCATATGTCACAAAATAGTATTTATGGTGGGGAAGTTGAAATTCAAGCTTTCGTCTCAATTTATAATGTAAATGTATTAATTTATCATAAAGCTTTTAATAATATTAAAGAATATGGAAATAGTAATAATAGTATGAAGTTAGTATTATTATTGTCTGGACTTCTGGATGGAGGACATTATGATATTTTGGATTGCTTGAATTTTAATTTTTGGAAACAATATAATGGAAAGGATAAAGACATGGTTTTTGAAAAATTGGAAATTGACTGTTTATTGAAAAGAAATGAGAAAATGTTAGATTCACATCCATTATCTAAAAATTTGGATAATGAATGTGATGATAATGAAATAATGAATGAAAAAATATGCGAGGAAGAATTTGAAAAATGTTTAATTCATGTGAATGATAAAGAAAATAATTTGATTAAAAATTTGAGTAATGTGGAACAATATAATGGAAAGGATAAAGACATGGTTTTTGAAAAATTGGAAACTGACAGTTTATTGAAAAAAAATAAATTATCATCACATTCATTATCCAAATTTTTGGATAATGAATGTGATGATAATGAAATGAGTAAAAATGTGAGTAAAGTGTGTAGTGGAAAAAAGCGAGAAAATTTGTTGGATAAGAAAAGAAACATAGAACAACATTTAATTAACAATAAAAATATTAAAGTGTGTATTGTAGCAGATGGTAATTGCTTATTCAGATCTTTTTCCTATTTTTTATATAATGACCAAAAAAATCATAAACGAGTTCGAAATACAATAGTTAATTACATTCTTCAAAATTGGTCTTCATTTGCAAATTTTGTAATTGGAGACAAATCTCATGCAGAAATTATTTATGATCAAAATTCCTATAAAAATTACATGTCGCAAAATTCTATTTTTGGTGGGGAGGTTGAAATTCAAGCTTTCGTATCAATTTTTAATGTGCATGTTTCAGTTTATCATGAAGCCTTTAATAATACTAAAGAATATGGTAATAGGAACAATAATATGAAATTAGTATTATTACTGTCTGGATTTCTAGATCATGGACATTATGATATTTTAGATTGTTTGAATTTTGATTTTTGGAAAGAAAAGAAAAAAATTTCTAATTCTATTTATTACAATAAAAATAAAAAGTCTATTTGTGAAAAAAATAATAACAGTAATTTATCACATATTCAATTAGAGAATAAAAGAAAATTAAATGTTGTTAAAAATATGACGAAAGAACGTTTAATGAATAAAAGGAAAAGTGATTGTATAGAAGAAATGGATGAGGAAAGGATGAAAAAGAAACGTGCAAAAGATTTGATTGAGAATCTGAATGAAAATAGGTTGGAAAAAAAAGAATGAAAGATAAAGTAATGTATATGAATGAAAATAGAATTTGTAAGAGAAGGAAAAACCAAGTCTTTAAAAAATTTAAGAACATTTACCTTTCAAAAATAAGTTATTTGGATTTTGGTGAAATGAATTATACGTGTCCACATTGTTCAGCAAAGTTTTGGTCAATAGAATTCTCATATAAAAGTTGTTGTCATAATGGAAAAATAAAAATATCTCCTTAAAAAAATTATAATAAAAAATTAAAAATTCTTTTATTTGATACAAAATTTCGAGATTTAATACGTTATTATAATAGTAGATTTTCTTTTGTAAGTTTTAACGCGAATGTAAAAAATGATTTCAAAAAAGGAATTTATAATTTAAAAATTCAAGGACAAGTTTGTCATTCTATTCCAAATTCTTTATTAGCAAAAAAAGGAAAATCTCCAATTCTTGGTCAAATTTATATTTACGATGATTTAGAAGCTATTAATAAAAGATTAAAACTTAATAAAAACTTAGTTAAAAGTCATTTGGAAATTTTAACAAAAATAATGAATGAAAATCCATATGTAAAAAAATACAAACATTTATATGAATTATCTCGAGATAAAAATTTACCTGAATATAACTTATATTTTTTAACTAATATAAATTTAAATAAACATACATATAATAAACCAAGAACTGCAGAATGTGCTGCCTTAATTATTTCAAAAGATGGGGAAATTCCTGAAAAATTTGATATATGTATTTATCCTAGAAATGTTCCTGATGGTAAAGAGTCTACTACATTTTTAAATAAATTGTCTTTTCACTTAGATCCATTAACATTTCCAATTATGTTTCCTTATGGAGATTTGGGGTGGAATTTTGAATTAAAACAAAATTGTAATAGTAGTAAAAGATTAACAGCTTTGCAATATTATTCTTATCGATTAGCTTATCGTCCAAATATTGAATTTAATCCCATTTTATTTTGTGGGCGCTTAACTCAGCAATATGTAATTCAAGCATATATAATAATTGAAAATACGAGATTAAATTACTTTCGGTATAATCAGCAAAAATTAAGAGTAGAATGTTATCAAGGATTGCAAGATCATGTAAAAAATTCTGCAATAAATAACTCTAATAATTTTAATAAAGAACGTTTAGGTAATATATTTGTTCTGCCATCTTCTCATATTGGAAGTCCAAGAAATATGCATCAAAATTATCAAGATGCAATGACTATCAATAGAGAAATTGGTAGACCAGATTTATTTATAACTGTAACGTGTAATCCAAATTGGCCAGAGTTAAAAAAGATTCTTTCAAATTTTCCAAAAGGGACATCATGCAACGATATTCCTAATATTGTTGTAAGATTATTTAATGCAAAATTAAAATGTATAATTGCAGATATACTTTCTGGTTTCATTTTCGGGGATATTTTGGGATATGTTTATACTATAGAATTTCAAAAAAGAGGACTACCTCATAGCCATTTATTGTTTATTTTAAATTATAAAAATAAATTATTGACACCGGATGATATAGATAAACATATTTCTGCAGAAATTCCGGAAAATGATAATGACTTAAAAGATTTAGTTTTAAAATTTATGTTACATGGTCCTCATAATATAAATTCTATTTGTTTACAAAATAATAAAAATATTTGTTCAAAAAAATTTCCAAAAGATTTTTGTAATTCTACTGAAATTCAAAAAAATGGTTTCCCAAAATACAGACGCAGAAATAATAAAGATAAATTATATGTATATAATTCAAAATTAAATGGTGATTTTGTAAATGTAGATAATTCTATGGTTGTTTCTTATAATCCAATACTTTTAAAAAAATATTGTTGTCATATTAACGTTGAATATTGCGCCTCTATCATGAGCATTAAGTATATTTATAAATATTTGCATAAGGGTCATGATAGAGCTTTTATTGGATTGAAAAGAGAGAACCATGAAATTTATGACGAAATTACGGATTACATTAATGCACGATACGTAAGTCCTATGGAAGCTGCGTGGAGAATAGAACAATTGCCCTTATCAGGGCGGTCACATTCTGTTATTCGTTTAGCAGTTCATACTGAAAATCAACAACAAATAATTTTTCAAGAAAATAATGAAAAAGAAGCAATTGAGGGTAATTGTAATACAACTCTCACTGCTTGGTTCAATTTAAATATAAATGATAAAAATGCTATAAATATTAAATATTCTAATATACCAAAATTTTATTATTTCGATTCAAATAAAAAACAGTGGATTAAGAGAATAAATTTTTGTAAATGTTTGGGTAGAATTAATAGTGTAAGTCCAAAAGACATTGAGAGGTTTCATTTAAAATTAATTTTAAATCGAGTCAAAGGTGCAACTTGCTTCACAGATTTAAAACGGTATGAAAATGTGACCTATGATTCCTTTCAAAGCGCAGCTATAGCCATGGGACTAATCGAAACTGACGATCAAGTTTTTAAAATTTTTGAGGAAGCATGTAACATAATGATGCCCACAGAATTAAGAAAATTTTTTGCTTGGTTTCTTATTGCTGATAATTCCCCTTCTCAATATAACATTTGGATTAAATTTAAACAATATTTCTGCGAAGGTTTTAAGAATAATAATGAACAAAATGCTTTAATTCAAATAAATAATATTTTGAACTTAGAAAATTTAACGTGCTCTAATTTTGGTTTACCTGAACCTGAAGAAAATTTAAATTTGATCAGTATGGAAGAAAAAATATTATTTATGAAACAAAATAAAGAAGTTTTTTTAAAATATTTAAGTTTGTTAAATAAAGATCAAAATTTAATTTTTGAAAATATAACTAAAGGAAATTATAAATTGATATTTATTGATGGACCTGGAGGTACAGGAAAAACTTTTTTATACAAAACCTTAATTTACTATTTTCTTTCAATTGGAAAAAATGTTTTGTCAATGGCATGGACAGGAATTGCATCAATTTTGTTACCTGGTGGTATGACAAGCCACAGAACTTTTCGATTACCACTAGATTTAACAAATATTGAAACAACATTTTTAAAATTAAAATCTGACAAATGTAAATTAAGAGAATGTGACGTTATAATCTGGGACGAAGCTTCTATGATTCCAAAAAAAGCTTTGGACATAGTTGATAAAACGTTAAGATATTGTTGTCACATTGAAAATATACCCTTTGCAGGAAAATTAATAATATTAGGTGGAGATTTTCGACAAATCCTACCAGTAATAAAAAATGGGTGCAGAGAATTAATTGTTCAAGAATCAATAAAATTTTCACATCTTTGGAAAGACTTCATAATTTTCAAGTTAAAAAAAAATATGAGAACGTGTAATACAAAATTTTCAAAATTTCTTTTAAAAATTGGGGAAGGGAAAATAAATCCATTTTTTGTACCCAAAGAATGGAAAACTGATGATGTTTGCACAAAAATTTTTGGTTCCAAAATTACCTTGAAAGATGATGTTTCAAAATTTGCAATCTTGGCATGTCATAATGATGACATTATTAAATTAAATAATAAAATATTGAAAAAAATTTCTGAAAAAGAAAAAATTTATTATAGTATTGATTATGTAAAAAATAAAGGAATGGATCTAAGTGATGAAAGTGTGCAATTAAATTTTCCGAATGAATATTTAAATTCCTTAAAAATTCCTGGCTTACCTGTACATAAATTAATTTTAAAAATTGGGGCAATCGTAATGTTGATAAGAAACATAAGTATAAATGATGGATTATGCAATGGTACCCGATTAAAAATTTTGGAATTACATAAATTTAATATAAAAGTTTTGATAATAACGGGAAGTAAAGAAGGTACCACTGCATTTGTTCCAAGGATAATTTTAGATTCCGGGGAGAATTCAAATTTACCATTTATTTTGTTCCGAAGACAGTTTCCTATAGTTTTGGCTTTTGCAATAACAATTAATAAATCACAAGGTCAAAGTTTTCAAAAATTGGGTATTTTATTCAATAAACCTTTATTTTCTCATGGCCAATTATATGTTGCTTTATCAAGATGCACAGATCCTAACAATTTATTTATTGAATGTTCTGACGATAATGATCAGGAACATCAAAAAGATATCAATAATATCGTATGGACCGAAATTTTTGAATAATTTATATGCTTATTCCAAATTGTTGATTTAATATATCGTAATATATTTGACGAATAAATGAGATATTTTTATAATCCTAATATATCAAACCATAAATATATTTTTATTCTTCAACATAAATAATTTTTTATAAGCTATGTATACAGCAAAACTAATTATTTTTATTTAGATTTTGAGATACGAATTTGGTTACTTCCCCGTAGTGTATCTTGGAAACAAATTCATTGAAATCTAAAAATATAATTGTTTTAACTTAAATTAACTTAAATTAAATAAATTTTAACTTATATTTAATTTCAATGAAGTTGGCTAAAAACCAATATTAATATTTAATGCTATTAAAACTAATATTAATCAATGCTATTAATTCAAAGAAGCAAGTTCAAAGAAGAATGTAGAATTTAGAAATTATAAAAAAGTAAAAAAAATAGGGGGTTGGCGCGCGAAGCGCGCAGGGGGGCGAAGCCCCCCTAGTATATATATATTGACTTTTATCTATAGTTTTTCTTGCGATGAAGGAAGAAAGAAAATATTATTACCTGGGTCCCTCATTTACAAAGGCTATTGTTCAAGGGTTCGTATTGTTTGTGGTAATCCTTCGTAGGGTGTATCAACCTAAAAAGAAAGATTAAACATTTTTTTAAAATTTGTAGTAGCATTAGCAGGATTGTTCCGTGCCAAACTAGCTCTAACTATTCTTGACCCATGGGGGAGTAAGGAACCCATATTTCAATTATTCTTAAATTTTGTGGAACAACGTGAATTTAATTAAAAATAAATTACGATATTCGTGTTTAGCAAGAATATAATAAAGCGTGATTAAAATTACGTTGATATTTTAGAAAAACAGGTGTTTTTTAAAAATAAACTCCTAACTTCGCAAATGGTGTCAGATTGATTTACAATTTTTACTACCATTTGTTTGGTCGTCCATAAACAACGTAGCCCCATTTTTTGGGAATTTTGACCCCATCTTCCCCATGTAGTACGCTATTACATATATTAGCGCCATTTTTTCCTCTTGTCGCAATCAATTGATTGACCCCCCTCACCCTCAAGAGGCTACATGGTTTATGGATGGCTCCTTAGTGTTAAGACACGAAAATATCATGAATGACGCGCTTTTTGAATAAGCCATTTAAGCATTACAACCACTAACTAGCCTTTCCCCATCCTCCCCTACTGTATCTTTTGGACGTTTATAAGAAAATGTTTAATTTTAACACAGCAATTGTTTTAACGTTTAACATGTTTCTTAGAATTGTTAAAATTTCGACATCTATTCTTACATTTGTGGTACGCTATCAGATTAAATTTTCTAAATATTATAAAAAAAGAATGAAATTAATGTGAAAAATACTTAATTAAAGTATTATTGTTTCTGTTTGACGATAACTGTTACTATTTAGAAATATGATACAAACCTATTAAAAAAAAAGTTTTATGAGAAATAGTATTCAATATTATGATTTGTTTAATTTACGAAGTAGACAGAAAATTTTCCAATAATTGTTAAGTAATCTATCCCTATTAATATAAAATCATATCGCTGCAGCCGCTGTTTCAGAAAGTTTTAAGGGACCCTTATAGTAGGGGGAACATAGTCAAGGTTGGCCCACTGTCAAGGTAGGTCCATCGTCAGAAACAAGTTATATTTGACCTAAACTTAGGTCAATTTAAGGGCAGTTTTAACCTACAGGTCAAAATTACTCAAAATTTAGGTCAATTTTAAGGGCAGATTCAACCTACAGGTAAAAAACTAACAAACTAACCCCTCGTCCCTCAAAATTTAAGTCAATTTTAAGAGTAGTTATGACTTAAAGTTAAAAATTGACAAACTTATTGCTCTGCTTTCAAAATTTAGTTCAATTTTAAGGGCAGTTTTGACCTAAGCGTTAGAAAATGCGTTTCACTCTGCCCGTAAAATTTATGTCAATTTTAAGGGCAAATTTAATCTACAGGTAAAAAATTGACAAACAAGTCCCTCTGCCCTCAAAATGTAGGTCAATTTTAAGTGCAGTTTTGACCTAAACGCCAAAAATTCACAAATAATTCCCTCTGACCTCAAAATGTAGGTCAATTTTAAGGGCAGTTTTAATCTACAGGTCAAAAATTAACAAACAATTCCCTCTGCTCTCAAAATTTAGGTTAATTTTAAAGGCAGATTTAACCTACAGGTAAAAAATTGACAAACTAACCACTCTGCCCTTAAAATTTAGGTCAATTTGAAGGGCAGTTTTAACCTACAGGTAAAAAATTGACAAACAATTCCCTTTAACTTCAAAATGTAGGTCAATTTTAAGGGCAGTTTTGACCTTAACGGATAAAATTGACGAACAATTCCCTCTGCCTTCAAAAATTAGGTCAATTTTAAGGTCAGTTTTCATCTACACCGCAAAAATTGTCGAAAAAACTTCCTCTGACCTGACCTTTCCTTAAAATTTAGGTCAAATTTGACATATTTTTTAGCCTATACATAAAAAAAGCAAATTAATTAGGATTTTTTAAAAAGTCGTACCTTTATATTAAAATTTGACGGAATTTTCGACCTATTGGTTAAAAGAAGTTTGACGTAAATTTCAATATTAAGTTTTAATCAATAAAAGATGTTATAAATTGACATATTTTTTTTTTTTAAATTCTATTAAAATTATTTTGCTGTCCTTAAAATGTACTTTAATTTTAATGGCAGTTTTTTCCTACAAGTTAAAATTTGACCAGAAATCTCCCTCTGATTTGATATTTTCTTAAAATTTAGGTCAATTTAAAGGTCAGTTTTGACCTACACGTCAAAAATTGACAAGAAAATTCCTTTTGACCTACCGTTTCCTCAAAATTTAGGTCAATTTTAAGGTCAGTTTTGACCTACGGGGAAAAATAAAGCCCACAAACGTCTATTATTTTACGTCGAAATCTTTAGTCCGTCCATAAATTACGTAAGACATTTAGAGGGGAGGGGGTCAGCAAGATCTTGCGAACAATAGGAAAAATGGCGCTAATGTATGTAAAATATCTTACGAGGGAGGAAGGGGGTCAAATTTACTCAAAAAATGTCTTACGTAATTTATGGACAGCCCCTAATGGCCCTTACATTACGTCAACATTTATGTCAACTGCAGGTAAAAAGAAGCCCAATAATACTTTTGACACTGAGAAAAAAGAATTATCAAATTTACTATGAGGAGTGCCAAACTTGAAAAAGTTGACACTATAATCACTTCCGTAAAGTAGAATTCTCTATTAGTTATCTTTTTTAATATCTCCTGTTATAATTTACTCTAACTCATTACTATGCCATCATATTAAGATAACATGATTTTAAAAATTAAAATAAATATTAAAAATAGTTAGGGGGTTGGCGCGCGAAGCGCGCAGGGGGGCGAAGCCCCCCTAGTTATTATATAAGACTATGTTAAAATTATGCATAATTTGTTAAAAAAAAATAATAAATTAAAAAAAAAAATTTTAATTATTAAATATATATATATTATATATTAGGGTGACCGTTATTTTGCGAAAGTTGGAATTTCTTAGTTCGCCGGGCAGAATTTGCTTTAGAATGTGAAAAAAATGAGATATGCAAAAAAACAGCCCAATTGATCAATATTAACCCGTGCCACCGAAGGGTTAAAGTTTAAATGGGGTTTAACATAGGATTAGTGCACTTTTTTACATTTTGTATGAGAACTTTTTTTTTAATTAATCTTTTGCCTTGTCGACATATATATTTATGATTTTGGATGTGCTGAACACGAATCCGATGTCAAAAAAAGTTTTGACAGCTTCCAGCTGTCAAAAAAGCTGTCAATCTTTTTAAAATGACAGTTTTTGTGTGAATTTAGACAGTTTTTGTGTTTAGTTTAGTAAATCAAACAAAATTTTGCTCATATAAAAGTATTTTAAGAACAATAAAGTCAAACTAAATAGCAATATGTAATATTGACAGTTGAAAGCTGTCAATTGTGAAGAATACATTTCGCTAATATAATTCACCTCAGTGTACTTAAAAACACTCGCATGCAAGTATTAATTTAATATAAAAAGTCTCCATTTTAAAAGTTTGACATCTTAATTGACAGTTGTCAACTGTCAAATTTACATAATTCTATTCAGGTTTACCTAAATACCCTGAAAACATTTTTATCTGACTAAGTTAATGTAAAAACTGTCAAAAACTCTCGTTTTTAAAAGTTTAACAGTTTAATTGACAGCTGTCAACTGTCAATATTACATATTGCTATTTAGTTTGACTTTATTGTTCTTAAAATACTTTTATATGAGCAAAATTTTGTTTGATTTACTAAACTAAACACAAAAACTGTCTAAATTCACACAAAAACTGTCATTTTAAAAAGATTGATAGCTTTTTTGACAGCTGGAAGCTGTCAAAACTTTTTTTTGACATCGGATTCGTGTTCAGCACATCCAAAACCATAAATATGTATGTCGACAAGGCAAAAGATTAATTAAAAAAAAGTTCTCATACAAAATGTAAAAAAGTGCACTAATCCTATGTTAAACCCCATTTAAACTTTAACCCTTCGGTGGCACGGGTTAATATTGATCAATTGGGCTGTTTTTTTGCATAGCTCATTTTTTCACATTCTAAAGCAAATTCTGCCCGGCGAACTAAGAAATTCCAACTTTCGCAAAATAACGGTCACCCTAATACGTATGTATGTCTGTCCGCGATATTTTGTCCGGGATATACACAAAGACTACTTGACCGATTAAAACGAAACTTCACAGTCTCTTAGGTATTGGTCTAACTTAAATTTCTAGCCATATCCGATTGAAAAATATTAAGCTGAACAAAAGTTATAGCTTTTTTCGCAAATTTCAAAAAATTGAAAAAATGCAAATTTTTTAAATTTTTGTCAAATTGATGTGGCACTTTTTGTAGCCACTTTTTAATATAAATACAACTAATTTTCACTCTAAAAATGAAATATAAATAAATAATCCGAATTTTTAAGCCAAAATCATATTTTTGATTTTCGACCAAATTTTTAATTAATTTTTTTTGTTGGATATTGTTTAATTTTTTATTAAGTTGGTAGTAATATCGGTTAATGTTTTGAGATTTTAAATTACATTTATTACATTTATTTTATTAACAAGTTTAGAGTCATGAATTTGATGTCTATTACAAATTGTCTAAAATCAATTAACGTGAGTTTGCAAATAATTTGTGTATTGTTATTTTATTGTTTTAAGTTTGGAAATTTCATAGCATGTATTTTCATATTTCATTTAACGTAGAAAATATAATATATGTATATGTTCAATATAAAGGGTACAGTAAAAGCATCAATAAAACTGAAATTTAACTTCAGCGGGTACGGTAACATATAAAGTCCTTAAAACGCCATTAGGGCAAATTGGGATTTATGAATTAAAATTTTCTTATTTTTGAATTCTAGAAATGTTTTAAAAATGACTATAAAAATAAATAACAAATTCCTATTTATGAATTAAAATTTTGTATCTTTAATTTTAGAAATGTTTGGGGTATGTTGTTGCTTTCCAAAATTCTATCTAGGCATTAGGCAAAAACGGGTAAAATGTAAAATCCCATGTGGAAATTTTCAATAGGGATATGGAAAAATTATACCTACTTGAAAAATAAAAATACATTTTACATGGGATTTTTTCTTTAATAAATACAGTCTTTTTAAGTTTATTTAAAGTGTATCACTCAAAATCGTGTCGCAATTTACCATATGGTTTTACATGGGAATCCAAATGGTTTCCTTTATGAAAGTGGATCCCATGTAGATTCCCATGTAGGAATCGAAAACGTGTTATAGTTTCTACCAATACATTTAACAGAGTGTCTATCAACCGCGAAAGAAAACCGAGAAATAGCCGGAAATTTAATTCGACCAGAAAAATTGGGAATTTTTTGCCAAACCGGGAATTTTCTTATCTAATTAAAAAATGATTTATTATATTAATTCGTTTTTAAAAAATTGCTTTTTGCTTTAATTTTTATTGATGTAATATTTTTATTTGTCAAAATTTAAGCCCTACATTCAGACTACAATATAGGTCTTATTTTAGATTTTAGCAGTCGTAACGTAGGGTCTACTTGCGATACAATTAGTTTGAATTAGACTCTAAATAACTCCAAAAGCTGGTGGAAAATTAGGATTATTTTTTAATACATTAATTAAAATACTACAAACTCATAAAGTACTACAAACTGACAAATACTGTTCTGTAAATCTGAATTAGTTGAAAATAGTATTTGATAGAAAAAGTCATTTACTGATTGAAACAGTAATATTTTTCTAATGAAGTAGTTAATGTAACTAATTATTAGTTTTTCCCAATCAAATTAAATTCCCGATTGGTAGACACCTCTTTAAATATATTAGTAGAAACTAAAACCCGTCGAAGACGGGTACGACAGCTAGTATTAATTAATATTATTCAACTGACAGAATTTAATTTTCAGTTATTTCTATATTTCATAATTAGTTTTCTATTGAAAGCTGGAAATTGTGCTTTTAAAAATTGCCATTTTATCTTAAATCTTTTAAAATCTACTTGAAATGTTATTGTTATAATTTCATTTATATATTTTTTGATGAATCAAAAGGAAGTGTGAAAAAAACATCGGAACATCGAAACATCGATGTTTTCTTTTCGATACATCGATGACATCGATGTTATGAATTTTCGAAGTCGATGTTTCACAACATCGATGTTTTTCTTTCAATGTTCCATCACTACTGCAGAATGTGCTGCATTAATTGTTTCGAATGATGGAGAAATTCCGGAAAAGTTAAATTTATGTATTTATCCTAGGAATATTCCTGATGGTAAAGAATCGCGGACATTTTTAAATAAATTGTCCTTTCACATAGATTTATTAACTTTTCCTAGTGATGGGAAATCGAAAGAAAAACATCGATGTTGTGAAACATCGACATCGAAAATTCATAACATCGATGTCATCGATGTATCGAAAAGAAAACATCGATGTTTCAATGTTCCGATGTTATTTTCACATTTCCTTTTAATTTATCAAAAAATATATAAATGAAATTATAATAATAACATTTCAAGTAGATTTTAAAAGATTTAAGATAAAACGGCAATTTTTAAAAGCACAATTTTCAGCTTTTAATAGAAAACTAATTATGAAATATAGAAATAACTGAAAATTAAATTCTGTCAGTTAAATAATATTAATTAATATATTAAGACAGATACAGCATTTTATAGTTGTTTAGCACTTTAGGATATAATTAGTAATAAACATTTTGGGCAAGTTAAAACCTATGATATTGACTGGTTTTAATAAAAATTTAGGGAAAAATGAGGCAAAAGTGCTAAAGAGGGGTAAATTTAACCAACTGCAAAAACAAAATTTAAAGATTTACAAATCGATAAGAACAATTGTTTAGAAGATAAAAAAACACAAATTGTCAAAGGCAAAAAAAAAAGAAAATATTTTTAAAAAACCTCTTTTCCCCACTTAATTTACATCGATTTCAAACATAGAAGAAAAAACCTCGACACATCGAAAACATCGAGGTTTTAAACATCGACCTCGAAGGAAAAACATCGATGTTTCGATGTTTTCGATGTCGATGTCCCAACACTAGCTTTGCAATATTATTCTTATGGCTTAGCTTTTTGACCAAATATTTAATTTAATTCATTTTTTTGGACGTTTAACACAACAGTACATAATACAAGCTTATATAATAATTAAAAATACAAGAATTAATTATTTTCGGTATAATCGGCAAAAATTAAGAGTAGAGTGTTATCAAGGTTTACAAGATCATGTCAAAATTTCTGCAATAAACAACTCTGATAATTTTAATAGCAAAAAACGTTTAGGTAATGTATTTCTTTTACCATCTACTCATATTGAAAGTCCAAAAAATATGCATTAAAATTATCAAGATGTAATGACTATCTATCAATAGAGAGATTTGTAAACCAGATGTATTTATGACTGCATTTTGGTAATGTTTTGGGATATGTTTATACTACAGAGTTTCTGAAAAGAGTACTACCTCATAGTCATTTATTATTTATTTTAAATTATAAAAATAAGTTAGTGTCTCCAAATGATATAAATAAACATATTTCTAAAGAAATTCCTAAAAATGATGATAACTTGAAAGATTTAGTGTTAAAATTTATGTTACATGGACCTCATAATGATAAATCTGTTTCAAAATTAATGAAAATATTTGTTCAAAAAAATGTTGTGATTATACTGAAATTCAAACAAACGGTTTTCCAAAATACAGACGAAAAAATAATAAGGATAAAATGTACACATGTAATGTAAAATTAAATGTTTCTTTCGTAAATGTAGATAATTCTATGGTTGTTTCTTATAATATGGGTCATGATAGAGCTTTTATTGGAATAAAAAATATAAATGATGAAATTTATGAAGAAATTACGGACTTCATTAATGCAAGATGTGTTAGTCCTATGAAAGATGAAAGGTGCATGGAGAATAGAACAATATTGCCTTTATCGGAAAGGTCACATTTTGTTATTTATTTAGCAGTTCATACTGAAATTCAACAGAATTAATTTTTCAAGAAAATAAAAAAAAGAAGCAATTGACGCGAATTGCGATAAAACTCTCACGACTTGGTTTAATTTAAATTAAATTGATTAAAATGCTAAAAATATTAAATATTCTAATATACCAAAATTTTATTATATCGATTCAAATGAAAAAAAGTGTGTTAAAAGAAAAAATTTTGTAAATGGTTGGGTAGAACTAATATTGTAAGTCCAAAAGACATTGAAAGATTTCATTTAAGATTCATTCTAAATCGAGTAAAGGGTGCTTTGAAGATTTAATTTTTTGAGGAAGCATGTAACATAATGATACCTAAAGAATTAAGACAATTTTTGTTTTAACATCACAGCATCGGATAAAATTTGTAGTTTCTAGACAATTTTCCATAGTAAATTGTAAAAAATCCCACTGTGCATCGCGCTGGAGTGCGCGAGCGGATGGACAAATTTTACTTATCACACTATATCTTTGGCAAATTTTTTCGGCCCATTTTCAGACTTATATCTTCTTTCAGGAGAAATCCCAAGCTTTCATTTGAGATTATTGAAAAGAAAATAAAAACTGTCGAACTTGCAAAAAATTGCAAAAAACTATTTATTAAAAAAATTTTTTTTTATTAAATAAATAAAATATTTTAAAATTACACAAAAAACCTTTCTAAGTCACTACTTTCTTTTTTTAATCGAATAATTTAAGTAGAAACTACAAATGTTTAAAAAACGCATGTTCGAGTTTAAACTGAAATTTCAACCTCCCACCCTTTCGATAGGGGTGGGGGTTGGACCTGTAAATTATTGCATTAACTAGTACCTAGGGGAGAGTGGGGCAAACTGGGGTATCTTTTTGAAATTGTTTGTTTACAGAGAACCAAACGAATAAACCGATTCAGCTAAACTTCAGAATTCTTCTTTGTACACTTAGCTTTGAGGAAATTATGATAATAGCGGAGAAAAAATTTGTTGAAAGAACTTATATCGTATTTTCTGAGAAAGTGCTAAAATCCTATTTTGCCCCACCCGTGGGGCAAAATGGGGTGACATCAAATAACTGTACAAAACATTGAATTTTTTTTCAAAATTCATTAAATTCTTGTTGTATGAGATTATAAATACAAACAAAAAGTAGGATTCTTTATTATTATGGAAAAACAAGTAATATTTATTAGAATTTAACAAAAAAACATGGATATTGCAAAATATCGATATATCGATAGTGAAACATCGATAGCATAAATGCCTCGAAACAAAAATATCAATTCTTCTGCAGGAAACCTTTAAATATTCATAATATAATGTTTTTAAATAGTTTTAATGAAACGGCATAGCTTCCGGCATGCCCCGCACTTAGGTACCCCATTCTGCCCCACACTGCATATTAACCCTTTAACGCCCAAATGGACAAAATTTTGGCATGAAGTTTGAGGACTTATTTCGGTACTTAAAAATCAATAGAAAAATTCACGAATCATCATTTCTTATGTTTTCATATGCGCTCTATCGAATAGCGTTAAAGAGAAAGTCAAAAATTTATAAACAAAAAAGTTATTAATGTTTTTTATAAAAAAAGTCCGATTTTTTTCCAATTTTTGTTTAATTTTCAATTTTTTCTACCATGAAATAGTGGAAAAATAATTCCAAATGTTACAAATAACGTGACATAGATATATAACCTAGAAGATAGGACTATAGAAAAAATTAAAAATTAAAATGGCGGCTCAAAAATGGAGTTTGAAGTTCAATTTTTTTTCAAAATTTGATTCGAAAGTACGAAATTGTTAAAAGTGTTTAGATCAGCTTGAAATTTGTTACTCGGGGGTTTTAGGGGTCGCTGATCACGAATCTGAAGTCTAATTTTAAAAATTCAAAATGGCGGATCCAATATGGCGGACAATTTTTTAAAAAAACTTATTAAATTTGCTTAAAACTTGTAACTCGGGGGTTTTAGGGGTCGCTGATCATGAATCTGAAATCCAATTTTCAAAATTCAAAATGGCGGATCCAATATGGCCGCCAAATTTTCAACAACTGATTAGATTAACTTGAAATTTGTTACTCGGAGGTTTTAGGGGTCGCTGATTACGAATCTGGAGTCCAATTTTCAAAATTCGAAATGGCGGATCCAATATGGCGGATAATTTTTCTAAAAAATCATTAGATTTGCTTGAAATTTGTTACTCGGAGGTTTTAGGGGTCGCTGATTACGAATCTGGAGTCCAATTTTCAAAATTCGAAATGGCGGATCCAATATGGCGGACAATTTTTCTAAAAAATCATTAGATTTGCTTGAAACTTATTACTCGAGGGTTTTTGGGGTCGCTGATTACAATTATAATGTCCAATTTTTAAAATTAATCATGGCTGCTCCAATATGACAGACAAATTTTTAGTTGAAATTCGATAATCACGTTCTTTAGGCATTAAAATAGTTAAAATATTTTTAATGTTTTCCAACTTTCACCACGTGGAGGTAAACGTGAACTTAAAAGTCTTTTTTTTATTTTTAAAATAAATTATGTCTTCTTTTAAAATATATTTTTTTTGATTTAACACATTGATAAGTAAAACTAATCGAATTAAAACTGTGAATAATGATTTTTGAAAGGTTTTACAAGAGCTGCAAGCTGGAGATAAAAAAATTGTTTTTTTCAATTTGACCTTGAAATAAGTAATGATTAATATAAAACATATACATTTCCATTTTTTGATCTTTAAATTTAAAAATTTTAATAACAAATAAAAAGAAAAAAAAATACATAAAAAATAAAAAAAGAAAAAAAACATAAAAAGTAAAAAAAATTTAAAAATTAAAAAAAAGACTTTCCAGTTCACGTTTACCTCCACGTGGTAAAAGTTGGAAAACATTAAAAATATTTTAAGTATTTTAATAGCTAAAGAACGTGATTATCGAATTTCAACTGAAAATTCGTCTGTCATATAAGAGCGGCCATGTTCAATTTTAAAAATTGGACATTACATTCGTAATCAGCGAAACCAAAAACCCTCGAGTAACAAGTTTCAAGCGAATCTAATGATTTTTTAGAAAAATTGTCCGCCATGTTGGATCCACCATTTTAAATTTTGAAAATTTGACTCCAGATTCGAAATCAGCGACCCCTAAAACCCCCGGGTAACAAATTTCAAGTTAATCTAATCAGTTGTTAAAAATTTAGCGGCCATATTGGATCCGCCATTTTAGATTTTAAAAATTGGACTCCAGATTCGTGATCAGCGACCTCTAAAACCCCCGGGTAACAAATTTTAAGCTAATCTAATGAGTTTTTAAAAATTTGGCGGCCATATTGGATCCGCCATTTTGAATTCTGAAAATTGGATTTCAGATTCATGATCAGCGACCCCTAAAACCCCCGAGTAACAAGTTTCAAGCAAATTCAATAAGTTTTTCAAAAAATTGTCCGCCATATTGGATCCACCATTTTGAATTTTTAAAATTAGACTTCAGATTCGTGATCAGCGACCCCTAAAACCCCCGAGTAACAAATTTCAAGCTGATCTAAACACTTTTAACAATTTCGTACTTTCGAATCAAATTTTGAAAAAAAATTGAACTTCAAACTCCATTTTTGAGCCGCCATTTTAATTTTTAATTTTCTCTATAGTCCTATCTTCTAGGTTATATATCTATGTCACGTTATTTGTAACATTTGGAATTATTTTTCTGCTATTTCATAGTAGAAAAAATTGAAAATTAAACAAAAATTGGATAAAAATCGGACTTTTTTTATAAAAAACATTAATAACTTTTTTGTTTATAAATTTTTGACTTTCTTTTTAACGCCATTCGATAGAGCGCATATGAAAACATAAGAAATGATGATTCGTGAATTTTTCTATTAATTTTTAAGTACCGAAATAAGTCCTCAAACTTCATGTCAAAATTTTGTCCATTTGGGCGTTAAAGGGTTAAAACAAAATGCAATGTTCATAAGTTATTGTAAACAATTAAACAATCTATTCTATTGGAAATTACTCTAGAATAAGTACTGAAAAAGATCCCACACTTGCCAAATTAAATGCATTGTCCCAAAAAGTTTGGTAAGCACTTTAATTTTGAAAAAAATTCATATTTTTTTTGCTTAAAACTTAAAAGTTGTATTACTTTCGAAAAAAATTTTCTTTGGAGTGTCTTAATAATTAATAACAGTTTTTTATCAACATGAATGATATATGTCGAGGATAAAAAAATTAAAAGTACCTATCATGGAAAAACAGAGGTACCCCATTTGACCCGCCTACCCCATTTTGCCCCACTCATCCCTACTAGGGTAACATATTTCCAAAGTATAAAGGAAATCCAAGAACTTTTTTTTACTTTTGGGGCAGTTCAGGAATAATGCCTCCCCAATGGAAAGCTTACCTTTTTTCCTATGAGCCATGTAAAATCAGAGTACAACCTTGAAAATTTTTTAAGAAAATAAAAATTTTCTTTATAAAATAATGATTTATAATTGTTTTCTTGATAAATTTTCAAGGTCCCACTCTAATTAAAAGCAAATTAAAAGCAAACAATTTTTCTCATCACCAGCTTGTACCTCGTGAAAACACTTTAAAATCACTATTCACATGTTTAATTTGATTAATTTTACTTATCAATAATATTTTTAATCTAAAAAAGATATTTTCAAAAAAGTCAAAATTTTGAAACGCCGTAACTCAAAAAATATTTTATAAAATTCAATAATAATTTATGTTTGCACTACTAATAGTAATAGTTACATTTTGGCAAAGTTTCAAGACAATTCAGTTTTTGACTTGGACAATTGATGAATTTTGACCAATGTATTAATGATGGATTATCCCTGCATCACTCCTGTCAAATAAACGTGACTATGTGTATCCGAAGGGAATTTTTGTGCTGAAGAAGAATTCGAAGTCCAAAAAGTTCCATCACGTCATGTTTTTAAGGAAAAGAGGTTGAAACCACAAAAAAATGTGTTCTGGCTGATTTAGAACAATATTATTGTGCTAAAAATATATGTCAGAAACTGCGCTTTTATAAAAAATTAAAGCCTAAAGTGTGCCCTCTAACTACTCCAGTTCAAATATGAAAAAAATTGTAAAGTCTTAAAAAATACTGTGATAAAAATTTCCTATAAATAAATATAAAAAAGACTCAAATTGTTATATTTAAAAAAGGAGGTCACGCACACAATCACAAATATGGTCGATTCTTATATGATGATACACAAGAAATTGAGATAGTCTCTAATTATGAATACCTAGGAGTACTTTTTTCGAATTCCGCAACCTTTATAAATGCTACCAACTCTGCTATTAGTAAGGCAAATTTGGCTGTGGGAACAACGGTATCCCTAATTAATAGATTAAACTTAAAAGTCTGGGAACCAGTAAATAAACTCTGCAAAGCTTGGTTACAAGCACCTTATTTTGTGCAATACAAGTTTGGGGCTTGAGATATCTAGAAGAAGTCGAAAAGATACAAACGTCATTTAAATCTGTTTGCTACGTTTAAAAAATATAAACATAACAAAAAAACTAGGAAAAATCAACTGGTGGGAACAGGTGGGACGCTGGTTCAAACTTATAGGGGTGGAATTCGAATGACAATCCCTTACGATCTACTTCATTTGCAAAAACTGTAATTCTGAATAACTCTTGATATAATTGATAATAATCTTATTAATATTTTTATTTAATTCTATAAATGTTTCAGTATGTTACGGTCTTATTTATAAAATAGACACAGTTTTACTTTTAACACCCCTGAGAGAGACAATTTATTATAATAATTAATATTACACTTTAAAGGTAGGAATAAGGCTGAGTTGCAAAAACGGTTTACAGCTCATGTTGAATATGAAACAATGCAGGTGGAGATATAAATATTTGCTGACTATAACAAGTACAAAAATTTTTTTATATATATTTATTTTTTTATATTGTTTTTTTATTATTTTGTTATTTCATTAAGTTACAAGCTGTAAACAGTAAAGAATCAATTTTCCGTAACTCCAAACATGTTATTTATTTATTGAATTTTAAACATGGACCGACCCTGACTGTAAGGAACAACCTGGAATACAATTTTTTTCTTAAATCTTTATCACTTTTTCATTTTAAAACCAATCAATTTACTTTGTACAGAAGAAATGTTCATATTTAACAGGACTTTCCAACAATATACTTCAATTGTTCAAATTCATTTTAAAAAAAAATTTATAAATAAAAGTCAAAAAGTGTGCCGATCTCAACTACATTCCCCTATACTATAATAATTACTTATATGCATTAACGCATATTTTTTTTAACAAATACTGTCCGTCAAAATTGTATCAAAAAAATTTAGAATAATTTTTTGAACTAAAAACTATTTTATAGAATATATAAAACATGATATTATGGTTTTTATTTTTAAAAAAAATTTAATAAATAAAATTCGTTTGAATTGTTTTGTTGGAAATAATACATTTATGTACGATTAAAAAAAAGGGAAAAGGAAAAAGCCAACTGCTCATATTTTTTTGAGAGGAGATGTTGGAAATAATCCAAAATAAAATGAGCCCATATCTCATGAATCATCCTTATTATCTTGCCCATTCCATAATACGCGTCGATAAATTGTTCAGTAGTCTCAAGACCTCTCGAGTTAACTGTCGTGAGACATATGTATCGCATTTTCTTATTAATAAAAGTTACTTATGAATTAAATGAAGTAAATTATCGCCTATTTATTTCACCATAAACCAACATGTTTCTTACTTGAAAAGCACTAAGGGTTTGTCCAATCTGCCGAGATAGAGTCTTTGAACAAAACATATTCAAAATTTATGTTGACTTTGATGATGTAAAAAGGATTATCGATAATCTTGAAGAATATGATGAACAATGTTTCCAATTAGAAGAAGACAATAATGAACAATGATTTATGTTTATTGAGTTTGTACATTCTTTAAATTTATATCTTTAGGTTAACCTTTCTTAGATAATACAATAATTTATGCTCCGGATCTTAAAAGGTCACACGCGCGAACACACCGCCAATAAGTTGTCCTCTAGAGATTAAATTTTCAAGTTGTTCAAAATTAATTTTAAATTAGGTTGGCCCATCTATGGCTGCCAATAGGTTGGCAGGCAAAGTCGGGCCGATTATGGCTGCCAAAGTTTATGAAAGCAAAATTTTTGTAGGTTGGATCGACTGTGTCCAGAGTCTGTCTGATGGTCGGTAAAACTATTGCAGCTAGAGTTTACAGAACCCTAATTTCAGTTTGTCGGGCCGACGGTCGATAGTGTTGCCGCAAGACAAGACAAGACGAGATTCGTTTTAATCTCGTTTCGTCTTGAAATTTCAAGACCAACAAAGAGTCTTGTCTCGAAAAAGTCTCGGCTTGTGACAAAGAATCTCGTCTCGTCTTGAAGTCTCGATATTTTTTTAATTAATAATGCTACTACAGGTTCGGAAAACAAGAAATTTAATAAAAAATTAGGAAAACAAAAATTATTCTAGGAAATCAGAGAATTTTATCGAATATACTGGAATAATTATTAACTGCTTAGAATTGAAGAAAAAGTTGTAATTTCTTGTATTCAGAAACCTTTGAAGAAATTAAAAAATTAATTATTTTTAAATTTCCATGTTTTGCTTTTTATTTTTAAATCAACCGCTAATACTAATGCTAAACTTTAAATTATTTTTATTAAAAAAAATTTTATTTTATTTTAGTAAAATAGAAAGAATAATGATACAATTGAAAAAATCTCGTAAACTAAATAAAATGTTAAAAAAAATAAATCTCGATTGTCACAGAAAAATTAAAAGTTTAATCAAGAAACAGGTGAGAGTTATAATAATTTAAATTATATTTTAAATTTAGAAATTAGATTTGTCGCGATATGAAGAAAGGGACTCAAGGAAGCGAGCAATATTAGCCGTTGTCAGAGAGTGGCATCTTCATCATAAAGATACAGAAAAAATTATTGGAGTTCATCTTCATATTTCTGTTGCGAAAAAATAAAAAAAAATTTGTTTTAGAAAAAAAGTGTGTACCCCCCCCTTGGTTTTCACAATTTTTGGCCTATTGGACTGCAGTTTTGCTTATTTTATGTATTTTCGTGTGTAGATTTCAGGAAAAATATAGCTAACATAATTGGATTTGATCTTCATATTTTTTTCAGCGTATCTAGAGAGCTGAAAATTGGTACACTTTTGTATTTTTCACGTGTAGATTACAAGAAAAATATAATAGAAATGATTACAATGCATCTTCATTGCGTTTTGAGCGAAAACCTAAATATTTTTTCAACTTTTGATTATAATTATACCTATGCTAGTTCTCTCAATTCTTAGTCTAGTGGACTGCCATTGGGCATTTTTTATTTATTTTGACGTGTAGATTACAGAAAAAATACAGAAAAAATTATTGGATTTCATCTTCATAGTTTTTTTTGCGAAAAATTAAAAAAAAATCGTTTTAAAAAAGTGTGCACCCCCCCAGTCTAAAATGTGCTATAAGCACATTTAGTCTTGGGTTGTTTTTAAATAAGGGTAAGGCTTTCTGAAGTGTACCAATGGTTTTCGAAAAGTAATTTAATTTTATCTAAACTCAATATTTTAGAAGTAAATAATAATAAAAACATTACCTGCAAATAGTTTTTAAAAAAGAATTTTTTTTTAAAGTTAATAACAATTTAATTTTTTAACACCTTTTTCAAAAAAAATGAATCACTATAAAACTAATTGATAGAATTCGATAAAAATTTGACCACTTCTTTAAAAAATCTTACTTTTTAAAATTACAATTCTACTTTTAAATTATCATGCAATTTGTTTAAATTATAAAATATTGTTATAAACAAATTGAAATTTAAGACTGTTCTTAATGAGATAATTAAATTTTCTTTCTGGCATTTTATTCTAGTTAGAATTTGAAAGTATTACCAAAAAAAATTGTAGGGCCCGCATTTTATTTACAAATTACAGCTATTTTTGTTAAGCGCCATATTATTCGCAATATTAGATCCGCTATTTTGAATTTAGTTTTAATTAAAGTTTTCGAAATTATGTATCAAATTCTTCATAAATGACCCCTAACTAACAAATTGAAACCAATTTAACGCATCTAACGCGGCAGTGCGACTGCCCGCGATACTGCACGCGTCATGTCTTTGTTATAGCGCGTAACAAAAATAGCTGTAATTTGTAAATAAAATGCGGTCCCTGAAATTTTTTTTTGGTAATACTTTCTATTTCTTTTTCTTTCTAAATTCTACCTAGAATAAAATGTTATAAAGAAAATTTAATTATCTTATTAAGAACAGGCTTCAAAACTAATGGTACACTTCAGAAAGCCTAACCCATAAGTAAAGAAAGTACAATACACTAATTTTCTTGAAACTTTTTTTTCTTGAAACCCGGTAAGTAGCGAGGAATCAAAAAGAATTCAGAATTTCATTTCTTTTAAATAGGCGAATTTCCAAAATGATCCAATTCCCCGGTGAAGCAAGAAAAAGTAGCAAAATCTATTCTTATGAATTGACATACTAATATGTGACCTGGAATGTTAAAAGGGACCTTAGGTCAAAAAAATCGATTTTCAGTTTTTTAGTGATTCTTATAGAAAACGATCTGCTCTTTTCAACGCAATAAAGCCCACACCTCTAGCTTTATTAGTTTTTTTTACAATTGAGCTTCAAAGATGGACGCAATTGGCTAAAAAAACGTAGAAAAACATCAGCACAAAAGAAATATATAAAAAGTGATTAGATTTGCTTGAAACTTGTTACTCGGGGGGTTTTGGGGTCGCTGATTACGAATCTGACATCAGATTTTCAAAATTCAAAATGGCCGATCCAATATGGCAGACAAAAATTTTTTAATTATTTAAGTTTGCCTGAAATTCATTTCTTAGGGGTTTTTGGGGTCGCTGATTCAAAATGGTTTTATAACGAAGCAAAAAGTAGAAAAACTAACCTTATTATATCATAATAAAAAAAGAATAACGATAGTGATCGTCAATTTTTTGTCAAATTGACGATCACTGGAATTAATTTTAACAAATTTTTTATTTTTAAATTTTTATTTGAAAGGGTTTCGTTAATACTTTTGACAATTTAATATTGATAAAAGTTGAAAATTATTAAAAATTTCAGTAAAAAGTTACAAATAAATCCGATCAATTTTTTAATTTTGTCCTACCTATTATATCCGCCATTTTGAATTTTGAAAATCTGATGTCAGATTCGTAATCAGCAACCCCAAAAACCCCCACGTAATAAATTTCAGGCAAATTTAGATAATTTTTAAAATTTTGTTGGCCATATTGGATCCGCCATTTAGAATTTTGTAAATCTGATGCTATATTCGTAATCAGCGACCCCAAAAACCCCCGAGTAACGATGTTTAAGCCATTTTAATATGCAGAAGTATGAATATCGGTTTGTTAACTTTAAGAACGTTTTTCTCGAAAACTTGATTTTGGACGTAAGGTCCCTTTTAACATTCCAGGTCACATATATTTAAATGCGCATTGGAATGAATAGAAAAGTAAGAGAGATTAATAGTAATTTCTGTTCCTCAGAATGCATCAGACAATATTCTAAAACCCGGATTTAAAAGAATAAAAGAATTGAAACAGCTAGAAGAAATTTCTATTTTTTTGAATGTATTTAATATCAGTTTAAAACACGAATTGAAAGAAATAAAAGAGGTAAAACAAAAAGTCGAGGTTTCTTTTCACCTGAATTCACTTTATACCATTCTAAATTGCGTATTGAAAAATATAAGAGTAATGATATAATCTAAAAAAATGAAAAAAGAATGCAGTTATTCATCATTTTTAATACTGGCGAAATTGCACCCGTCGACTTAAGAGCGTCCGATGGTCTCTGAAATTTGTAGGTTATGAGCGACCTACACTTTTCGCCCTACAAAAACGGTACTGCCTGGTTTAAATGACGTGAAATTGGTAAACAATCATTTTCGAACGAGTTTTTCTCTGCACACAAGCACTTTTTGCAAAATCTAAATCCGAACCAATGACACCAATCTTCTTAATTACCTAAATCCAAAATATTTTTTTAATCCATGAAGAAACGCGGTTGCAAAATGGTAAATGCAAAAGCAACAAAAGTAATGTAATGACAGGCGGCAAGACGTTTGTTCCAACCATTTGCCATTAGAGGGCAGAAGCATGCAGGGAGCGTAAAGGCTCAGCTGTCAAAATGATTCGCATTACATTACTCCGGCCTTTCCCATTTTGCAATCGCGTTTCTTCAAAGATTAAAAAAATATTTTGGATTTAGGTAATTAAGAAGATTTATGTCAATGGTTCGGATTCAGATTTTGCAAAAAGTGCTTGTGTGCAGAGAAAAACTCGTTCGAAAATGATTGTTTACCAATTTCACGTCATTTAAACCAGGCAGTGCCGTATTTGTTTGTCGAATGTAATCTAGAAATTTCAGAGACCGTCGAACACCGTTAAAGCAGGAATACGTTTGCTTAAATGTTGTAATAATCAAACCCAGTGCCAATGACACTTTTCTCATGTTTGCTTCATTAAGACTTTGCTACATATTTTACAGTTTAAAATTCTTTATATGTATATAAATTTATGACAAAGAGAAGTTATATGAAACAATATTCTAAAATTTATGTCTACAGAACAGATTGTTTTGTTGTAGTTGAAAAGTCAAATCAATTGAAAAATAAAGTATAACTATAAATGCGTGTATAAGTGACGAAATGTAATAAAATATTTATGAATTTACATCTATTATGTAATGAGAAAAAAATATGAAAAATTTTATCAAAATTTATACAAACTATTAAAAAATTCATTCTCCTATCTAATATACTGCACATGTTAGAAAATTTATATTATACTTACTTCCGATAAAATTCACTGTACCGTACAAAACGGTTCCCTTTAAATCGAATTTGTAAGACTTAAAATGTTCATGTTTGTTTTTATCAAAGTGATGCACAGCTTTAAGTGGAACTGTATGGATGTTTTGTGATCCACACTCTAACATCACTGCATACTTTTCTAAATTATCACTCATTTTATATTAATTAAACACTGAAAATTGGAAGGGTTCGCAAAGAATTTACGCGCCCAACCCTAGTTGTCTGCCCACAGGCAGCAGAGAGCTGTGATTATGGGTGATTGTCAAGTTAAAGGAAAACTTGTAACCGAGAAGTGGAAATTTGATTATGATAAAGAAGGTGATAAATATTTTTAAAAATTTATTCTATATCACTTCTAAAATGATTAATTTTCGAAAGGGCAGTTTCAAAATTAAGACATAGATGCAGTAATTGTATTTAAAATAAAGAGTCAGATTTGAGGTTAAGTGTATGTGTTGGGTAAGGGGAAAAATTAATATTAAACTATTTATTAGAAAGGCTTATATATTCATTTATCGATAGTAAAAATTGAGAAGACTGTCCTGATATTTCTATTATAATTGTTTTATTAACAATGTTCGATGGTTTTTGAAATTTTTAGATTATGTTCGACAAATACGGCACTGCCTGGTTTAAATGACGTGAAATTGGTAAACAATCATTTTCGAACGAGTTTTTCTCTTCACACAAGCACTTTTTGCAAAATCTGAATCCAAACTATTGACATAAATCTTCTTAATTACCTAAATCCATAATATTTTTTTAATCCTTGAAGAAACGCGATTGCAAAATGGGAAAGGCCGGAGTAATGTAATGCGAATAATTTTGACAGCTGAGCCTTTACGCTCACTGCATGCTTCTGCCCTCTAATGTCAAATGGATGTAACACGTTTTGCCGCCTGTCATTACATTACTTTTGTGTTTTTCAGTTTGCAACCGCGTTTCTGCTTGGATTAAAAAAATCTTTCGGATTTAGGTAAACTAAGAAGATTTATGTCGTTAGTGTGGATGCAGATTTTGCAAAAAGTGCTTTTGTGCAGAGAAAAACTCGTTCGAAAATGATTGTATACCTATTTTAAGTCATTTAAACCAGGCAGACGTCTTTCTTGGTGAAAAGCCATGCACATGTGTAGTGCTGTGATAAAAAAAACTAATTCAAACGGATTGAAATAAATTAAGATTTTTGGTAGAAAGCGGGATTCATTCAAGCTCTTTGTATATTCGATTGAATTCGATTCAATTTGCCTGAAGTTGTGCAAACGAATTAGCATTCGTAAGAAATGACCAAGGCATGCATTAAATTTGTGCTGATGAATTAAAAAAAATTAAAGGCCCCAAACCTTGTCCATTGAATTAGTAAGAATAGAATGTTTGGAAGTTCAATACAGTTTGACGAATTCAGGAAAATTGCAACATAGCTCCAATTAGTATTTGTCACAAAGCGGGATTCACTGAAACTCTTTGTGAATTCTTTTTAATTTATTTCAATTAGTTTTTGTTTACTGGAATAGATGGAACAATCAATTTTACTTCACAAGGTTTTAGTGAAAGAGCTTCCTATGCACTTATAGTTGAAAAGAGTAATTATATAGAACAATTGTCAACTGACTGTTCTGTGATAGCAGGTCGAGGATTCGAACACATTGAACCTTTATTAAAGCAAAAGAATTACACTCTTGTTAGACCACCAAGTGTTTCTCAATAGAGAAGAATTGACTTTTCTGATATTTTGCTGTTCACTGAGGAATTGGTTTTTTTGGAAATTCGCCTATTCAGAAAGATTAAAAAATCGTTGTTTAACAGAATATTTAATCTTTTTCTATTCCTCGGTTCTTACCGGGTAGTAAACGATTAAAATAACACCTGATCTCTGGTCCAACAAAAATGCCCTCTCTTAATTTCGCATCGCTTAAGTACGGGAATTTTAAACATACAGTTGTTTGTGGCCTTATCAAGATGTACATATTCAAACAATTTACTTATTAAATGTACTGACAATGATGATCAGGAATATCCAAAAAAATATCAATAATATTGTATGGGGCGAAATTTTCAAGTAATTTATATGTTTATGCAAGTTATTGATTTATTTCAGCTACATATTTTGAAATATATGAATAAAAAAAATTTTTTAAACAATTATTTTTAAGAATTTATAATTTTATACTTATTTATATTTTATATTTTATTAAATTTTCCATTCAATACTACAAAATTTTAAATAAACATTTTATATGAGATATTTTCAATCTTCACAATAAATTAATTTTATAATCTATAAAAAATAACTAAATTATTTTTATTTAGGTTTGGAGATCTAAAAATGGTTTACTTCTCCTTGTGTATCTTGGAAACAATGTCATTGAAATCTTAAAGTTTAAATGTAATTAATTTATAATGATTTAATTGAAAAAATAATAAATATATATATATATATATATATATATATATATATATATATATATATATATATATATATATATATATATATATATATATATATGTATATATAATTTTAATGAAATTGGCATGTTACTTTTTTAACAAGAAGGAGATATATTCATTAAATGAATTTAAAGTAAAATATAAATATGAAAGAACAAAATTATTTGATGGAGACGAACCAAAATTAACTATTTGTTAACTCATCAGGACCATTTCGGGACTTTTGGAAAATCTTCTCAATATTATAAGGTGTTATTAAATTTTAAAAAATCGGCCCGATTTACATTTAAATAGTAATAACACTACTTATTAATAATAGTAATGAAATTATAGATAAAAATTCAAGTGATGAGTGTCTAAAACCTTCTACAAGTGGCATTAAAAAATGCTCTCAATACCCTCAACACTAACGATCATTCTAATAAGTTTGAACGGGAGAATAATATTCACTTATTTCAGAACAATATTTATTCTAAGAACAATGAATATTATTCTAACAATGATGCCAATTACTCTGACTGTGATAATTACCCTGATAGCGAAGATTGCTTTTATTCGAACAGTTTTGACGAGTTTCATTCTTTCGATTTCCCTTTAAATGTTTTAAAATTAAATACAGAAAATTTCTATTCCGACAAAGAAACAGAAAAAAATTCAAATTTTTCAACTTTTATCAAATTTTGGCATATTAAGCATAAATTAACTCGTGCTGCTGCAAATGAACTTTTACATGCATTACAATTTGCGGATCATAAATTTCCATTAAGTATTAGAACTTTAATTAGAAAACCTCGACGTCATAATAATGTTATTGATATGGGTAGTGGAAAATTTGTTTATTAGAGTCCTCAACAAGCAATGATTGCTAAACTGTCACATCTAAATTTATTATTACTTCCAGATTTATTTAATATTTATATTAATGTCGACGGTTTGACAATTGATAAAAGCTCAAAAAGCCAATTTTGGCCTATTATAGGACATATAATTAATATTAATCATCTTAAGCCATTTATTATTATTGCCCTTTATCATGGAACCGGAAAACCTTCTATCACAACAGAATTGTTTTAAATTTTATAGAAGAATAAGCTTTTTTAAAAACAGAATTCTTTGGAAGCCAGTGGAAGACACGATCCTAGAGTTCTTGTATTTTCCACGCGATGAAATTTGGAATTATTATCACGAAGCGAAATTTGATTCTTAGACGGAACTTTTAAGGTTCGATAAAATTGCTTTATTTTTTTTATTAATTTATTGTAATAATTCTCATTAATATGTATATATGTATTTTTTGTAGGTTTTGTCCAACTATATTTACACAAGTTTTCACAATTCTTGGAATCGTGAAAAAAGTGTGTCAGATGTTGAGGACGCACTGAAAGAAAAATATAGAAGGTACAGGCATAGTTTAGGTTATATTACCCATATAGTATTGCTGGAATAGAAACAGCCCAACACATAGGGTATTTCAACCATACCATTAGAACTAGACTTGACAGAAATTCGTAAACATAACCAAATTCCTAACATACCGTAATCATTTCTTTCAGTGCGATGCTTTTAATTACTAGGCTGCTCTCCCATTAGTATACGCTTTGCTTACATCGAAAGAATCCGTGCAATATACTGCCGTACTTAATGCTGTTCAATCTATGGCTGAGCATTATCGCATTGAAAATTGTCATCCCCAAAAATTTGTAACAGATTTTGAAAAAGCCATACACATTTCTTGTACTGAAATTTACCCCGAAGCCGAAATCTCGTGTTGTTTTTTTCACTTAGGACAATCTATATATCGTCGTGTACAAGCCGAAGGCTTACAAGAATCGTATAACAATCCACAAAATCGAGACATAAAAATTTATACGCACATGATGCTGTCCCTGGCATTTGTCCCTCAGGATGACGTAAGGGATGCATTTCAATTACTCCTAAATCAATCACCAAACGAACTTCTTCCGATATTGAACTATTTTTCCGAAAATTACATCTCCGGACGGCCAGCTCGAGGGCGAAGAAGAGCCGTGTTACCTCGATATGCCATTCGTATTTGGAATCAGTACGAAGCAGTCATACAAGGAACCAGCAAAACAAATAATGTCAGCGAAGGCTGGCACAATCGTTTCGCTGTCGTTGTTGCTAAGCATCATCCTGATTTATATTCGCTTTTAACTGAAATACAAAAGGAACAAGCCGACACGGAAGTGGCTATTGCCGAGCTAAGTCTTGGAAGAACAGTAAAAGCTGCCCCTAAAAAAAAATGGTTACTGGTGCAAAGACGAATCCAGGGAATCTGCTCAAATTATCCTGAATATAAAGCAGAGCATAGAGTTGTTGAATATTTACGCAATTTATCGCACAACGTCATTTTATAATTTTTTTATTCAATTTATATATTTTTTACTAACTTTTATATGTAACATTTATATTTTCTCATATTTTGCATATATATTTTAATAAAAAATTTGATTCCTATTTTCGGGAACATAGTCATTCGGGAAAAAGTATTCGGGAAATTCGCATTCGGGTTTTTAGATTTTCGGGAATTTCGCCATTCGGGATATTCACCATTCGGGAGATTGGATTCGGGTAATTGACCGGGAACGTACAACCACCTAACAAATCGCGATATTAAAGATTTCACGCACATGATGATGGCCCTAGCTTTCGTCTCCTCGATCAAGTAAAAACAACGTTTCAGCTTCTCGCTGCACTATGGGAAATTTGATCCTATTTTCTGGCCAAAACCTATTTTTTAAAGTTCCTTAAATTGAAAATTTTTTCTTATGACTAGAATAACCATATTCGAAATGATAAAACAGCATGTTCATTTATTTATCAAAAGTTATTTATATTTTGTAAATTCGCTGTCAAAAACTGCCTTCAGCTAACCTTTGATTTTACTGTGCAACTCGCAATTTTCAACCGTATTTTGAAAATTAATATGTAAAGAATAGAATAAGCAAATTGAAAAAAATAAAATGGATTGTAAAGAACAGAGTAAGTATTTTATGTATAATTACTTAATAGTAAACTATTTTTTTAATATGTTTTTTAAATGTTGTTTATATTGAGTGGTTTTTTTTTTAACCTGAACTTTAATAAGACTTATTCAAAATTGTCGGTATTTGGCAGTCTTCTAATTATTATAAATGTGTCACATATTTAATATTAAAGAAGCATGCCAAAGATTACCTTGCGTTTTTCAAATAAATAATTTTTTCTCAGACAACTAAGATTTAAATGGATCTTTAATTTTCGATAAAATGTTTAACTTTTAAAATATAATATTAAGTAGTTTTGAATAATGTATTGTCAATGTTTTGTTAATATATTATATCTAATAAATTTTAATAAATCTTAAATTCTAATTGCGTCTAGAGACTCCAGAACACGCTACCTACTAAATTATATACAAATAAAATGGTTTTTTAATGATTAGGATTGACAATTTGGCTCCTCCATTTTGAATTTAGAAAATTTTACTTTAAATTACAAATTAGCGACCTCAAAAACCCACAGACATGAAGTTTAAAGAGAATTCAACAATTTTTGGGACTTAGATGAGTCAAAACACGCCAAGTGAGCACCCCTTTAGACATTTTTTTATCAAATTTAATGAAACTTGGTATAAACATTGTACTAATAGAGTAGATGAAAATTTGCCAAATTTCTTTAATTAATAATAACGGGTTGCCTAGTTACAGGGTGTCAAAGTTTAACATTTTCATCGAAACGCAAGATTTCAAAAATTTCTATCTCCTATACTATTGACCGTACGAAAAAATTGCAGGCCTCTCACTCAGTTTTACAATAAAAAATAGTGTCAAAAGTGGCATAAAATGTTCAGAAAAGTGTCAAAATAGTGGCATATTATTTATTAACAAATAAATATTAAATGATTAAATTTATGTTTTAAACTGCTATAGACATTTCCCTGACTTAATTGGCAAAAAATTTTTTTTCCTGACATTTCCCTGACTTTACTGACATGTGGCCACCCTGAACTTTTCAAAAATCAAATAAAAACTCTACTATCGGCTCAAAAAAAGACTTAAAAGCTCATAACTCAGGTAAAAAATTCATATGATATTAAGACAACCTGATATCATCAACGACACTACTTCTACGTTACTATACAAAACTGTAAAATACAAAAAAAAATTTTGCCTCAATTGAGGCTCCGGATTTTAAAAGGGCACTTTCACCATGTAAAGTCTATGCGGAAAGTGCCCTTTTAAGGTCCGGAGCCTCAATTATGAATGTTTGAATTTTTGAAGTACATGGTTTGTTCTCATCATTATGAAAAGGGTCTACTCCCTTGCAAATAAAGACACAGATTTGTCATCATGAAGTGCAAATTGTGAAAAATAATATTACAGTAAGGAAATACATATTTTTTTAATTTTCAGGAATTACTGGCAATAATGATAATTATTTTTATATAATATGTTGCAAAAGGGTTCAAATATTTTATTAAAAAAATTTAGCATGCCAGTAGGATATATTTATTCTATTATTGATGCAAAAAAAAATTTTTTGTGCAGTTTTGTATAGTAAGGTAGGAATAGTGCATCTACTGATATGTATAGGTTGTTTTAAGACCAGAAGAATTTTTTTACTTAATTATGAGTTTTCAAAGTTAGAGGGTATACAAATTTTTTAAGCCGATAGTAGCTTCCTATTTCGTGAAAAATCTAAGGATAGATAATATTTATAAGATTTGTTCAATATTATAATATAATAAAATAATGTCCAATATAGCGATCAGTCAGACTGCGCAATTAGCTGTAGTAAAATTTTGCAGGTAATTAATTTAAACGTAATTTTTTTGGCATCTACGGTTTTTTCAGGTTTTTAAGAAATTTTCAAGGTTTCAAAATTGCATTCTGCATACAAAAATATAAATTTGACAAGCAGAAAAAATTATTTATTTATCAATAAAATTAGTAAAATTCAAGATTTAAGAAAAAATCAAGCATAATTCCAGGTTATTTCAAGGTTTTACAAAATTCACATCCAATTCCAAGTTTTTAAAGTTCAATGCCTGGTGGCCACCCTGAGTTAAAAATTAAACATTAAAGGTTAAAAGTTAAACATGTGAGTTGAAAATAGTGTCTTAAGTGGCCATTTTTTTACATAAAAGTGGCATTTTTTTCAAAATAGTAGCTAAATAGTGGCATCAACTGAAAAAAGTGTCAAAAAGTGTCAATAGTGGCATGAGTGGGAGGCCTGAAATTGTTTATATGTTTTTTGTAGTATTTTTATTAAACTTTTCAAAAAAAATAATTTCACTTAAAAAAATTTTTTTTTTTGAAAAATTGTATTATTTTTTTAAACAATTAACATTTTTTATGCTTTATCCACGCGAAAATTGTTTCTTTTTTACATAAATAAATACGTTGGAATCATAGGTTTAAAAATATGAAAAAAAATTCCACTGCCCGACATTTGTTCAATAGCAAACATATATTGTTTATTGCTCGCCTCGCTCCCGTGACGAGCTCCTCCCGGTACTGCGCGAGACAATAACAACCAAATTATTACATTAAGCTTTATATTGCATTAGTTTCCAATTTGTGGATAAGATCTTGCATTCATGGGTATATTTTAAGGTTTTTATTGACTTAATGGTGTTTTATATGGTGTTTTACAAAATTTTGTTTCCGTGCAAACATGCAATAATTTGTATGACATCACTGAGACTTGTTAAAACTTGTTAGTTGCATTGTTGTAACTTAAATCTTACGCGCAGTTTTACTTAATATTTTATGCTATTAATTGTATGTTTCATTTAAATTAAAACGTGTTTTACGATTTTACGGAGTTAATTTGATTTAGTGCAGTTTTATTGTGTATTATGCTATTATATCAAAAATGAATAATCGAAACAGTGCTGCAACCCGCTAAATAAAAAAAGCATAATTGTGTAAGAAAGAATTTAGTTTTTGTTACAAACATGTCTGTTACATAAGAAGAATTTTTTTAAAATTTTTTCAAATAATTCAATTCATTTAAGAAATTTAATTATAAATATATTGAGAATAATTGTTAAATTGTAATAATAAATGTTATTAAAACTTTTTTATAATATTTTAATTTTTCAAAGATTTTTTATAAAATTTTTAAAAATAATTGCAATTTTCAAGAAATTTATTTAAAATTGTATTAAAAAATAATTAAAATCATGCCTTGAATTTTATTGTTTATGAAAATGATTGAATTCTTTTATCAAATTTTGTTAAAATTTTTAAACAATTGAATTTCTGATAATAGTTTTATTATTCAATAAATATAATTGAATTCTTGTAAAGAATTTTATTAAATTTTTTTTAAATAATTGAATTCTTTCGTGAAATTTTATCAAAATAGTAGATATTTAAAATAATTAAATTTAACCAAAGATTTTCATTATTTGAGATAATAATTGAATTCTTACGAAAACTTTTCTTAAAATTTTTGAAAATAATTGAATAGTTTCAAATCATTAAATTATTTTTATAATTATTAAAATTCATCGCAGAATTTCAATTATTTTTAGTACAATTTTAAATCAACTACGCTAAAAATGCAATTATTCTTAAAATTCTTTCTTACACAATTATGCTTTTTTTATTTAGCGGGTTGCAGCACTGTTTCGATTATTCATTTTTGATATAAAAGCATAATACACAATAAAACTGCACTAAATCAAATTAACTCCGTAAAATCGTAAAACACGTTTTAATTTAAATGAAACATACAATTAATAGCATAAAACATTAAGTAAAACTGCGCGTAAGATTTAAGTTACAACAATGCAACTAACAAGTTTTAACAAGTCTCAGTGATGTCATACAAATTATTGCATGTTTGCACGGAAACAAAATTTTGTAAAACACCATATAAAACACCATTAAGTCAATAAAAACCTTAAAATATACCCATGAATGCAAGATCTTATCCACAAATTGGAAACTAATGCAATATAAAGCTTAATGTAATAATTTGGTTGTTATTGTCTCGCGCAGTACCGGGAGGAGCTCGTCACGGGAGCGAGGCGAGCAATAAACAATATATGTTTGCTATTGAACAAATGTCGGGCAGTGGAATTTTTTTTCATATTTTTAAACCTATGATTCCAACGTATTTATTTATGTAAAAAAGAAACAATTTTCGCGTGGATAAAGCATAAAAAATGTTAATTGTTTAAAAAAATAATACAATTTTTCAAAAAAAAAATTTTTTTAAAGTGAAATTATTTTTTTTGAAAAGTTTGATAAAAATACTACAAAAAACATATAAACAATTTTTTCGTACGGTCAATAGTATAGGAGATAGAAATTTTTGAAATCTTGCGTTTCGATGAAAATGTTAAACTTTCACCCCCTGTAACTAGGCAACCCGTTATTATTAATGAAAGAAATTTGGCAAATTTCATCTACTCTATTAGTACAATGTTTATACCAAGTTTCATTAAATTTGATGAAAAAATGTCCAAAGGGGTGCTCACTTGGCGTGTTTTGACTCAGATCGGACATTTTTTATCCGACATTTTGAATTTTTTAATTCTGGCTTCAAATTCGTTTTCAGCGGCCTCAAAAACACTTACACAACACCTTTTCTAATATATTTTAAGGTTTTGGCCAGAAAATAGGGTCAAATTTCCATAGTGCGCTGACCAAGTTCCTCATAAACTTCTTCCTGTTTTTGATTATTTCGACGAGAACTATATAAATGGAAGACCAGCTCCAGGTCGAAGAAAGGCAGTTCTTTCTCGTCACTCAATTAACACTTAAAACCAACACGCAGCTGCTGTCGAAGGTGCTCTTCGAACGAATAACAATAATGAAGGATAGCACAACAGATTTGCGGTACTGCTAGGGAAACACCATCCTGACTTTTTCTTCCTTCTCAAGCAGTTTCAGAAACAGCAAGCTGATACATAAATATGTATTGTGGAACTGAACTTAGGAAGGTCAATATAAGCAGCCTAAAGTTTAAAGATCTGCGGGAAAAAGGTCTTCGGGAAAATTGTATATTCAAGAAATTTAGTGTTCGGGAATTTCGCTTTCGGGGTTTTTGGATTTGGGAATTTGACTGGATACCTGAAACATGTGTAAGTGGTAAATAACTTACATTTTAAACATTATATAAATTTGTTGCAGAAAAGTTACAGAAAAGTTTTTTTTTAATTTCTTACCCTGACTTTGACTCCTGGCAAAATTTTGTAAAAGTTGATGGATAAAATTGTTACTTTTACAGAATATTTCTTGTAATCTAAGCTTTAAATAGAGACCAAGGACAGCAAGAAATATTAACGGGTTCCCGAGATATTACAAAAACAGTCGTACCCTGCAACCATCGACTCCTCTAATTTGCCGTTGAGTCAGTTGCGTGGCTGTGAAAGTCAAGGTTGAAAATTAATTTTACCAAATAAATCGTTACTGGGATCCACTTTTTAAATATAATTATATAATAAATTTTATTTAAAACACGCAACTGACTCAACGGCAAATTAAAGGAGTCGATAATTGAAAATTTCGCTTCGCACGGTACGACTGTTTTTGTAATATCTCGGGAACCCGTTAATATTTTTTGCTGTTCTTGGTCTCTATTCAAATCTTAGATTACAAGGAATAGTCTGTAAAAGTAACCATTTTTTCATCAACTTTTCCAAATTTTACCAGGAGTCAAAGTAAGGGTAAGAAATACCAAAAAAATGGAATTATTTTTTTGTGTTTATAACATGATATCTTGCTTTCCATTTAGGCAATACAAATGAAAATAGAGTCATTTCATTAAAAATTTAATAAGCTTTCGAATGCAATTTACCAAAAGTATCTAGCTTCAGTTTTGACGGAGTTATCACTGTTTTCGTGCGGGTTTTTTTAAATAGCTCGAGGTGGTAGCGGTCGCACAATTGCAGCGTAAATCTATTAGATAATTTAATCATTTCTAAAAAATTAGTATGCTGTCCTTAATTAATTAGATAATTAATTAATTACTAAAACTAATATATTATATAGCTAAAAAATGTTTTCCGTGCATGGTATTGACAATGCGTTCTGTTCATATATCGACACTAATAAAAAAAATAAAGTTGTTGTAGAAGCAGCTTTATAGAGAGACGCATGCTTATTCCCGAAATCTTTTTTGACCAAATAGGTATTTGATATATACTTAACTTAAAATTCACATAATATGCACATTATTTGACATAAATTTCATTGCACACAAAAACCATTTAACATAAATATCATTTGTCATAGAATTCATTAAACAGAAATATTATGTTACATAAAACTCAGATAACTTAATTCCCATTTGACATAAAAATTATGTCACATAAATTTCTATTGACATAAAAATCATTTAACATAAATTTCTTTTGACATAAAATTCATTTAACGTAAATTTTATTTGTTATAAAATTCATTTGACATCAATTTCATTTGGCATAAATGCCATTTAACGTAATTCTCATTTGACATAAATATCATTAGACATAAAATTAGCTTGTCATAAATTTCATTTGACGGGAATATCATTTAACATAATTATTATTTAACGCAAAATTAAATTTATATAAATTTTATTTAGCATAAATTCTACTTAACATAATTCTCATTTGGCATAAAATTTACTTGACATAAATTTCATTTGGTATAAGTCTCATTTGACATAACTTTCATTTGACATAAAGTTCACTTGACATAAATTTCATTTGACGGATAACTCATTACACATAATTCTCATTTGACATAAAATTCAGTTGTCATAGATTTTATTTTACATAAAGATCATTTGACATGGAAATGTAGGCGCGAATTTCAAAATTGGCGAATCACAGTGATGTTGATAATATCTAATTGGTTACTTTTAAAATTCGCGCCGATATTGTTATGTAAAATGTAATTTGTGTAAAATGATTTTTATGTCAAATGAGAATTTTGTTGAATGACTTTTATGACAAATAAGAATTGTGTTAAATGTCTTTTATGTCAAATGAACTTTATGTCAAATGAGAATTATGTTAAATGGGATTTATACCAAATGAAATTTATGTCAGGTAAATTTTATGCCAAATGAGAATTATGTTAAATGGAATTTATGCTAAATGAAATTTATATAAATTTAATTTTACGTTAAATAATAATTATGTTAAATGATATTCACGTCAAATGAAATTTATGTCAAGCTAATTTTATATCTAATGATATTTATGTCAAATGAGAATTACGTTAAATGGCATTTATGCCAATGAAATTGATGTCAAATGAATTTTATAACAAATAAAGTTTACGTTAAATAAATTTTATGTCAAAAGAAATTTATGTTAAATGATTTTTATGTCAATAGAAATTTATGTTACATAATTTTTATGTCAAATGGGAATTAAGATATATGAGTTTTATGTAACATAATATTTCTGTTTAATGAATTCTATGACAAATGATATTTATGTTAAATGGTTTTTGAGTACAATGAAATTTATGTCAAATAATGTGCATATTATGTGAATTTTAAGTTAAGTAGTTTTATATCAAATAACTATTTGGTCAAAAAAGATTTCGGAAATAAGCATGCGTCTCCTTTATAGATTTTCGAGTCCAATAAATGCTTTTTGACATTTAAAAATTACAAATTAATTACAAATTCTGATATTCAGTAATACGACAATTAGATCCCAACTGTTTAGTGATCGACTTCACAAATTTCAATTGTTCTTAATATGACAATTAAAATCGTCAATTTGTTGGTTATTAAATCCTAATACTTCTAATTTAAGTAGTGACCGTTTACAGAGAATGCGAGCAGCTGAACTTTAAAACTCAATAAATTAAATTCTTTAATTGGCTTGGTTCTTAGTTTTTCATATTTCAATGGAAAGCCATGGAAGGCTATAGAAATACTCCAACAATTTAGCGAACATATCCGGTAACAAAAAAAAGTTAGAGTATTATGTCATTGATTTAAAGTAAATCAGCGTGGTCAATGAATAATAATAAAAGTTTCAGTACATGGTTACATACCAAAATCTAAATACTCTTTAACAATACCACCTCTTGAACTTACAACTGATGGTTTCATTTTGAGTGCTAATGTTTTTGAGAAAATCAAAAATATTCTGTAAGAGATTGTCGAATAAGATAAAAAATGTGATATTATTAGGCATAACATTAAATGCCTATGAAGTAGAAATTTTCGCTAAAACGAAGTTCAAAACGTTTATATTCAACAATTGAAAGAAAAAACATATTTCTTTTTCAAATTAGGAAAAGTGCGCCGGTTGTGGGCACCTCCACGTAAACTTCGACGGTAAGCAGACGTTACTGATCTGCGTATTGCAAGTCGTGTTTGTTGACAGTACACAGTTTTCGTATTGATAACAAAATATATATATTTTCCTTTTCAAAAAAAAATTTTTAATACTTTTTTTAACCATAAAGTAAAAAAACGGTAAAAAATGAGATTTCTCTTCAAATAGACAATATTTTACTAAAAAAACGTTTTTAAAAAAAGGAAAACGAAAAGGCCCCCTAAATTAATCCTAGTTTAATAATTTATCTACAACTTTTTATTCAGATAACCTGGCGAGGCTGTGGATAAAAAATAATTTTAATATAATTAGGGGAAAGTGGTCCTAATTTGGCCGTGGGCCTAAGTTGGCCACCCTTCGTTTCTCAGAAATGGTATACTGGACGAATCTATAATTTCGTGGTGTGATATATTGATAAACCATGATATAATTTGTGGACCTAATTATAATTTTAATTTTTTTACAATAATTGAATTTTGCAGAAGAATTTTGTTATTTGGGTGATTCTCCACAAAGTGGTAACTTTTAAATATGTTAATTTTTTTTTAAATTAAATTTTTTGGAAATTTTTTATGTAGATCTTTTTAATAAAGCTTGAGAATGATTATTTTATAGATATTTGAGCTTAATTCTTTATTTAAATTTATATGGGGCATTCTCCACAATATTTTCATTGAAAAATTTTATTTTGTTGGAATAATTTTTTTTGGATTCTGTATCGAAAAAAAATAAATACGTATTTTTTTATTTTGTGATTTGATGAAAATTACGGAAGTTATTAATGTTTGAAATTTAATGTTTTTGGAAATAGTGACTTTTCAAAACCGTTTTTCTCCCTCAATATTTCAAGTTGGAAAATAGAATGACACATGAAATTTGTCGGAAATTTCATGAACTTTTTAAATATGCAATTATTAATAACGAATCTGCAAAGGGAATACCTAAAAACTTGAAATTAAACTTAAAAAGTGTTATTTCTCAAAGATGGACACATTCGATTTTCAATTTTTTTCTCTCCACTTAATCTTTAAAAAATGAGAAATTTTTTCCTACTTATGAGAATGTGGTGTTATTTCATTTAATTATTATTTACAATATTCTTAAATCTAAATGCTTGCATTTTAGAGTTGCATTATATAAATAAATCTTAGTTTCGTTCAATTTCTATTGAATGTCATTTGTTTTTTTTGTTGATGAATATTATTTATTTTCATAGAAGTGCAAAATAATTTGCAAATTGTATAAAATATAATTATTTATTATTAATAAAGTGTTTTATTTAACGCTCTTGCTATCCTTTTGAATTATTAAAAAAAATAATTATAAATTATATAATTTGCAAATAATTTTGACACTTCACTACAAAAAAAAAACAAATGACATTCAATAGAAATTGAACGAAACTAAGATTTATTTATATAATGCAACTCCAAAATGCAAGCATTTAGATTTAAGAATATTGTAAATAATAATTAAATGAAATAACACCACATGCTCATAAGTAGGAAAAAATTTCTCATTTTTTAAAGATTAAGTGGAGAGAAAAAAATTGAAAATCGAAAGTGTCCATCTTTGAGAAATAACACTTTTTAAGTTTAATTTCAAGTTTTTAGGTATTCCCTTTGCAGATTCGTTATTAATAATTGCATATTTGAAAAGTCCATGAAATTTCCGACAAATTTCATGTGTCATTCTATTTTCAAACTTGAAATATTGAGGGAGAAAAACGGTTTTGAAAAGTCACTGTTTCCAAAAACATTAAATTTCAAAAATTAATAACTTCCGTAATTTTCATCAAATCACAAAATAAAAAAATACGTATTTTTTTTCGATACAGAATCCAAAAAAAATTATTCTAACAAAATAAAATTTTTCAATGAAAATATTGTGGAGAATGCCCCATATACAAACAATTTAAAAATTTTTAATTTAAAGGTTAAATAACTTATTTGAAAAAGTTAATTTTCGACTGTTAATAATTATAAATAGTGTAAATAAACAAATAAAATGTACCCTGAACAAGTTTATTAAATTAAAAATAAGTAACATTCAAATCTAAAATTTTTATTTTTATTTAGATATAGAAAAAATAAATTCTAAATAAACAAACACTTTTATACAAAATATCAAATAATTTTCAAAACTCATGCCAAAATTCAAATTAAATAAACATGTTTTAATAGACAAAAATTCTTAATATTCTTTTTTTTACTTAAAACTACTTTAATTAATAAATAAATAATATTTTTACTCATACCTGTTATTGAAATTTCATGTTTTAATACAGGTTAATCGAGGTTAATAATATTCATTTAAAAAAACAAAACACTTCCATTACGCGAAACGAAATTAGGAACTAGAGTTTACAGGAACTGGAGTTTACAGGAACTGGAGTTTAGAAATCAAAGAAAAAAATTTATTAAAACCGTAAAAATTCATAAAAATAAACAATTTTTGCTGATTAGTAAAGAGATTTGCTTACTCTAAATCACTATTATTTTTATTTTTTTTATACATTTAGAATTCGGTAATTTTGGCGGAACTGGAGTTTACATACCATTAAAATACGCTATAAAATAATATTAACTTTTGCAGTTTTAAGTCTAAAAATTATATTTCTTTTTGCAAATTTAACATAAATACAACTTATTAACTTAATAACATTAATGGCAAATAAAATCGCACTAAAAAAGGGAACAAAATTAATAAAAATCAATGAAATTGTAAGCTCCAGTTCCAAATAAAAAAAGAGTGCGGAAAATATTAAAAAAATATTTTTACACAGATTTGTTAATGGAAATTAAAAAACGACACACAAATACTTAGTTTTTGAGATGAACTTTCGAATAGAATAAATTAAAAAACGTTCAAAATAAAGTTTGTGCTAAATAAAACATATTAAACTTCATGATTCATGTGTGGAGAAACGACAAATGTGCATTTTTGAACATTTGCAATTGAATTACAACTTTTGTTTTAAAATAAAATTTTTTTTTTGATTATGATATTACTAAAAAACATATTGAAGATTAATTATGCAAAAGTTTGAAGTAGATTAGATAACAATTTTTCAAGTTATTAAATAGGGAACAGTGAGGAAGCAAAAGTGACCATTGAATGAAGAATCACCCATTTATAAAGATAATTGTGATTTTGACGAGAATATTTTTTTAATTTTGAACATAATTCAACTTTTGTAAGAAGAATTTTATTATTTTTGAAAATAATTGAATTTCTGTAATCATTTGCAACTTATCCAAAATTCGATTTTTTAAAATGTTTTTAACTAAAATTTTTCTACAAATACATTATTTTTAATAACTAATTAAACATACACTACCGTCCGTGAGTATCAGGACGCCCCTTTTTTATGAGTGGAAAAATGCTTGTAACGTAAAAAATAAGAATGACAAAAATTTTTCGAATTTTTTTCCTGAAAGCTAATGAAATTATAAAAAGACTGACACCTGAACGAAAAATTTTCGTTGACTATTTTGTCAAATACAGAAAAAATACTGGATTTTGCATGCTTTTCGTAATTTTTTAATTTCTCGAAAACTAATTAACTTTTATTAGCGCTCTTGGTCTTCTTTTAATCTCTATTTAATGTAGAATCTAAATTATTAACTGGTATTGTGAAATAAATTTTTCCAAAAAAATTTGAAACTGTGAAAGTCGGATAAAAAAATTTTGAAAAACAGACTGACACTTTTTTAACAAAAAAATTTTTTTTTTAAATTAAATAATTAAGTAATTAAAAAGCTTTTTTAAATTTTAGTATATCTATTAAATGAACATATTTTACATTGACCTTTTTGACACTTTAATATTCATGATAATTTTTTGAATTTTTTTTAATCCTACTTTTACGCTTTCAAATTTTTTTGGAAAAATTTATTTCACAATACCAGTTAATAATTTAGATTATATATTAAATAGAGATTAAAACAAGACCAAGAGCGCTAATAAAAGTTAATTAGTTTACGAGAAATTAAAAAATTACGAAAAGCATGCAAAATCCAGTATTTTTTCTGTATCTGCCAGAATAGTTAACGAAAATTCTTCGATCAGGTTTCAGTCTTTTCATAATTTCATTAGCTTTCAGGAAAAAAATACGAAAAATTTTTGTCATTCTTATTTTCTACGTTTTAATTATTTTTCCACTCATGAAAAAAGGGGCGTCGCGTCCTGATACCCACGGACGGTAGTGTACATTGACAAATTTATCTAATTTCAAGAAGCAATTGAATTATTAACATTTTGCAAAAATCTGAGTTTTTTAAAATTTCTAATTAAATTAATGAAAAATTGAAATTTTATAAAATTTTAAATTAAATTAATGAAAAATTGAAATTTTATAAAATTTTAAATTAAAGCCTTTTGAAGTTCATCTATTTATGAAAATTGTAATCTCAATTCTTTTAAAAGTCAATTAATATTGAAATATTTAAGTAAAATTATTCATTAAATAATTTATAAGTAATAATTGTATGATATTTTTTCAAGAATGAAGTTATTTAAAAAGAAATATTTCTGTCACAAATAGAAAAATTTAAAGGTTTTGTATTAAAATTCGTGGTGATTTCCAAGACACAAAAATTCTGTTTCAGAAAATATGATTATTGTGGTTATAATAGTAATAATCTATATTCCAAATCATATTTTTTATTTTTATTGAACATAAGTTTGAATTAAAAATTTAAAAAATTTATTTTTTTAAAATTGCTAATTTTATTTAAAAAAAAGTATGTAAGAAGTTAGCTGCGCGATTTGTTACTGGTGCTATAGGGTCAGACCAGCTCAACTGTGTTAAAAAAATTTCATTAATTTTCTAAAATGTTAAAACTTTTATGAAAATCTGTAGTTCACAAATTTTTGTTATTTTTTTGCATTAACAAAATAGTACAAAATTTTTTTAAAAAATTAATAACTCAAAAGCCGTTTAGAATAAATTAATGAAACTTACACTGATTACACAAAATTGTTCACTCTCTTAAAAGAAAATATTTGCATGATTGTAAATTTAAAAATTCCATATTTTTAATGACAATTTTAGAAACAATTTGAATTATTAATGTGTTTTACCCCTCCAATTGCAATGAAACTCATAGGAAGTGTACTCACAATCAGTAGTCTCTTCTTGAAGCACCAAAAAAAATTTTGGTATTTTCAATTTGGAATGTACAAAACGAATTTTTTTTACAAAAAATGCGCGTCAATTCCACAGTGGGAAAAAGTTTATTGTCGTAAAAAATTTAGTCTATAGGTTACAAATATTATTTGTTTTTAATAAATTTTTTTAAAATGAAAATTTATAAAATTGCGCACCGATCAGATCAAATCTGACATCTTAACTTAAAAAAATATGAATGCTACACATTTGTTAACTAATATTTTGTTAATTTTTTCTCTTTTGTTCATATATATTGTTATATAAAAATAAATTTGTTGACAGTTTTCACTTCCTATGAGTTTCATTGCAACTGGAGGGGTAGAACACATAAATAATTCAAATCTATCTATATATATAAAATCAGACTTTTGTCTGTACATTGCTCAGAACATTAAATTTCACACATAATTATTCGTTTTGAGTATCAAGGATTCCAAATATACCAATAAAAAATTTTGTGTATGTATGTATGTATGTATGTATGTATGTATGTATGTATGTGTGTATGTATGTATGTATGTCACAAAATCTTTATTCGCGCATCACTTAAAACGGCTGAACCGGTTGAAACCAAATTTGGCAGAATGTTAGACCTTGGGCCAAGGAAGGTTTATAAATTTACAGATTTGAAAAATATTAATTAGAACGGAAGATATGCAATTTTTTCAAAAAATTCAAAAATCAAAAATTTTCAATTTTACATTTTTTTAAAAAATGCTTTCAAACTTTCTATAATTGTGTATAGTATGTTATTTAGTCACATTTTAGAATAGTTTTGCCAAAAATAATGTCCTATAACTAAGATGTAAGTAAAAAAATATTTTCAAAAATTTCAAAAAATCGAAATTTTTCAAATTTTAATTTTTTAATGAATTGCTTTAAAACTCTCTATAATTGAGTTTTACATGTTATTTAGTCAAATTTTATCATAATTTTTCAAAAGTACTGTCTTGTAACTAAGATTTAAGTATAAAAATGATTTCGAAAAATTCAAAAAATCGCAAATTTTATATTTTTTAATGGACTGCTTTTAAACTATCTATAATTAAGTATTACATGTTATTTAGTCACATTTTAGCATAATTTTTCAAAAAATAGTGTCCTAAATAACTAAGATTTAAGTATAAAAATGTATTAAAAAAGTTTAAGAAATCGCAAATTTTCAAAATTTACATTTTTTAATGAATTGCTTTTAAACGCTCTATAGTTGAGTATTAAATGTTATTTAGTCACATTTTAGCATAATTTTGCCTAAAAGAGTGTCCTATAACTAAGATTTAAGTATAAAAATGTTTTCAAATAATTTTAAAAATCACAAATTTTCAAAGTTTACATTTTGTAATGAATTGCTTTTAAACAATGACTTAAATGTAAGTATAAAAATATTTTCGATATCAAAAAATCGAATAAATTATAATTGTTATTAATTACTATCAAGCTTAATTCAGTAGTATTTTTGGGGTCTCTGATTAAGATTTTGGCATCAAAATAATGCAATTCATCCAATATTCTTTAATTGAAACTTTACTTCTAAAGATATTTTGAGCAATGTAAAGACAAAAGTTAAGCATGGGATATATGTTTGTTTAAAAAAATTCCTGGCGTTGTCCAAATTTTAACCGGTTTATTTTTTTTAAACAAATTTAAATTTACTTGATTTTAAGTTTTAGCCATAAATAAATCTGCAGATCCCAGGTAGAAATTGACGACCGGGATGGTACCGACCCGGTACAAACGGCGGATTATAAGTGCCGGGGCGGTACCGGCATAAGACCGCAATTTTCACCGTCTTAGTACCGGCAAATTGCCGGATGATAACTGCGGCAGGTATCCGGCATACGTACCGGGCCGGTACCGAATAATCCACCGGGGCGGTACTGGCCCGGTTATTGTTGGAAGGCATTTGGTGCCGGTTTATTACCGGCTGCACAACCGGCTAGGTACTGGTCCAGTACCGGCATAACTGTGTTCATTCCACCGGCGCAGTACCGGTAAATTGCCGGATGATAACTTCGGTAGGTATCCGGCAACCGTACCGGGCCGGCACTAATAAATATCTGACGCAGTACCGGGCCGGCACTAAAAAAACAACCGGTGTGGTACCGGGCCGGTTAAAAAAATTATATTTCAGTCTGATTAATTGTTTAATTATCATTATTATTATCAATGTTATTATTAATTTTAAATTGGAAACAGTAAATATATTAAATGCTGAAACAGAGAAACATAAACAATTATAGAAAAATCAGAAGACTTGAGGAATTGAACTCCGGACCCTGAGGCTGCAAAGTCGACACCACATCCGCTAACCTAAACCTGCATATGGAAAGCAAATGCAAAGTGAGCTTATAAAGTCCAACCGACATTCCACCTGGCAGCAGTACCGGGCCGGCACTAATATTCAACCGGTGCGGTACCGGGCCAGTATTTGTATTTCTAATTTATTTTAATTCAATTTAAATTATTAAAAATAAATAAATAAAAATAGTAATTATAAATAATAACAACCACCCTATTCGCCGGTTAAATACCGGGCCGGCACCAATAAGCAACCTACTCGGTATTAATATAATAGCCGGCACAACTAACTAATTAATTTATTATTAATAATTAAATTAATAAATTAATTTTCAAATTTTTTTTCTTTTCTTTAATTCTTTTTCTGATAGTTTAACATTGGCAAACAACCGGGAGGACACTGGGTTAGTACTAATATTTTTGTCGGCAAAACTTCTGTTCCAGTAGAAAGCATTAAGTAAATTATGCTGGGCCGGTGCTGGGCCGGCACAAATATTATCACCGGAAAATCTCCTTCATCCGTATAAAAACAAAACCAAATAGTAGTACCGGGCCGGTGCTGGGCCGGTAAAAATATTATCACCGGCAAATCTCCTTCGGCGGTATAAACCAGAGCGAAATGACAGTACCGGGCCGGTGATACGCCGGTGCTGGGCCGGTAAAAATATTATCACCGGCAAATCTCCTTCGGCGGTATAAAAACAGAAGTAAATTATAGTACCGGGCCGGTGATACGCCGGTGCTGGGCCGGTACAAATATTATCACCGGCAAATCTCCTTCGGCGGTATAAACCAGAGCGAAATGACAGTACCGGGCCGGTGATACGCCGGTGCTAGGCCGGTAAAAATATTATTACCGGCAAATCTCCTTCGGCGGTATAAAAAAAGAAGTAAATTATAGTACCGGGCCGGTGCTGGGCCAGATATTTTTAATCAACCGGCCCGGTACACACTACCAGTACCGGTAGAAATCCACATTTACCACCGGGCCGGTACTGGGCCGGTATTTATTTCATATCCGGCCCGGTACCTTTTTGCCGGTACCGGCATATGTCCGACTTTACAACCGGTTCGGTACCATGCCGGTCGTTAGTGCTGGCACACCTCCAACTTTTCTGCCTGGGATGGCTACAAAAATTGACTTATTTTATGAAAATACTCTTTTTTAAGTAAATATGTTATATACCAGTACCAGTCTTTGGCGGGTTTTAGTTTCTACTAAAATATATTTGACAGAGTGTCTACCAATTGCGCGGGGAAACCGATAAATAGCCGGAAATTTAATTTAACCAGGAAAAACCGGGAATTTCCTCTCCAAATTAAAAAAGTTTTATTATATTAATTTGTTTTTAAAAACTGCTTTTTCCTTTAATTTTTATTAATGTAATATTTATGTAAACAGACCCGAGTCAAAATTAAAGCCCTACTTTCAGCCTAAACATAGATTTTATTTAGGTTTTAGCATTCGTAAGGTAGGATCTAATTGCGACACAATTATTTCGAAATAGACTCTACTTTGACTCCAAAAGCTGGTGGAAAATTAGGATTAATTTTTCATATATTAATTGAAATACTACAAACGCATAAAGTACTACAAACTGACAAATACTATTCCTGAATAACAAATTTGATAGAAAACAGTCTGTCACTGATTAAAATAGTAATATTTTCCTAACGAAATAGTTAATGTTAATAACTTATTATTAGTTTTTCACAGTAAACTTTAATTTCCGGTAAACACCCTTTCAAATGTATTAGCAGAAACTAAAACCTGTCGAAGACGGGTCCGACAGCTAGTTGTTTATAAAATTGTTATTAAAAGTATGGAATTTTTAAATTTACAATCTTGCAAATATTTTCTTTAAAAAAAGTGAACAATTTTGTGTAATCAGTGTAAGTTTTATTAATTTATTATAAACGGCTTTTGAGTTATTAATTAAAAAAAAATTTTTTTTAATATTTTGTTAATGCAAAAAAAATTTAACATTTCAAAAAACGGTTAAAAGTGTTTTTTTGTTTTGTTATGAACTACAGATTTTCATAAAAGTTTTAACATTTTAGAAAATCAATTAAATTTTTTTAACACAGTTGAGCTGGTCTGACCCTATATAATATTTAAGTATATTAGTTTTTAAAGAGGGGTTAAGGTCTATTCGGTGAAAAAACGCATGTTTTTAAGAATTTTTTTTTGGCGATACGCAGAAAGTTAATTTATTTTATCGCTTTGCATATAATATTGTAACATTTGAACAATATTTCTCTAAATTTTAATTAAAAAATATTAAGAATTGAGCCAAATAATGAGATTTTCCTCAGGCGTCTCCAAAAAAAATTAACTAGAAATATTTTCTATTTAACATAAACAATTTATTAATGAAAAAAAAATTAAAAATCACCTTTGTCCATCTGTTGACAGACAATTGCACTAAATGTTTCTTTCGTTGAGCGGCTCAATTCATTATCATGAGAATAGTTTATCGATTGACCATTCTTGCCGACAGTGTGATACCTTCTACAGCTCTCCTGCAGGACATGGACGCGCTGCGCCTCCCTATTGAGGGGGTAGTAGTTAAAGTATTGATTGAAAGAGCTTCTAAAGTTGGAAGGTGTATAAAACGCTTGCGTGTACAAAAGTGAGATAGCGAACAAGTTGGAGAGCTTCTAGTAGTAAAAACAGTGAAGAGAAAAGAAGAGAGAAACAGCGCAAAATATGGAGAAAAGGCGAGCGCCATCAGGCGGGAGACCGCGGCTGTAGGGGTGGTCTGTCAATCCCCTCAGCTTATCTTTCTTTAAATTACTTGAAAAAATGGTCATGATGGCTGGCATGGACGATCACGAGCGAAAAATAGTTCTAGAATTTTGTCATTTGCTTGAAAAAAGCAAGCAATTATTTAATGGGCTGAGGGATTTGCCGCAGTACGGCCACAAACAGTGGCAGGCATACTTTGGCCGTACATTTGACATTTACACTAAACTTTGGAAGTTTCAGCAACAGCATAGGTAAGTCATTCTTCTTCTTCTTCTTATTCACGATATTAGACAAATCTTCAGTTAGTTCTCAGCACAATTTTATTATAAAGTTTCTTCTCTGTCAGAAAAATGAAATCTGCTTGCATTTTCATAACGAAGGTACATAATATTTAACTGCAAACCATGTGATACAAAAATTTTGTAATTAAGTATTTTTATTTAAATATTTCTTTATTAATACTCATAGTTTATGTTTCAAAGCTTTAAATACATTAGAAACAATTAAATTTTACGCAGAATATTATATTTGAAATGAAAAATAATTTTTATTACTTTACCTGAAGCGTTACTTAATTTGTAACATAATACTTATCTGTAAATAAATATTTAATCTCAAAAATCTTAAATTCAATAATGTATTTTACAGAAAAAATTATGCTGGGTCTTTTGTACCGATTGTACTTAATAAACCAGATGAAATAATAACCATTTATTAGATTTAACTACCTAATTCTATTAGATTTTCAGTAAATAACTTATTATTTTCACATATAACGTTTAGAATTTCTTTCTTTGAATATCAATTAAAAGTAATTAACGTTAATTATAATAATTAAAGGAATATGAAAAGATACATAGAAACTACCTAAATTAAAAAAAAATTATAAAGAGTACATGACTTATAGTTCTGCTTCTAATTATTTTGCTATGGAAGAAAATTTTATTAAACTTTTATATTTAATTTGTCTAAACTATTACATTTATTATATGAACAGATAAAAAAACATTAAAGGTTTAATAATAATAATAATTATGTACTTAATTACAATTTCAGGGCTCGAACCAGTGAAAGTATTTAAAAATACGGACTTTACGGATCAAAAATGAAAAATTACGGACCTAATAATATTCAAAAATATAACAAAAAATACAACCAGTCCGAGTCAAATAAGAGAACATTTTACTTAAAACTAGAAATTAAATTTTTCATAACTATAAAACATGAAGATATCGATAATTTTCTTCATGTTTTGTAATAATTAAAGAAAAAAATTCTTCTTTCAATCAATTATTTTTAATAATTTTCAAAAAGTCCTTTAACAATTTTCAAATCCATTTGTTTGCAATATTTAGTTTTACAAAATTTCAATTATTCGTAAATTCTTCAATTAAATATATATTAGAAAATAAAAACTTTAAATACTTTTTTTAAAAAATCCGCAATTAAACTTTTTCAAAAAAATTAATATCAAAAATTCAATTATTTCTAAAAATGTACTCTGTATTGCAATTAATATTCAATTATTATCTAAAATTTAATCTGAAATTAATTTTTATTAGAAAATTCTAGAAGAATCAATTCTATAAATACAAAAAAACCAATTTATTGAATAATTGAATGTTTTTTAAAATTCAATTCCCATAAAGAATTTTATAAATAAATTTTTCAATAATTGTATTTTATTATTTTTGAAGAATATTTCATTTTTGCGAAGAATATTATTGCTCTTAAAAATAATTGAATTTCTGCGATAATTTATAACTTTCTCCAAAATTAAATTTTATTTCGTGTTCTTAACTAAAATTCTTCTATAAATGCATTATTTTTAATAATTTTTGAAAAAGTTCTTTGAGAATTTTCAAATTCTTTTGTTGACAATTCAATTTTAGAAAATTTCAATTATTCGTAAATTCTTTAATTGAATTTGTATTAGAAAATAAAAACCTTAAATATTTTTAAAAAAAAATCCGCAATTAAACTTTCTTAAAAAAATTCATTGCACAGAATTGTTAGTTAAAAATATAAAAATTCTACTAGAATTAAATTATTTAAATACAAAAATAAATAATTAAATGTTTCTTAAAATTCAATTCCCATAAAGAATTTTATCAACAAATTTTTAAATAATTGAATTTTTCGACGAATTTTCATAAAATTTGTAAGAATTATTACATTTTTCGAGAAATTTGATTAAAATTGTATTAAAAATATATGAAATGTGAAAGAACTTAGATTTTTACCGAATAATAAATTCGTTTTCTTTAATTGTATACACAATAATTGAAATTCTGCTATGAGTTTTATTATTTGTGAAAATTATTGAATCCCTAAAAAGAATTTTATTATTTTTGAACAATATTTAGTGTTTGCGAAGAATATTATGACTCTTAAAAATAATTGAATTTCTGCAATAATTTGTAAGTTTCTCCAAAATTTAATTTTTTTTTCGTGTTCTTAACTAAAATTCTTCTATTAATGCATTATTTTTAATAATTTTTGGAAAAGTTCTTTACGAATTTTTAAATGCATTTATTTACAATTCAATTTTACAAATCTCAATTATTCGTAAATTCTTTAATTGAATATGTATTAGAAAATAAAAACCTTAAATATTTTTAAAGAAAAATCCGCAATTAAACTTTCTTTAAAAAATTCATTGCACAGAATTGTTAGTTAAAAATATGAAAAATTAAAATTTTCACAGATTTTGAATTCAAACCTTTTCAAAATTCAATTATTTCTAAAAATTCACGCTATAATGCTTTTAATATTCAATTATAAACTAAAATTTTTAATCAAATCTATTTTTAAATCAATTTTTTATAAAAATTCTTTTAGAATTCAATTATTTAAATACAAACAGAAAGAATTTATTGAATAGTTGGATGTTTCTTAAAATTTAATTCTTATAAAGAATTTTATCAATAAATTTGTAAATAATTGAATTCTTTCGACGAATTTTCATAAAATTTTTAAGAAAAATTACATTTTTCGAGAAATTGTATTAAAAATAATTAAAATTTTGCAATGAGTTTTATTATTTAAGAAAACAATTGAATTTTATTATTAACGAAACTAATTGAATCCCTGTAGAAATGAAAATAATTAAATGATTGCGAAGAGATTTATAAAAAATTTGTAAATAATTGAATTCCTGTGAAATTTTTATTATTTTATGAAAATAATTAAAGGTTTGTGTAGGATTTTATTAAATTTTTTTTAAATAATTGAATTTTTTCGGAAAATTTTATTAAAAATCATTAAAGTGAGAAAATTTTTTGGAAATAATTGAAATTTTGCCAAGAATTTTATTAAAATTTTTGAAAATAATTTAATTTTGGAGAAGAATTTAATTATTTTTAAAGATGATTTAAATTTTGACTAGAATTTTTAAAAATGTTTGAACATAATGGAATTTCTACGAAGAATTTTATCACATTCTTTAATTACGAATTTACTTTTTTTCAAAAAAACTGACTTTTACGGACTTTTACGTGATTTACGGACCTAGTTCGAGCCCTGCAATTGTAAAGACACTTTTCGCTCATTTAAATTTGTAAATTTAGAACAGGATTTACACGCTTATTTATGCTTATGTTTTTTAAGAACAATCCTAAGTTTATAAGTTACCTTTAAAGTACAATAATTTCAATTAATAGCAAAAGAAATATGTAACTTTACTCGTAAGTTTATTTATAATGTTTAAGTTTAATTTCGTATGTAACTATTATGATCTTATGTAGAAAGTTTATTTATAAATGCAGAATCATACATAAATTTAATTTAGTTATTATTACCATGCAGTATGCAAGCTTCCAGAAAGATCACTTCTTAAACTTGTAGCAAAATTGCATATAGATTTGCAAAAAAGGTTTTATTTTAAAAATCTAATACTATCGTCTTAAATAATTTTTTTTAAAACACTAATTCACGTAGTACATTCATTTAACAATACGTCAATTGTGTAGCAATGTTTTTGCTTAACATTACATTAAGCCAGATATTTTAACATGATTGTGATACTTAATAGAACAAATTTTTAATCTAATATTATCGTTATATTCAGGTAACATTTTTTGCTGTTTGAAAAGTACTATTGTTGTAATAATAGTTATACAATTAAGGGTCCCAATCAAAGAACCGCTTATAAGTTTTCGAGACTCAAAATTCTCGACATTTAAATAAAAAAGGGATTTAAAATTTCAATTTCTTGAAAACATTCCGTATTTGTATAAAGATTACCAAAATGTTTCTCAAGAAATTGGGATTAAAAACAGTTTAATTTTTGACTTACAGGGCAATGATTTTGAGCTTAAAAAAATTATAACCGGTTCATTGATTGGGACCCTCAATTATGCCAAATTTAATGTTTTTATTTCTAATATTTGTAAACTGTTCTATATTGAATGGTAAGAATAAAACTTTTTGTGTATTTTGTAGACAAGTGCTCGACACAAAGTACGGCTTGAAACGTTGGCAAATAGGCGAGATTGCTAGTAAAATTGGTCAGCTGTATTATCACTACTACTTGCGAACGAGTGAAACAAGTTACTTACATGAAGCTTATTCATTTTATGCAGCGATAAGAGGACGTGCTTATTACAGTCGTGCAGCAAAAGAAGATCGTAGTGATTTAATGGTGAAGAAGCTTAGGTATTATGCTCGATTTATTGTTGTCTGTTTGTTACTGAACAGAATGAAGCTCGTAAGGGAACTTGTACAAGAGCTTGACGCCCAAATTGCTGACTATACGAGTACTTACGAGCCTGAGGACCAAGTCGAGTGGAATTTAGTCCTAGATGAAATAAAAGCGTTTGTTAAGGCGGAGGCTGCTGTTGGGGTACTCCACACGGATGTTAGTCCAACTGTTACTTCGCATAGATTAGGTCCTCTAACGTCTCCACCAGTTGAACGATCGCCACCCATGTGCCTATCTCTACAAGAGATTTTGATCGTCGGCAATTGTACCGATCAGGTCAAGTTTAGTGAATTATCAATGGATATGTTTAGAATGTTGCAAACTTTAGAGCGCGAGCCCAGGGATGATCTAAATCATTTGCATGATGCATCGCCTGCCGGGAGACTACCATTTAGGCCAGGTCATTATCCTATGGAAAACGGTGCACCTAGACGCGACAATCCACACAAATATCTTCTTTATAAACCAACATATAGTCAAGTTCAGGTATTCCTTGCTAGTGGATTTAAAGAACTGCCAGCAAACGGGGCACTTCTTCTTTATCTTTCTGCAGATGGATGTTTTTCTACTGTTAAACGACCTGAAGAAAGTAAGTATCCTTCTATCATTAAAAAATTGCACAATGAAAAATGTTGACTCAAGTACAATTGTCATCTATTAGCAATGGAGCTGTGTAAAGTTGAGAGCCCCATCTCAAAATTTTTTCAATTCTTTTATTGCATTCGTTTGTCCAACAAATACTTTCCTTCTATTATCATTCACATTATCAGAAAATTAAAAAAAAACTTTTTCTGGTGAACATAAAAAAAATTTTAAAATGCGAATTTAACAGCTCAATTTAACAGTCAAGCAAATCTTAAATCAAACATACTAGCAACAATTCGCGCGCTAAAGCTCGCGGCTAACTTCTTACTGCCTTTTTTAAATAAAATTAGCAATTTTAAAAATAATAGAATTTGAAAACTTTCTAATTCAAATTTTTGTTGAAAACAATAAAAAAAATTCAATTTTAGAGAAATTACAAATAATTGCAGAAATTCAACTATTTAAAAAAAAATAAATAAAATTCTTCTTATAAAATTCAACTATGTACAAAATTTGAAAAAAAAATTTGTAAAAATCACAATTATCTTTATAAGTAACAAAATTCTTCTCCAAAGTTTAATTATTTTCCTAAATGTCAAAAAAATTCTTGTCCTAATATCAATTATTTTCAAAAATAAAATGCATTTTTCTAATTTCAATGATTTTCAATATAAACTATTTTAATAAAATTTCCCAAAAAAATTCAATTATTTAAAAAAATTTTAATAAAATTGTATGCAAACATTTAATTATTTTCATAAATAATAAAAATTGCACAGGAATTAAATTATTATTTTTATAAATAATCAATTTTTTTTAAGGAATTCAATTATTTTCATAAAAAATAATTTAAAATTCTAGAAAATAATAATTGAATTAAAATGATGAAAATAATTTTGATGAAGTTACAGTAACAATATTCTTATAATAATATAAAATAATGATTTTATTACTTGGTCATCTTTAATTATTATAAAACATGAAGAAATCGATCACTCCGAGTCTTCGACTCGGAGCAATCGATATCTTCATATTTTATAAAAATATTTTTATAAGTTGTTTAATTTAAAAAAGGTTTGAATTTTGAATTTTTGAATGTCTTAATTCCTGTGGAAAATCCTGTTCCAAAAATAAGAAAAAAAAATAGGAATTTCGCAAATATTTTTCTTTTTTTTCTAAAACAAAATAATAATTTTGTTAAAAAAATTGTGATTCATAAACAAAAATAATGCAAAATAAATTGCATTATTATTATCTTTTTTATAATTTTTCTTTTCAAATATTTTCAATTTTAAAATTAATATATTTAAAATCATCGAATTATTGCAAAGAATTTTATCAAAAAATTTGATGATAATAGAATTCCTTCAAAGAATTTTATTATTTAGGAAAATAACTGAATTCTCACAAAGAATTTTATTAAAATTTTTTAAAATCCTAATTAAATTCTTTTGAAGAATTTCTTTGAATTTTTTTTTTAAACTAATGGAATTTCTTTAATAATTTTAATTGAAAATTTTGAAAGCATTTGAATTTTATGAAGAAGAATTTTATTAAAAGTGAATTGAAAATAATTGAATTCTTGCGGAGAATTTTACTAATATTTATAAAAATTGTTTCGAAGAATTTATTAAAATTTTGGACATAATTGAAATTTATGGAAATATTAAAAAATATTTGAATTCATCCGAGGAATTAAATTAAAATTGTTTTAAAAATCATTGGATTTTTGTAAAGATTTTACTATTAAAAAAATAATTGAATATTGTTTATAGAAAGATTTTACTATTTATAAAAAATAATTAAAATGTTTCGCGAGAATTTTTAAAAATTTTAAGAAATAATTAAATTGTTATGAAGAATTTTATAGAAATATTTTAAAATAATGAAATTTTTTCGAGAAATTCAATTAAAGTTGTTTCGAAAATAATGGAATTTCTTTAAAGAATTTTCTTAAAATTATGTATATTCAAAATCATTGAATTCATCACAAGAATTTTATTACTTTTTTGAAAATAATTGGATTCTTTCAATTTTTTGACGAATATATTTAAAAATTGCATTGAAAGTAATTTAATTTTTATATGGAATTTTTTAAAAATATTTTCAGAATAATTGAATTATTTTTAGAGAATTTTAAATTCTTGTTAAAATTGCATTTTATGGAAATTTTTGACAATAATTAAATTATTTCATGTAATTTTATTTAAATTTGATTAAAAATAATTTAATTCTTGTGAAGAATTTCACTACCTATTTATAAAAATAATTGAATTTTTTCGAAGGATTTATTAAAATTTTAGAAAATATGAACAATAATAATTAATTTTGTACTTAATAAGCGAATTTTTTTAATTTTGATTATGAAATTATTTTGAAAATTTATATTTGAAGATTAGAAATATTTGTAATTTGCATAACAATAATAAATTGAATATCACGTTCCGCACGTAAAATTTTCTAGTAATAATATAATATACAGTTTATCTAAAGATAACAAAAACAAAAATATAAATAGAAGACAACTTCAGAGTGTGAGGGACAGAAAAAGTGAATGAATGAAAGAATGAAAGAACATTCAAATTAATATAGTTAATTACATATTTTTGCAAGTTTCAAGGTTGGGCAATTAATTTCAAAAGTTGGACAATCAAAAACTGACCCTTAACAATATTTTAAGTCAATTTTTAGGACAGTAAACGTCAAGATAATCTTAGATCAAACAGATTCCACTTTTTCGGAAGTATCAAAGTTGGACAATCGTTTTTAATGGATGGACAATTAATTTCAAGAGTTGGAGAATCAATTTTAGAAGTTGAACAATCAAAAACTTACCCTTAACAATTTTTTAAATCATTTTCTTAAACAGTTTACATCTTGGAAAACATAAATCAATCAGATTCCACTTTTTAATAAGTTTTAAGATTGGCCAATCATTCTTAATGGCTGGACAATCAATTTCAAGAGTTGGACAAATTAAAACAGTCCCTTAATAATTTTTTAAGTAATTATTTTTGACAGTCTACGACTTTTTAAATTTAAATGAGTCATATTCCACTTTTTTGCAAGTTTCAAGATTGGACAATTATTTTTAATGGTTGGACAATTTATTTTAAGCGTAGGACAATCAATTTCTTGAGTTGGACAATTCAAAACTTACCCTTAACAATTTTGTAATCCATTTTTTAGACAGTCAACGTTAAGGGAATCTTAAATCAAACAGATTCGATTTTTTTTGCAAATTTCAAGCTTGGACAATTATTTTTAATGGTTGGACAATTAATTTCGAAAGTTGGACAATTAAAAACTGACCCTTAATAATTTTTCAAGTCAATTTTTAGGACAGTAAACGTCAAAGCGTTGGACAATTAATTTCATGAGTTGGATAATCAAAACCAGACCCTTAACAATTTTTTAAGTAATTTTCTTGAACAGTCTACATTTTGGAAAACTCAAATCAATCAGATTTCACTTTTTGTCAAGTTTCAAGATTGAACAATTATTTTTCATAACGCGGTGCAAAAAAGGGCACTTTTTTGCACCTTGTTATGAAAAATATCGTTCGTAACTAGTGCTAGCAGTTGCCAATTTTTGAACGAGCACTTTTTTTGGAAAAAAGTGCTCATTCAAAAATTGACAACTCTTCGCACTCGTTACGAAATATACTATTTTATGGTTAGACAATTAATTTTAAGAGTTGGGTAATCAAAATCAAATTTTTAAGTCAATTTTTGGGATAGTAAATGTAGATGAAAATTGTTGTGAATTTCGATCGAGTTTTAGTGCTTTATTGGAAGTTTAAAGGTTCCTCAATTCTAAGGTTTTTTTCTTTCTTAAAATTGATTGACCAACTATTTATAAGAAATGTCCAACCCTTAAAATTGTCAAAAAGTGGATTCTGTAATACTTAAAGTTTCCTGGACGTTCACTGTTGAAAAAGTTGACCAGAAAAATCGTAACGTCCGTTTTTGATTTTCCAACCTTTGAAAAGAATAAAATTGTCCAACAAAAATGGTTTTACAACCTTGAAACTTGTAAAACAGTGCATTCTGTTTGACTAAAACTTTCCTTGACGCAGACTATGTTAAAAATGACTTAAAAAATTGTTAAGGGTCAGTTTTTGATTATCCAACTTTTGAAATTGATTGTCCAACCATTAAAAATAATTGTCCAACCTTGAAACTTGCAAAAAAGTTGAATCTGTTTGATTTAAGATTTCCTTGACGTTTACTGTCCTAAAAATTGACTTAAAAAATTGTTAAGGGTCACTTTTTGATTGTCCAAATTTTGAAATTGATTGTCCAACTCTTGAAATTGATTGTCTAAACATTAAATTTTAATTAATAATTAAACGTTTTTTTTGAATAATACTGTAAGGTAAATATGAATCTGGGCACAAACATATCTAACCTGGCTAGCACGTAACCACACAGTAAAAAATGTTTTTTTTTATAATTACAATGATGTTTGTAAATTGAAAATGTTGGACGTAGTATGAAAGTTAGAACGTCCAACGTGATTTACAAATTTTTTGCAATATAAAAAAGTTAACCCTAGATCAAACACCCCGAAAATTTTTGTAACTTTCTGTAAAATATCATAATATGCGAATTAAGGTTTGTGAAGCCAGCTACGTTTAATTTGGCTTCATTTTAAATTGTTAGCTTTCATCCACGTTCAACATTGTAAATTTACAAGATTTACAAACATCCTTGTAAATCTGAAAAAACATTATAGTAAGTCTTTAACGTCCGAGTGGTTTTAATAATAAGAAAGAAGCAAAAAGAAAAAACAAAAAAAAAAAAACATTGAAACAAAGATTCGTTTAATGTTACTCCAACGTTTCGAAATCCACAGATTTCCTCTTCAGGGAGTCAATTTGGCAACAGTCAGAACTTTTTGTCATAAATAAATTTTAAATGCGTCAGAAAATAAAAATATTACACCCATACATTGGAGCCATACAGATTCGAAAAAATAATTAATAATCCATTTAGTAAAATAATAAAAAATAAGACACATATAATAATTAATAAATAAGAACAATAAACAAAAAAAAATTTCAATCAGCAATGACCATTATTATATATATGTCTTATTTTTTATTATTTTACTAAATGGATTATTAATTATTTTTTCGAATCTGTATGGCTCCAATGTATGGGTGTAATATTTTTATTTTCTGACGCATTTAAAATTTATTTATGACAAAAAGTTCTGACTGTTGACAAATTGACTCCCTGAAGAGGAAATCTGTGGATTTCGAAACGTTGGAGTAATATTAAACGAATCTTTGTCTGAATATTTTCGTTTTATTTAAATAATAATTGTTTTGTTTTATTCCAATCTTTTGTTTTATAGTTCGAATTTTTAAGTCAAAAGTTTGACAGTTAATTTGTAAATAATAAAATAAGTGGAGTAAAAAAATTTAACCTCAATTTCAAAAACTCAATAAAGAGGTACAGTTGCAATTTTTTAAAATAATTAATTATTCTATGAATTATTTATTTTTGTATTTAAACAATTAAATTCTGATAAGAATTTATTTTTAAAAAAATTTTAGTTAATACTTTAGAAAATAATTAGAAGTGTTAAAAAAGGATTCTCTAGAAATAATTAATTTTGATGTTTTTAAACAATCTTTGAAATTCTAATTGCTGTAATTAAAGTATCATAAAACTTAAATATAAAAAATTATTAATTTGTTAGCTTCCTTGAAAATTAAAAGTTTTGAATATCATTATTAAAAATTATAGAAGAATAATTGAATTTTGGAAGACTTGCAGTTCAAATTTTCATAAAAAATTTTTCCAATGGTTTTACATTGAATGTATTTTGATTAAGCAAATGAAGAACAATAAGAATTTAAATATTTATTCTATAATAATGATTAAAATTTGAAAGATTTAATTTGAAAATTCTGAAAAAATTAGGTTTTTGAAAAATAGTAATTAAAATTTTTTTAAAGTTTAACTGTCTTTGATAATAATAATAATAATAATAATATTATAAATTTACACAAATTATTCTATTCAAATAATTCAGTTCTCGTCGTTGAATTCTAATAGCAAGAATTAAAAAAATTATAGTTAAATTTTCAGAAAATAATTGAATATTTAAAGCGTTATAACAGAAATTTTAGGAATCAATTAAATTTAAAAATTTTTTAAATAAATTCTTTGAAAATTTAAGAGAAACAAAAGTATAAAAATATTTAAACTTCTATTTTAAAAAATTATTAAATACATTATTTTTCTCTAAAAATTCTTAAAGTTTTTCAATAATTTCACTCAAAAATTCTAAAAAAAATAATTGAATTTTGGAAAAATTACAGTTGCAATTTTTAGAAATAATTAGATTTTATGAAGTTTTTCATTGAAATTATTTGAAATTCTAATTCCTGTGGAAAAATAAATAAGAATAATTTTTTTTAATTTCTGTTGAACAAAAAGTATTGAAGTTTTGAATAATTTAATTCATAAATTCCGAAAAATTATTTCTTGAAAATGTGTAATTAAATTTTTTTAAAGATAATTGTATTTCCGAAAATAATTTTAAAAAACTGAAACAATTGAAAATTTTGTCAAATTTCATTGAAATAAATTTTATATTTTAATGAATTTTATTTGTTTACTTTTACTAATTATTTTGAAATATAATTGAATTTAAAAAAATTTAAACTTATTAGCAGGATATTTCAATTATTTAATCAAAATTATCTTCCATTCAAGTTTGTTTGAAATATCTTGGCGATTAAAGAAAGTTTGATGTTTTTTAAAAAAAAGACAATCGAATGCAAATTAACATTAAAAAAAATTAAGAAATTTATATTTTTCTATTTAAGCATTCATTTGTTTACATTAAAATTTGTATTCGATTGTCTTTTATTCTCAAAAATTTAAAAAAAATGAATGTTTGAATAAAAAAATATAAATTTATTCTTTTTTTTTAATGTTAATTTGTATTCGATTGTCTTTTTTTCTCGAAAAATATCAAACTTTTTATTTTAAAGAAAAATTATATTTTTAAGCAAATTTTATCTTCAAATGAACTAGATATACACATGCGTTTCCTAAAAAAAATAATTTTCCTTATATTTCACTAATAGAAAATAAAGTTTGGCTTCAATAAATAGGAAAAATAATTATTTAAAAATTGCCTTACAATTTCAACTGTTCACAAGGAGGGTCATTTTAAAATGAAATGTTTTTTGGTATTTTAAAATTGGTTCTGTAGATTTCGGAAAAAATGTTATTTCCCGTTGTCAAAAATGTGTTTTCGAGAAAAACGTGTTTAAAGTTTTCGTAACGTATTTTTATGATACTAAAGAAAATTCTAAGGCAAGAAAAGAAAAATCGATTTTTTTAAATCTTTGACCAGAAAGTTCCTTTAAAAAATTACATGTAATATTCTAATAAAAATATTAAAATATTATTTTTGGTTTTTTAAGAAGAAATTTGTTTATTATATTGAGGAAGCTACATTATCATGAAATAAATAACTTGCTTATGTATTTATTTGGAAAAAATAAAAAAAGTTCTAAGAAAAACTAAAAGTTAGTAACAGATACTGTATATTTCGTGAGTGTTAATTTAATTTAATGATTTCCCTTTCTCACAATGAATGGATAAAAATAGAAAAATAAGGTCATTTGTGAGGTGAAATTTTAATTATATTTTATTTAATATTGCTTATCTTTAGTTATTTTTATCCATTTATACTAACAAATTAAGCCATTCTTAATAAATTGCAATACTTTTTTTACATTTAAATAGGAAATCATGTGTTATATAATTAAAATGTGTTATAATATGTTCTATTAGATAAAAAAGTGCCAAATTTTCAAAAAAGAGATTTTTTTAATAAAAGAATCAAGTAAATTTATTTGCACACTTCTGTAAAAGGATCTGCTAAATTATGTTTAGCAGATGTTTTTTTTAAACTCGTTTTTAATAAAAATTAGAATAACAAATTGTTTTGAATTTTCACTTCTAATGAAATTCAACTGAAAAACAAAAGAAATCAATAATATTATGAATAGATTAATAATGTTAAAAATATTGTTTTATTTTTGATATCCTTAAATATATAAAACAATAACTCCTATAGAAATTTAAATTTTGCAAATGCAAGGATTAAATTTTTATTCGAAAAAGCTATTAAAAAATGAGTGTACCCTCTATAAAATTTTTATCAAAAATGAGCACCAAAGAGGACAATTATAAATTTTCTATAACACTACCGACCTTAAAATATTTCCCTTTAAAAAATTATAATCTCCCACGTCGAAAAATTCCCTGGAAATTCCGTGGAACTTCTCCATGGAATTTCCATGGAGATTTCATAGAAATTCTGCAAATTTTTAATTTTAATATATTAAAATAAAAAATTTGCAGTAATATATGAAATTAACATTTCTAGGACGATTAGAGTCTCATAATAAAATTTGCATAATACTTTTTTTCTTTGCTGATTAATAATAAAACAAAAGAATTTTTTAAGGTTTAGATTTCAAAAAAACCGATGTCAAAATTCAAGTGAAATAAGAAAATAAATTATAAATTAATGTAAGTAGTAATTACACAGGTCAACAAAAAAAAGACTTACTTTTTTTATGAGATATCAGAATGGTTTCCGATGTATTTTTGGACGCTGAACACGATCCCGAATTCCAAAATTGCCCATCACGTCAGGATTTTGAAAAAAGTGGGGGTAAAGACCCCAAAAACGCTTTTTTGAGGATTTTCAACATTTTTTTTCTCTTTAACCTGACGTGCTAGAGACTTCCACAAGGTCTTAAATTAAAGCTTATAATGTGCACTACAAGACTCATATCCATAAAATAAAAAAAAATTAAAAGCTTTTTCAAAAAATGGGGTTGAAGACACCAAAAAGATGTGTTTTTGGATTGCTTTAATAGACTTCATGCAATTGCTTGGATTCGCTTGAAAATTGTTACTCGGGGTTTTTGGAGTCGTTGATTACGAATCCGAAATTAGTTTTCAAAAATTTAAAATGGCGAAACCAAGATGGCAGATGTAAAAATTAAGAATTGCTTGGATTCGCTTGAAAGTTTGTTACTCCAGGGTTTTTGGGGTCGCTGATTATGAATTCGCCCTTTTGAATTTTTGAAAACTAATATCGGATTCGTAATCAACGACTCCAAAAACCCCGAGTAACAATTTTCAAGCGAATCCAAGCAATTGCATGAAGTCTATTAAAGCAATCCAAAAACACACCTTTTTGGTGTTTTCAACCCCATTTTTTAAAAGAAATCTTATTTTTTTTTTATTTTATGGATATGAGTCTTGTAGTGCACATTACAAGCTTTAATTTAAGCCCTTGTGCAAGTCTCTAGCACGTCAGGTTAAAGAGAAAAAAATGTTGAAAATCCTCAAAAAAGCGTTTTTGGGGTCTTTACCCCCACTTTTCTCAAAATCCTGACGTGATGGGCAATTTTGGAATTCGGGATCGTGTTCAGCGTCCAAAAATACATCGGAAACCATTCCGATATCTCATAAAAAAAAGTAAGTCTTTTTTTGTTGACCTGTGTTATTAATCATTAATTATATTTATTTAATTAAAACCATTTATTTAGTGCGTCAGAATTGTTTTATTTATCTGTTCATAACCATTATGATGTACTATTATCATAACCCTTATGGTTATAAAATGATAAAAAATCAATATTATTTATATATTTTCGATTAAATATATTAATTTTAATTAAATATTATTTGTACAATATTCTAAACATATATTTATTATTTAAATACTATAATAATTGTGGTCAAATGAATTGATAAAATAAGCAATTGTGATGCACTAAATTAATGTTTTTATTTAAATAAATACAACAAATTATTATAGTATTCAAATAATAATTATGATAATAAATATATGTTTATGGTATTGTACAAATAGTAGAGTAGGGTGGGGCATTACTATTCTTCTTTGGATTTTTGAGTCTAGAAAATGTATTTAAAAAAATAAAAAAATGAGTAGGACTGTTTGAAAACTTGACTTCTTCTTATTATAATGATATAATACTAAAAAAAATATAAAAATTAATTTGTTAATTGGAGGAGTTTTTCTGGTTTTTCTCTTCCAATTTCTTACCATTCTAACCCAGAAACAAGCACACACAAAAAATACACTGTTTTGTAGTTTTCGCTGTCATCAGTGGAAGAATAGTTTCGCCCCATCTGCACATTTTTTGAAAAAACAATTGTAAAATTTTTGAACAATAGAATATCAAAAATCCATTATGATATTCGTGTTCAGCACAAAATTTGACTTTAGAAATAATTTTTCCGATAATTTTTCCGACCGTTTATCACTATTCACAATGGCAGACTAAATGAGTGAAAACAAGTAAGCGAGTATATCAAAATCACATTTGAGTACCTAACTCCTACGATAGATGGCGCCAGAAGCTCAAATGTGGCGTACAATGTTCATTTCACATGACAAGTATACAGTGTAAAAAGAACTTTAATCGGATGAATAGTTTTCTCTCCAGGACTAAGAATAGTTTCGCCCCGCGAATAGTAATGCCCCACCCTACCCTATTAAAATAAAATTAATATATTTAATCAAAAATATATAAATAATATTGATTTCTTATTAGTTTATAACCATAAGGGTTATGATAATAGTACATCATAATGGTTATGAACAGATAACTAAAACAATTCTGATGCACTAAATAAATAGTTTTAATTAAATAAATATAATTTATGATTAACAATTAACTACTTACATTAATTTATAAATTTATTTATTTTCTTATTTAACTTGAATTTTGACATCGGTTTTTTTTTGCATCTAAACCTAAAAAATTGTTTTGTTTTATTATTAATCAGCAAAGAATAAAAATATTATACAAAGTTTATTATAAGACTCTAATTTATTTGTTCGCCGTTTGAAAATAGCGACAATTTTATCCCAAGGGAAAAAATAAGACATGGAACCATGCGTTATTTTTGCTAATGGGATAAAATGAAGGCTCTCCTTTTTTAAGAAAAGTATTCAGAAGAGTAAAGTTATATTGGTGTTATAAGTAAGTCTTATATCTCCCCTAATGAGTTCTGCCTAGAGTTCATCAAATTCAGGTGCATCTGGATTACTCGAAACATTCATACTGATTGGAGTCTTTTCTTGAAAAGCTCTTACCAAACTCTTAATGCAATTGGATTTTGTAGGTATTGGTTTCTGTTTTTAAATGGATGGGTACCATCCTTTGGTATCTTACGTAAGATTTCAGTTCAGTGTTATGCTTCCACTCTTCCTGTAGGAGGAGAATAAACTGATAAAACAAAAATTTTCCCTCCAAAAATGATTAATTTAATGCATACTGCCATCTAATGGTTCCGTCAAAATCTCTCCAACTTTTTCATTTCCGTGTTAAGTGATATTCTGCGATCAGATCTGAACGTTTTGAAGCCTCTGAAATCCCACTTTTTGTTGATTTGGTTCAGCTATATGTCTGTACTCTGTGACTGATAGCAAGTCGACATTTAATTCATACAAGTGATTTAACGCTAATCTCTATTCAAGAAGAATAGCATAAGCACTTCTTTTTTTAACATTGTTTATCTTTTTCTACACAATTACAACAGCTATCAGCTTATCTTCGTCTGGAAATCTTACTGTTCTCTACTTCGTTTTGACATAAAACTGACATAAGACTATCTTTCCTCAAATTCAACAGTGCATTTCTTTCTCTTTCCAAAATAAAGTAATATGTCATCTTAGAATGATGTTTGAGTTTATGGTTATTATGTATATGTTGTTATTATTACTGTTATTATTTTTTCTGCTTGAAGTCATAGAAACAAATGGGGGAGTTTCTTCGGATATTTTTCTTTGTATACTTCTTCCTCGTTGATTAGGTGACAATTCTTCCGGGTACTCCCTTAGAAATCTAGCTTCTGCATCTGACAAGTTATATAGGTATCTCTCTATCATCACTTGGAATTTGTTTTTATAGGTTATACAAATAGTGAAAGAGACTTTACGGTTACCCTTGCAGTCCATACTGTAATCCCACGTTCTTGGTGCTTCACAATCCTTTTCAGTATGTGATTCTCCACAGTGCTCACATGTGGGATTTTCTAATTTGCGTTGTTAAGTAAGGTAGTCAAATCTCTATCACCAAAAACATCTCCTCGGTGTCGATATAGATGGAGTAACGAACGCTCTCGAACTCCAAGAATAGGTATATCGTGGGATCGTTGTCGACCTGAAAACAATATCCACGATGTCCATGAGCATCTTATTGATTTTGGACCTCCTTCCTGCTGTCATTATTATCGATTTCATGACATCATTCAGATTTTCCACGATGTTAGAAGCCGAGAGACAGGTTTGAGCCTTAATAAATTTTATTTTGAACGATGTAAAGAAAGGAATGAAGATTTTGAATCCTTGTTCTTTTGGGACTTGTGATACTAATGCGGTGTTGGCATTCTCCACTTAGTAACAAATCTTTATCTGATTACGACCTGCTACGTGAATTCTCATTTTGGCGCTTATTATACTTGAAATCAATTTACCTGTTGTCTGAGGATCATATCTCCCTATTCTTTTACCTTTCTTGATGGATTCCATAAGTACAAGAAAAAGACCCTACTCTTTCTGGGAGTATTAAATGTGGAAATCTGAAATATCATTTTCGCAGTAGATATTTGGATCCAGCAGGTCTATATCTGGAGAGAAGACCTTATTTCTGCTTGCTCCTTTTTCTTTCTTCTCACTTAACTTTTTTTCCATTTGTTTTTTAAAAAAATGTAGAGGTTTCGTTTCGAAGCTGTATTTCGTTCCCCATTTTATTTAAATTATTTAGTTGGTACATTTAGACACTTGAGAATTTAGCAAACAATGTTAAATTTATTATATTATCCAATTAATTATTAATATTTTCAAATTCACAAAAAGGTTATATGTACTCATTTCTATTTAGAATTCATATATTCAAAGATTTAATCAAATCTATCCAGATGTGTGTATTTCACAAAATAATGTGTGCAAATTATCTTAGATATGCTTTGACGGACTAACCTGAAATTTCGTAGGTTTAGAAGAATTAATTAATTGTTTACACTATACTTATGGTTTTAATTGTTAAAAAATTTATTTATTGCATTAAAACAAAATGATTAAATTTAATTTATATAATAAAATGATGTTTAATTTTAGGCATTAATATTTGAAAATTAAGTTTGGTACGCCAGCTGTAGAAAACATAAGAATTTGAGCTTCTTTTACTTTCTTTTATGTTTTCAGTGGGCTACGACCTAGGAGGGGTATCAACTAGTAGTAAAAGAGAATTGGAACATGGGAAAAGGCCGACTGGAGGAAAGGAACCTCACTGCCTTTACCCTGGTGATCTGTATCCGTTTACGCGAAAACCTCTTTTTGTAGTCGTTGATTCGGATAACAGCTTCGTGTTTCAACAAATACCTCGATACTTTGGTCAACCACTAATGGTCCTAATGTCGCCCCAAGATACACCATCAAATCTTAGAGATCTTCGCCACGGTGGTAGCCTTTTTACTTTATTTCTTCATGCTCCACTCGCCGCTTTTTGCCTTATCTGCAACGTTGGAAGTCTTGCTATTCATCATTGGGAGCGCTGCCAAAGTTTCATAGAACGATTTCTCATCGAAGCTAGTCGACTCGTCGTGCGAGCTAAATGCGGTAAGGCCAACAAGTTTATTATTTGAATATATCTAAATGAGAAGTATTAGATTTATTTATTTTAAATATTAATGTTTAAAGTGACACATAGAACCCTTTTATGTAACATAAATGTTGCACTGAATCTTTTGATCATTACGTTTAAGATAAAACGCATTCAACGTTTGAATGGAAAACGGTTTTATTTACTTTAAATATTATTCTCTTTCAAGTACCAGATAGATACGTCTGGACACAGTACAATCTCTACAAAAACGTATCCAGGTGGACGTGATATACCTTGATTTTGCTAAGATTTTCGACACTATTGATCATAAAATCCTTGCAAAAAAATTTGATACCATTAACATCCCTCCAAACTTAAAGCAGCTCCTCCTATCTATCTCTATCTAGACGAAAGATCACACGCAATCGCAGTTGGATGCTATCTTCCTAAAGAATCAACTCCTGTTCGTTTAACTATAAAATAAACAATCAAAAATTGGAAAGAGTGCATTTAAGCTGTGATCTTGGAGTCACCTTTAATTCTACACTTACTTTTGCCGAGCATATAACAGCTATGATCTCCAGTGCCTCCAAAGCCTTAGGATATCTGATCAGATCCTCAAAAAAATTTTCTAACATAAATGCGATGATCTAATTGTTCAAATCACTAGTCCTATCAAAAATGGAATATGCTAACCTAGTATGGGACCCAATTTATAAAAAAATATGTAGATGATATTGAACATATAGAAAAACGCTTTTTGAAGTACTTGTTCTTCAGGATCGATGGAAGATACCCCCCGCAAGGATCTGATTATTTAGCGTTGTGTGAAAGGTTTGGTTTTGTTACTCTTGAGGAACGAGGAATCATAGCTGCAACTATGTTTATTTTCAAAGTCCTTAATTCCAAAATAGATGCCCCATCGCTCCAAAATTTGGTAAATTTTAGAGTACCCAGACCTGGATTACAATACACTGCTCCTTTCTATCTCAAAAACACAATATCATTCTCTGGCTCAACAATACCCATTTTTTATGCGTGTTATCACATAAACAATGTTTTCTCTACTATGAATCTAAATCTGGATCTATTTAATAGCACTCAAAATGAATTTGTGTAGACGATGAAATAGTATATTTCGTAACAACTGCTAGCACTAGTTACGAACGATATTTTTCATAACAAGGTGCAAAAAAGTACCCTTTTTTGCACCGCGTTATGAAAAGTTATATTATGAAACTTAGAACGCAACAATAAATATGTAAAATTATTATACTCAAACTATGTATATAGAAACCCATTTATGGTCCTCATAGACTTCGGGTAAAAGTAAATAAATAAATATTCTTAAGATACCTAATTTCCACTAAGAGATCCATCGGATTCATAATATTCTATTTATTGAAAGTTATGTGCAATGGTGTTTAGGGGATCGTGTGATGCACGTCTAATTGAGGATCATGATTAAAGAACTAGGCATGGTTAATTGGCCTATTGATGATGATTTTTTACCACAGACTTCGAATCAAATATGACAAACTTAATTACTTCTAATTATATTGGAATAAATTTATATCTCGATATACAACATCATGTTTTGACTGTAAAAGCATTCATATAATGAAATTCACATGAGCCACCTTTAGAGCATCCTATATAAAATTTTCCAAGAGCAAAACATTCTGAACCACTAACATATTTTCCTGGAATACTTAGAGTTTAAACTTTAGACTGATTTATCTTCATAGAGAAAAAAGGGCAACTGTAAACTGTAATATTGCATAAACTTGACTGAACGATTGCTCGTTCAAAATTATAAATCCATATAATAATAATTAAAACATCTTTCTCATAAGAAAGATACGGATTTAGATCTTCATCTAACATTATCAAAAGAAGCTTTAACATCTAAATGTTAAATTGATATTCATAATGTTTAATTAAATTCTTTTTCAGAAACCAGTGTTTTACAATTTTTTGGAGATGACTTTTTGCGACTCCTACTACTTCGTTATGTATTCTGTGATGTCGTTTTGCACTTACATCGTTCGTTTCGTGGCAGACAACAGAGACCACGTTGTCATCCACCTCTACCAGAAGCTGAAGTTCTAGAGCATCCTAGTTTACATCAGTTCGTCTATGATTTGGCATCTAGTTTAGATGCACGAGACCATTTTCCTGATAGTAACGAATTAGCTTGACCCAAGCATTTAAAGGAGGAAAATCAAGATATAACACCACTGTTGGCTTCGTATAACCAAGATTACGATTATGATAACAGCAGATACAACTATAATAAGAAAATATACCCAATAAGACTTCATTAAACTGTAGATTGCAGTTTTATGTGGTCTATCTGTACATATATATAAAAGGGACACATACATAAACACAATTTAAGCAGACATCGTTACCTTTTCATCACCTTTATGAACTGATATCAAATATATTTCCTAATTTAAAAATGCGAACAATATGTAAAGTTCCATTCTGTTTCTAAAATTGGATTACATCAATAATATTTTAATAACTCTCGTAATAATCATTTTTCATTAACCATGCATAATTATAAATGTCACAGTTAATTTATCTATATTTGTATATTAAGATAATTCAAAACTTTTTTAATCCTTTAGCATTTATCATTAATTCTGTAATTTTTTATTATAATTTTAACTCTTATTTTTGTCAATCTTGGGTAGCAGATGATTTATCCTTGTTCTATTATGTTTTTGTTTAGAATTTTTACTTATATTTAAGAAAGAAACTTAAAATTTTTCATGATTTTTAAATATTTTTAAGTTTACATAATTCTTTATTCCTTTGTAAAATATTGAATCTCTGATGATTTATACCAAAATAAGTAATTTTAGTAGCATTGTATTTTACTCTCTCCACGGCATTTTTTCTACTATTTTTTTGATTATTAAAATATGTACAGAATGTATTATTTTAATAATTATGAAAAATCATCATCTAGCACAGTAAAAATAGAAATTTTAGTGATACATCGCCGATACATATATATTTATAAAATAATTTTAAATTAAGCAATGAAAAATGACTTTAAAAAGAAATCGGATTTAAAATAAATTTTTCAATGAGTTTATCGATTATAACCGGAATCAAAGTATTGAACATGATTGTATAGTTGTCAAATTTTGTATGTAAGTTGTATAACGACAAAATTTAAAGAGTATGTTATTTTGATATTATAATTTTAATTGAAATTAATTTATAGGTAAAACTCATCGCCAACATGAAAGTCCTTTAATCTAATAACGCCCAAAAGAAAGCAAAGTTTATCTTGTCTTTAAAGTACTAATTTTATATAAAAATAAAACGTTAAGAAAATTTATCAATACCATTTTTGACAAAGATTATCGCATAAAAGAAGTTAATAAATAGAATCCTGTAAAGACATAAAAACTTTAATTAGTTTAGATAAGTAGATTTTTATTTAGTCTAACCACCTATACGTTTCAATGCACACAAAAAAAATTAAGTCTATAAATTCTACAAATTTTTCCAAATTAGCATTTATAGCCATTTAGGAAACTTAGTTTTGTAAAATGTTACAAGTGTTAAAGGACAGCTTTTATAAATGTTTACTAGAAACATTACTTTACAATTTTTAGAAATTATTCTAAAATGTAAGCAACATTTTACAAACCTGAGATTCATAAAAGGCTGTATGCACTAGATTAGAAAAATTAAGTAAAATTTATAACCTATTTTTTTGTCTAAAGTTAAAAAAATTGAATTCACTTTTTTACTAAATAATAATTAATAAATATCATAAATGCACATATTATTTTCACGTCCAACTGCATCTATTATTTTGCTTTTTTACATTTTTATTAACATTCTGGCACATACTGCATCTTCAAGTTCCTGTGATTTTAGAAATAATACGGAAATACAAATAATAAAGATTGGTGAAGTTTGCGTATAGTTTTTGAGGAAGCTTTCAGGGAGTTTATAATAGTCGCACAGTGAGCGAAAACGACAACAAAGCTGTCAAAAGTTGTTTCTCAGGCATAATTTTTATTACATTTTAATATCCTTGCATTTAAAATATAGTTTTAACGTAGGACTCTAAGAGATATATGCGACTTTTTTCATTTAACCTGTATAGCTTTTTTATATAATTTACATAAAAAATCTATCAGTTTGTTTGCTTAAACAAAAATAGCAGTCGATCACGTGACAAAATGGCTTTCTCCAAATCATTGGCACACCAAACTTCATGTCACGTCTACTATGAAAATTAATATAATTCTTTTCGTAAAAAACAAAAGTATTTGATATTAATTATTTTAAAGGATATGTTTAGTTGAAGATTTGAATTTTTTATTTTTATATTTAAATAAAAAAGAATTTAGAAATTAATAAATTTTATGTTAATTAATGAAATTCTAAAGAAAACGAATTTTCGAAAAATCGTTCTTTCTTATAAAACAAGTTTTTACAAAAAAGAAACAGTTTTATCTGAAACAACTAATTTTATTTCTTTTTTTTAAATAAAAAATTTAAACACATTTGAAACAAGAAATTTCTACATACTCTGTCAAATTGGAATTCCATCCACTAAGATTCATTTTCTTAGATTCATTTTCAGAGACAAACAATGTTTGAAGTCCATGGTTCATCCAGATTTTCTGCTGCGATTCTGAAATATTTTAAATATATTTCTTGTAAAGAATCATTAAATTTTCGTTGATTCTTTTTGATAGAATATTTCCCACAAACGTAACAAAAGTCGTTTGGACAGTTTTTGCATTGAAACTTTTTTTGTCTGGTATTCATTGTATCACCTTTCAATTAAGAGAATTAAATGGCTTGACATATAAACAAAACTACAAACAGATGAAAAATGACTCTCGCCTCACATGTTAAGCGAAGTATTGTTAATCAACAATAAATACATAACTTAAATGTTTCAAAAAAGGACGTTCGAATAGCAGATTCAAAATTTAAATCAAAAATATATAAAAAATCTAAATTTTAAAAAAAATTTCTAAAATTCTGGTTTTTTCTAAAATCTAAATTTTCGAAAAATTTTCTTGACTAAAATTGTTTATTTCACGGATTAACCGACAATAGATATTGTAAATAACGAAATAATAAAAAAAATGAATTTTGACCTTTTTCACTTAACTGGGGTTACACCTTCAGTAAATATTCATAGATTTACTTCAATGATGGCTTGTTTCCAAAGGCGTTGAAATGAATTTTGTTATTTTCAATAATTGAATTTTTCTCATATTTTGAACTATTACGTGTAAGTAACTAAGCTGTTCGGAAATAATTTTAATAATTTTTGTTGGCCAATCATTAAGCTTTAATTGTTCATTATATAAGTCATACCTGTGTCTCATAGTTCTACATTTAAGCTATATTTTAAGCACAAAGGTATTAAAATGCAATAAAAATTACGCCGAAGAAACAATTTCGGACGTATTTGTCATTTTCTAAGAGAAACTTTTACCATATTCTTTAAAAAAAAGTTTTCTTTCCAATTTCCGTAATATTTAACCACCCACACAGCACCGAAGTTTCATAAAAATTTATTAAAAATTTACTTACAAATTTGGAGTATTTACTTGCAAATTACGAACGAATTCTCTTTCAAAACACAAATTCTTATAGAAATTTTTCATAATTTCTGAAATAATTTTGAATGAAATTCCGAACGAATTTTGTACGAATCATTTTCATCTAGGAGCCTTAATAATTAGGAGGCTGTTTATACTGTGTTATTTAAAGTGCTGAAATCATAAAATTATCAACTAAACAGTTGCTTACATTTAAATTCGCGTTTGTGCCTGTGACCACCAGTTCTAAATAAATTAAATAAGCCGCTGGATCGTAGAAAAGCAAGTAAATTTTTCTTGTTCGAAATCAAAGTTCTTTTGGGTACTCAAAATTTAACTTTTCAATTGAAATATTTTGAATGGATATCCTTATGGCAAATTTCATTATGAATTAAAAATATTTAAAGTCAAAAGTTATTAATAATTGTTTCCGAGTCTGACTGCTCATTTAGGAATTCATTAACCTATTAAGTCCCATGAAAAAACCAGCCATTGTATTAAAAAAACTAAGAATTGGATTTATAGGCAAATGGAAAAAAAAGATATACCTGTTTTTTTGTTTTTAATTTCCAAATGTTGAACAACAATTGTTTAAACAAATTAATAAAAAATTTAATTTTTTAAAAACAAAAATAACAAAATATTTCACTTTTCTGTTAAATTTGATTAATTTACGGAAATATTGGAAAAGTCTGGCAAAGTATGGGAAGCAGCTATAATGAATTTTGACGAAATATTTTTCTTTTCTGTTAAATTTTATTAATTTTCGGAAATATGGGAAGAATCTGACAAACAATGGGAAGCAGCTAAAGCAATTTTGAAATAATATTTAACTTTTATATTAAATTTTATTAATTTTCCGAAATATAAGAAGAGTCTGGCAAAGTATGGGAAGCAGCTAAAATTACTTTATTTCATAATTTTACTTTTCTGTTGAATTTTATTAATTTTCCGAAATATTGGAAAAGTCTGTCAAAGTATGGGAAGCAGCTAAATCAATTTTGAAAAAATATTTCACTTTTATATTAAATTTTATTAATTTTCCGAAATATGGGAATAGTCTGGCAAACTATGGGAAGCAGCTAAAATGAATTTTGACAAAATATTAATATTAATAAATAAAGTTTAATAGAAAAAGAAATATTTCGTTAAGAATTATTTTAGCCGTTTCCCATACTCTGACAGACTCTTCCCACACTTTGGATAATTAATAAAGTTTAATAGAAAAAGAAATATTTCGTAATGAATTATTTTAGCCGCTTCCCATACTCAAACAGACTCTTCCCATACTTTTTCCTTAGTGTCTACATTTTTGGACTTTGTCAAATTAATTTTTCTGAAAGAAAAAAGATAAAAAATGGTGTTTAATTTTGTGTATGGTACCCTCGAATTTAATGCGAGTGCAAGTCGCACTTGTCTAATTTTTGTATCTATTTCATTGGATATGTAGCTGAGAATTTTTCCAAAAAATTAGGTAAAGTTTGAAAATGGGATAACAAGGGATTTTCAAGCAAATAAAGAATAAGTGTTTAAATATGTTAGTTTTCTTTTATTTTATCTAATGTATATTGTTGTCTGGCAAAATATTGTCGAAGGTTAGAATTTGATTATTTTAAGATTTTCAAGTTTTCCAACATTTTTTCTAGAAGTATGAGAACAGTGTATCAACAAAGTATTGTAAAAGGTTAGAATTAATGTTTTCCAAATTTTCCATTAAAATTTTTTTTTTAATTTTTAAAGTATGGGAAGAGTATAGCAAAGTAATGAAGAAAGCTAGAATAACTTGTATTTTTAAATTTTAGTGAAAACATAATTTATCTTATAAGTAACGTAATTTATATTATAAATAAATATTTTCAAATATTTTAATTATCTTTAAATAAATAAAATCACATTATCTGATCACTATTAGAGTATTTGTAAAGATTTTGAATTTACAAGTAAAACAAAATATTTTGAAATGAAAAACATGATCGAAATTTTTTTGCTAGCTATGAATCTTTAGTGAATTTAAAATTTTATACGTAATCAATTCATATTTTATTAAAAGTAATTATTGGGAAATATATTTATATAAATAAATTATATATTTTATTTAAATTATAAAATTATTTAAATTTATTTATTACAATTATGAAAGGTAATTTGATAAGTAATTTTCACAATTCTTTACTATCATCTGTATCACTCTTTTCTACTTCACTTTTTTCTTCACTGTTTCTATCATCATCATCATCATCATCTTCTTCTTCTCCTTCTGTGTCACTCTCTTCTACTTTCCTTTCTTTTTTATTTTTGTTGGATTTGATCTTTTTTATATTTGATTTATTTTTTTTTTGAACTTCTCAATGTTCCGCAGGTATTGTTAATTAATTTTGTAAATGATTTAAGGTCAAATCCTCCTGGCACCACATTGTGCACGTAAACTATAAAGTAAAGGTGATGGTTACTGTAATAATATTTTCTGACCCGTTCAATTTTAAATATAAGTATAATTATTAATCATAATAACTTTTTATTTTTTTCTCTTTAAGTAATTTAAAAAAATATTTAACTTTGCAAAGTATGAGAAGAGACTGTCAGAGTATGGTTAAAGGGGAAAATTAATCTTATTTAAATTTTTCAGTTTTTTAAAAAAATCTTTTCATTTTGCAAAGTGTGGAAAGAGACTGTCAAAGTATAGACGACGGGAAAAAGCTAATTTTTATTGAATTTTACACCATATTAAAAAAATCTTTTTATTTTCAAAAGTCTCGAAAAAATCTATCAAAGTATTGGTGACTGGACAAATTAATTTTTATTAAATTTTACACCTATTAAAAAATCTTTTAATTTTGAAAAGTCTAGGAAGAGTCTATCAAAGTATGGGCCACGGTTGAAGTTTGTGAAAAATATTTCAGCGTTTAAAGCAAACTTTTTTCAATATACAAAGTATGGGAAGAGACCTTCAAAGTATGAGTGACAGGAAAAAGTAATTTTTAAAAGGGTCGTCTATATTTTGACAATCTCTCTCCACACTTTGCAAAATAAATTTTTTTTTAAACAAAAAAATTTAAGTAAAATTAATTTTTTCATCACCTATACCTTGATGTACTTTTCCCACAGTTTGTAAAATGAACAGATTCTTTTAAAAAACTAAAAAACTTAAATAAGGTTAATGTTCTCCGTCACCCATACTTTGCCATACTTTTCCCATACTTTCAAAAATTAAATATTTTTATAAAAAATCTACAATTATATTTTAAATTTGAATTTAGCAATTAATATTTTATTTTTTACCTCCATTTTTCCCTGTTTGCTCTGTTGCTCTCTTTCTAAAATTTTTTCTATTTCACTGATATTTATTTTTCACGCTCTCTGCTTGACAACTTATTGGGGTATAATTTTGTTTTATACATAATAACATTCACTTTTTTTAATTTATTCTTTGAAGTTAGGTTTTCTCTTTAGAACCGTTAAAATGACTAGAAATGTAGTGTGAAAATGATGATTGTCGAGTGTAATCATTTTTCTGGTGTAAACAAATGGATTTTAAGTAAAACTAACAATTGGATTCATAGGCAAATGGAAAAAAAGATATACCTGTCTTTTTGTTTTTAATTTCCAACTGTTTAACAACAATTGGCGTTAACAGTTTTTAAAAAATTTTAAATTTTTATTAATTTGTTTAAACAATTGTTGTTAAACAATTGGAAATTAAAACAAAAATACAGGTATATCTTTTTTTTCCATTTGCCTATTAATCAAATTGTTAGTTTCACTTAAAATCCATTTGTTTATGCTTGGGATGAAACACCCTTTACCCAGCTTAATTTGTTTATAACAATTTTATAAACAAAATACGACTTGTAGAAAAAAATGACCTATACAAAACATTCTTATTTTTCCACGTAGAATCGATTGGCGTTAACAGTATTTAAAAAATTTTAAATTTTTATTAATTTGTTTAAACAATTGTTGTTAAACAATTGGAAATTAAAAACAAAAAAACAGGTATATCTTTTTTTTCCATTTGCTTATGAATCCAATTGTTAGTTTTTTAATACAATGGCTGGTTTCTTCATGGGACTTAATGGGTTAAGCGCCGAATATAAGTTAGGATTATGTTTTCCAGCCACTAAACGAAAGCGATTATGCCATCCTTCACTGACATTATTTGTCCTTTGAGCTCCGCTTAATGTTGCTTGATGTTGATTCCATAATGCTATTGGATACCGTGGTTGCACAGCTCTTCGACGACCTATAGCTCGACGTCCAATAACATAATACTCCTCGAAGTAATCAATAACGGGCAATAATTGTTCAGGTACTTCATCAGCAACAAGTTCAAAAGTGTCCTGAACGTCATCTGATAGATTAAAGACAAAAGCTAAAATCACGTGCGTGCTAAGTTTAATTCCTCGTTCTTCTGCACTATTATACATATCTTGCAACCCTTCGTTTTGTACTTTGCGATAAAAAGATTGTCCAAGTTGAAAGAAGCAAGCAAATAATTGCTAATTCAAAATCCATCATAATTTTTTGAGGAACACACTGTATATTATTGCTTGTTGATGCGGATAAGACAGCACGAAGTACAAGTTCATATTGTTGTTGAGATTTAGATGATAGCAAAGCATACATTTTTTCTATTACTCCCAAGATATTAAATACTTGAGTAAATATCTGTGGACATACCTAAAAAGTTAAGTTAATTATTTTTAACTTAATTATGATTAAATCATTATTAGCAATAATAAAAATACCATTTTGTTACTTTTCATAAAAAACAAACCTTAAAGGTTCCATCTAAAAACCATGCAGAACTAGCAGCGATAAGCTCTGAATCTCTCCACGTTGCAAATTTGTCACCTGCAAAAGTCTGTGATTTATTATTCTAAAACTTCAGAAGTCTATTAGGAGCATACCTGAAGAAGTCCGACGACATCTGTCATGAATTTGTTCCAGATCATTTAAAGATCCAATAAGTAATTTGTTCACAATCATTTAAGGGTGAAAAGTCATTTTATTTAAAAAAAAAACTATAAATTATATAAGAGGACAAAAATTTAGAATATAAAAACCAACAGTTGTCAAATGTGATAAAAAAATAATAAACAAATGTAAAGTTGTCCAATGTTATGTTTCGAGTGCAATTCCACTTATTTGATGAAGGCACTCAATTGTTTTGAGCAAACGTGATTTAAGATAAGTAACTGTTTGGGTGTCCCTACTTTATGTCTAACAGCCTCTAATTAAAGTATTAAAAACAATCAAGATAACTTCATAAAATCCACGTATAAAACACGATCGGTATTAAGTTGCACTCACAGCGTTTTTAATAAGTTAAAAACAGTTAGTAACAGTGACTAAGAATCTTCTGAGGCTGAGTCCACAATAGACAACTATTCCTTAAGCAATGCATACGGGAAAATCTATGGAACTGCTGATTTAACGTCGTAAATATAAAGATTTTGAAATTACAAGCACACATTTTATTTATAGAAAATTATGATAAGAATAAACACAAAGAGCTAAATATTGTTATATGATATGTATTTTTAAAAGCACACAATTAAATAATGATTCAAGTTCCCGTGTAGAAATTGAAACGTGGTAGTCATTCGGCCCTGATCAGGTTAAATACACTGAAAAAGTTTTAGGCCTTTGGCTGTACTGGTTCTCTTAAAACGCCAGAACAAGTGTTTTCCTTCTGACCAGCACGTCAAAAGTCCTTTTTCTTGACAGTAGACTTACTTTTTCAGTTCAACCGCCGTGCTGATAGCTATTTCCTTAAACCACATAACAACGCATGCGCTGAAGAAGTATGTCTACTGTCTTGAAAAAGGACGTCTGACGTGCTGGTTGAAAGGGGAACTGGTTGTTTCGGAACCAGTACAGCCAACGGCCTAACATTTTTTCAGTGTGTACATCGATTATTATGTATTGGTTTACAATGTTTTCTTATTTTGAGCTTTGCAGAGACTGTGCTTTACTTAAGATATATTTGTCTATTGTAGACTCAACCTGATACTCACTTCAGTTCCAAATTTACTTACAAGGGTACCATCAGACGTGGTGTTTTTTAAAAAAATTAATACTTCGTTAAAATGACCCACCTTTAATTGTGACAAAGCAGTTCGATGCGCTTCTAAAATAATTTCGAGAAAAACGAGTTTGAAATTTTCCATATGATGGACGCTCACAATCAGTGGTGGTAGCGCTTTAGGTAGTTAGTTCACTTTTTCCAAATTTATATCTTGGAAACGGATTTACTTGCACAATTTTAATTTTTACATTATACTACACTGAAAGAATTTTAGGCAGGCTGCTGGCTTTTCATGTCCGAAATCAGTGCCCCTTGCGCAGGGCTCGCAGCTCACCTCAAAAAAGCGAGCATCTACTCCCGAAAGGTGAGCAGCTGCCCCTGAGGAGTTGCTGCTTACCTTTCGGGAGTAGATTCTCGCCTTTTTGAGGTTAACTGCGAGCTTAAGGCAGCGAGCTCTAGCGGCACTCATGTAAAGCCTGCAGCCTGCCCAAAATTCTTTCAGTGTATGTTATAAACAGATAAATATATCATATAGATGTTAAGAATGCTTACAATTTGTTAATTTGATAATTAAAAAAAAGCTTTGTTTCAGGTTTTAAAATTCAATTGATTTGTACTGCAGGTAAAGTTATTTTTTTAAATACTTAGGTACATAATTTGTTAACCAAAAAATTGAAAAAATGTGACAGATTATAATTAAATAATTTATAAAAATTCATCAATTCAAATCTTTGAAGATATAATGGACATATTCGCTTATTATTTACTATGAGAATTATAAATTAATAGAGTTACGAAATATAAGATAAAATAATTTCTAATTGTTTATAACCTATTATATTGTGAAAAGTAAAAATCTGCAAGAAAATCCGGTTTCCAGATTAAATTCTTTATTCTTGAAAACACTTCAGCATTTTTTAGCAGTTAATCCCCTACTTATTGCTTACAATATTGGAGATACCATGCTACAACATTTATTTTTTTGTACCAAATTATTTTAGTATTGGTGTACGGAACCCGTTATTTCAGTGCGAGTGCAACTCACAATTGTCCAATTTTTTTATTTTAAATTTGAAATTATATGATTATGAAAGTTCCATAAAAAATACGGAAAATTCTATTTTTAACAATCGACAGCACAACATTTTTTGGTAGCTAATTCAAAAAATAAAGAATTTGTTTTGATTTTTAATTGTTATTTCGCAGAACTTCATGGGAGATTCGTTTCATTATATATATTGAAGGAATTTTTTCTCGTTTAAATACTTTAGAGAAAAATATGCATCGAATTTTCCTGTAACATTCACTTAAATTTTTCAGAAAATTTTCTTTCATCTTTGTCAGCAACACAAATCAAAGTTTCCTGAAACGTGACAGCAGTTTGCCTGCAAGGTATTGTATTATTGAGGGACGAAGATGAAATAAATTAAGTTCTAAAGAAATCTGTGAGAGTAAATATTTTATTTTATGTAATATAATAACTTTTGAAGTTAATGCAAAATGCCAACACCCCTGCAAGAAGATAGGTAGATGATTATGACAATGAAATGAATGTTCTAAATTAATTATTATCTTTTTATTATTTTTTTCCTCCGACATTCTAAGGACATCTGGAAACTATTATATTTGCATAATGTCCAAGGAACATCCCTGGGATACCTTGAGGACATCCTAGGAACATGTGATGGGTTATTCAAATCCACACTGGTTATTTCCAAAGACTTACGTAAGATTACTTTAAATTTTCTAATAACTTAAAGTTTTTTAAATTGTTATCTCGTATGAGTAGTTATTCAACTGTTGAAAAAGGTTTCTGAAGAAAGCAATAAGAAGAATAATGAATTTGAGGAAATGAATGATCCTTTATTTGATGTTCCAGAATTTACCAGTAATTCTAATGAAGCTTTATTGTCAATTGGATTGCAACCAAGTAAAATAAGAAAACTAAATAGTTACCAGAGACAATGTGAAATTGAAAATGCTTTCAATAATACATCGAGGGTAGTTGCAGATAATTTGAACATTTCTTTTGATTTTTATGTAAAAAATCAGACTTCAGAAGATGTTTTATGGACCAAAGGTTCAAGAACGTTAATAGAAAAACTAAAAAAAATTGAAGTTTATGAAAAACAGAAAAAATGAAGATATCGAGTTTAGTTTCAAAATTTTGGACGATAGAAAAAGTTTGCAAGGAATTGAACGACACTGAATATGAGGCTAAAAAGTTTAGGAAATTAACTGAATCATAAAGAGCGCTACCTGAAGTTATCTATAAACCTGGAGAAGGAATAGATGATTCGTTGAAAAAAGAAGTAATAAATTTTTATGAAAATGATGAAAATACTAGAATGTGCCCTGGTGCCAAAAATTATTGTGCGTCCTTTCGAAATACATCTGTCAAGAAAGCAAAAAAACAAAAGTTTTTAGTTCTACTGAGTATAAAAGAATTGTATTTAAGCTTTAAAGAGAAAATGTCAATTGTAAAATTAGAAATTTCAAAATTTGCTGAACTAAAGCCAAAGTGGTGCATTTTAGCAGGTCCAAAGAGCTCTCATTACGTGTGTATATGTGCGTTCATCATGAAAATGTAAAACTTATGATAGCTTCATAAAAACCTGACAATTGTTTGACAAATCTACTGGAGCTAGGCATCTGTGATATTAATAGCGAGAAATGTATGATTAGAAATTGCAAAAATTGCCTTGGATTTGAAGAAATACATAATATTATTGAAGCAAATATAAATGAAGCCACAACCGTGAAATATAAACAATGAGTTCAAGTTGGCAAATCGGATTTAATTACAATTGCTAGTCTCTAGCTGAATTTGTTAAGTCTTTAAAAGCACATTTTTTTGTCTCACAGAAACAAGGAAAATACTTAAAACGTCTAAAAGAAAATATTCCTGAGAACAAGATGATTGTGTTACTACATTTTTCTCAAAATTACACATTTATTATCCAAGACGATATCCAATATCGTCACTGGATCAGTGATCAAGATACTCTACATTCTATTATTATCTGTTATCGACAAAATGAAGATTTAAAAATACAAAGCTTTTGCATAATTTTCGGTTGTAAAGACTACACGGAGAGTTTCTGTTAATTTTTGTAAGGAAATTATGGAAAAAATTACTGTGCTTCCGTATAAAATAGGTTCGTTTTGTTGGCAAAGTAGAATGTACCATTAACCAACACAGTTTATACCTAAAAAAACGAAAATATTTGCTGTCTCTTTAACTACAAAAATTACTGTGCTTCCTCAGCAAAGAAAATACACAGAAAAATAATTTGACATAAGCTATTTGTGTATGAGACATTCTTTTTTTACAATTCATGTAATGAATTAACATAAATTAAATAATGTTTGTTAATTAATTACTGTTAATATTTATTTGTTTTACATGTGACGCGATTATTATATTCCATGTATATCATGATACTATCAAATCAATATTTGAGGTTAAGTTGGAATTCCATAGTAAACGCATTGCATACAAGGCACACAAGTTTGATTTCAATATTTCTAGGTTAAGTGAAATCATGGACAGTAAAAATTATTTCATTTCCAATATTTCTTTATATCACTAATTGAAACATAAAATCGAAAACGTCGCAAAAATTTACCTTGCCGACAGGTGAGGAAAGTACGATAGTAACAATCGTAGCAATATTAAATGGATGTTCGTGATACTTCGGGTATCATCGGCCTTCTTCAACTTGACTTCAAGCAGGCAGCACAGTAAAAATTTGTGGGGAGCACAGTCTATTTTATTAACCTGCGCATGACTATTTCATGGTACGGTTAATATATTTTGCTTAGGACGAAATTAGAAAGTCCTGGTTCAGCAATTTTTACAGTGCTTTCAAAGAAATATTCCGAGGACATTTTGGAAATAAAACTGTTTTCCATATATGAAATAAAATTGTGCGCAAGTCAATAATTCTATTCTTCCGATACAAATAGTTCAGTAAAAACATTTTGCACATACTTTCAGGTGACAAGCACAGTAATTTTTATTGGAAATTTCTCTCCCTGTACTCAACTTCAACAGTTTACACTTTTCAAATGAAAGTAATTGAACGAATTAAACATCTTTTTCTAAGTGTCAAACATTTTCATTATTTTTCTGATGGTGTTGCTAGCCAACACAAAAATAAAAATGGAAAATTGTAATCATTTGAATCCAAATAGATTGTTACTTAGAATGAAAGGAGTACGTGGTATGAATACAATCTCTCCCGTAGCACAACCAGTAAGAATTTCGGCTTCTATGATGAATCTATGTAATACTCTAACTCTGAGGCGTGTACAATTACAAAGTTTAGGAGGATTAATATTTTTTATTCGACTGAAAGTCGAACTTTTAGAGTTAACCATGAGCTTCGAAAAAAGGAAACACTTTTCTGTTAAATTTTAACGCTATCTCGTCAGTAGGTGTAAGGATTGTTTGATCACAAAGCCAAGCACTCTGTACTTGATAGTAATTGTACAAAGCGCATCTTGCGTACGGGAATGTGTATACTTAGGACCACCAGCGATAATCGAGGGTAAAATCATCACTTGTCATAGGTGTCATACTTGATTCTAAATTCTCATCCCTCCTAATCTCATCTTGGAGATTAATTATACTTCTCAGTTCTAATTTGAGTTTGATGAGTTCGAATATAAAGCAACCTTTTCGACTCAATTTCAACGTACATATCTACCAAAAATTGGTTAAACAATTGCCTAAATTGATGCAAATGATTTGGATCATTTTGCCTGACCATTATACGAAAGGCATAAAACTTTAGAGCTGAGACCTCCTTTTATTAACGGACTGACCGGTTTGTGGATTTATATGGCGATACAGGAAGTGATATTCATCTTCATCCTAGAAAAACATTAAAGGATATTGTAAGGCATCATAAGGTCGATGAGTCTCACATATTCCAGACCCAACACCTGCCCTTGTCTCTAAAACAATATCGCTTGAATCACGTGGATCTCCAACTATCACAACTATCTATATTTTAGATATAGAAGGAACACTATATTTGCCAGGATAATGACCGGGTGGTTGTTAATCAGCTTTAATTAATACTCGATATTCTTGAGAATCTAAAGGTAATGATTTTAATGCAATTTTCAAACTTCTAACATAAGAATTGTGTTGATGAAGCAAATCCTGCAACAGGAGTATTAGGTTTAAATTTAGATGACGAAAAATCGTTCCCGGACATTTTCCCGAATCAATTTCACAGAACAGTAATTTTACCGAATGTTATTAATCTCGAAAAAATTCTATTAAATGTAATTAAAAGTAAATGTTATAGCAAATTGTTTTTCGAAATTCCAAATCCTGGTTGTCATTTTTATATTCGCGATATAGTTCTATAATGCTTCTTATTCGCCTCTGATGCTCTATCCACTTTCTTTTCGTAGCTGCCTTCACTCTTCTTTCCAAACTCAGCTCAGCGACAACAATCTCACAATCCGACTGCTCTTATTGAAATTCGGAGAGAGCGAAATAGAGGTCCGAATGAAGTTTTCTGACGACGAGTCTAAAGCGGTTGTGCCAACCCTCACTGACGTTGTTAGTCTAATGAAAACCGTAATTTTGCTGCAATCCTTCTGCCTCAATTTTACGATATATAGTCTGACCAAGGTGGAATAAGCAACACCTGTATTGAAGATGTTAATCGTTCCGCTTTACACTCCTCTTGATTTGGTGGATGATATTCTGTTTGTGACATTAGGTCCAATTCTTTGAAAACAGTAATTTGTGAACCTGAATCAGGATTTGACGTTATTACTCGCGCGTGACATTGCTTAAAACGTAACCTTCTATACTCCCAATAAGTTTTCAGAATAAGGATAATCACCATTAAAAGGGGAGTCTGGTCAAACCGGAGCTCTGAATTCCACAAAAATCATTTAAAACAAGAATCCCAAGAATTTTTGGATAAAATATGATAATAAAATACAGTTAAACCTCGAATATTTATTAATTTTTGTTATAAAAAAGTAAAAGCAAAATAAATGACAACATTTTCCTTCACTTGTTTTATTTTTCTCGACATTTTTGCAAATTGAGGTTCATCCGCATTTTACGATCATATTTTAACCAAAAATTCTTGGGATTTAAGTCAGAATTTCTCAAACGGATCACCTAAAACTAAAAAAATTTCTTTTTGAACCAAAATATATTTTTTGACTTTTAATATTGTTAAGAAGAATCCCTAAAAATATTAAGCCAAAAAAAAATTGTATTAAAAATTGAATTTTTTAGTACTGCTAAATTAACAAATTTTTTTCTCGAGTTCCAGTTGACGGATTTAAAATTTAAAATATGGGTTTTTTTCTTCTTGAATTACACTTTTCGAATATATTTTTTGTTTTTAATTTTTTTTTACTATTTTACATTATTTGTTTATAAAATGTTAATAAACAAATATGTTCTTCACGTCCTAACAAAAAAATACAAATTGTATTATATTCCTTAAACGTCTCCGAGTGTAAAACTGTTTTGAAAAAAATGAGCCTTAATTAGAAAAAGTTATTAATTAAACACTGAAGCTGTGTAAAGTTTTACATGACGTTAAACTCGCCCCGCGCACATTGGCATTTTTTACAATTTAATGTTCAAAATTGTCTGGAGCCTACAAATTTTATCGGATTTTGATGGTTTTCATCTTAAATTAAAGAGGATAAAATTTCTAAGAGATCCCTCTAAACCAATTTTTAAATTTTGAATTGTTTATATTTTTTTTGTTATTTAAAGTTAACAATTTACAATATTTTTTTAAAAAATCATGTTTATTTTTTATTTTTCCATTGCAAATGATTGAAATCAATTTAAATTAGTCTAGCATGACCACCAGACAAATAATAATGCATAACACAATTTATTTAAATTGTTGCAAACAATCTTAATTCACAAATAGATAACTTTGGTTCTTTTTAATAAAAAAATTCTTTTTTTTGCAGACAAATTTATGTTTATTTAAGTAATCTATGTCGATTTTGGTAAAACATGATTTGAAATTTAATTATTACCATGGTAATTAAAAATTATTATGAATAATAATCAAGTTTTTTTGACATTTGTAAACATTTTAGGTATTGTTTAAACATAAAATGTTTATATCATTATGTACATTAGGGTGGGCCAAAAAAAATTTTTTTAGACATCTCAGGCCTTAAAGACTTCTATTTGGTGCTAAAGGATTGTGGAAAAATTCCTGATAAAAAAAGTTAAATTTTTTGTGAGTGGAAGTGTAAAAATCAAAAATATTAAAAATCACTCTTTTTTGAATAAACTTTTAGGGTTATAAAATTGAGTTCTCCTTAACAATACTATTTTTATCGTTAAAATGTTAAATAGAAGCTTTTAAGGCCTGAGGCCTATAAAAAAAAGAAAAAAATATTTTCAAAAACTTCATTAGCACAAACAATTACATTTGTTATAAACAAATTATTTACTTTTTAAACAAAAAAATGGATTATTTCTGGAAAAAGAAAAATTGTTTTTCTTATTTTAACGAGTTTAATGTCATGTTAAGCTCTACTTAATTATTGATAACTAGATTATTGTTCATATGATTGCTAATAACAATGGTAATTATTAACTTTCAAATCATTTTTTACCAAAATCGATATAGATTACTTAAATAAACATAAATTTGTCTGCAAAAAAAAGAATTTTTTTATTAAAAAGAACCAAAGTTATCTATTTGTTAATTAGGATTGTTTGCAACAATTTAAATAAATTGTGTTATGCATTATTATTTGTCTAGTGGTCATGCTAGACTAATTTAAATTGATTTCAATCATTTGCCATGGGAAAATAAAATAATAAACATGATTTTTTAAAAAATATTGTAAATTGTTAACTTTAAATAACAAAAAAAATATAAACAATTCAAAATTTAAAAATTGGTTTAGAGGGATCTCTTAGAAATTTTATCCCTTTTAATTTAAGACCAAGACCATCAAAATCCGATAAAATTTGTAGGCTCCAGACAATTTTAAAAATTAAATTGTAAAAAATGATAATGTGCGTGGGGCGAGTTTAACGTCATGTAAAGCTCTACACAGCTTCAGTGTTTAATTAATAACTTTTTTTCTAATTAAGGCTCATTTTTTTTTAAAAACAGTTTTACACTCGGAGACGTTTAAGGAATATAATACAATTTTTTTTTTAGGACGTGAAGAACATATTTGTTTATTAACATTTTATAAACAAATAATGTAAAATATTATAAAAAATAAAAAAATTTAAAAACAAAAAATATATTCAAATAGTGCAATTCAAGACGAAAAAAACCCATATTTTAAATTTTAAATCCTTCAACTGGAACTCGAGAAAAAAAATTTGTTAATTTAGCAGTACTAAAAAATTCAATTGTTAATAACTTTTACAAAAAATTTTTTTTTGGCTTAATATTTTTAGGGATTCTTTTTAACAATATTAAGAGTTAAAAAAAAATATTTTGGTTCAAAAAGAAAATTTTTTAGTTTTAGGTGATCCGTTTGAGAAATTCTGACCCATTTATGTTTTAGACGATTTTTGTGGACTCCAGAGCTCCCATTGATTTTAACGACCTTTAGGCTAATCACTGCAATGTCTATATGGGTGATTAAGAATAAGTGTCCTCCACTGTAGGATTGGAAAGATTGAAACGCGCTGAAAAAACGTACAAATTAGTTTTTCGATTATTTCAATAGATTTTAAATGAGATGAAATTGAAAATTGGATTTAATTAGCGAATGGAAGAGCATGCATTTTGTTTGAGAGGAATTTTCGTTGAAAAAAATGATTGTCAAAATATATTGCATATCTTCTCCTAAAGCCAACTTCTTGTTGTAAAAAGTTGTGTAACATTGCCTTCAAACGTCAAAACAATTTGAAAAATGTAAACAAACCAAGTTGCAAAAATATTTCAGTTAATAAATTTAATAAACAATAATAGAAATAATTAGTCTTTTTTAAGAAAAAGTGTTGGTGTTTCAAGTGCGGCGATGAATGATTTAATATCGGTAAGTAGAAACAAATGTTAATAATGAAAAGATTAAGTAAAAAAATGCAGTTAGGTTTAAAAAATTTCAAATAAAATTTTTGTACTTAAATGAAGTTTCTTTTAATTTATTTATTTAATAATTAATTTAAATATCCAAACAAATTAAATAATTAGATAATTAAAAAAAATAAAAATGTAAAGTACCTAGGAAATTTTTTTTCCATTTATAACCCAAATAAAAATAATAAAATGAAGAGGTTAAAATAATATTTTTATTGCATATTATTAAAAATGTAATGATTTATTTTGTTAATGGCAGTATTAGTAAATAAATCTTCTTTTGTTATATTCATTTTTCTTTAAGGTTAATTTTTAATCAAGGAGAATTGAACAATTTTTGCAGAAGTAAGTTTTTAATTTTATTTTTAAATTAAATAATATTTTTGTGAATTTAAATTTATTTTTTTCATTCCTTTTTGAGTGCTAAATGAAGGAAGAATAAGAATCAGTAAAATGAATAATTTTCAAAAATTGAAAATTCTTGAATATGTTGACAGATTTCCATTTTTATTAATGGCTAAGCCACGGAAAAGTTCTAGAAACATTGACGATTCTTCCTTGTGGGGGATATAAAATTTATTTTAAATGAAATGAATCCCTCAAGTGCTAGGGGAGCGGAAGAATGGAGACAGGTTAGTTTAATAATAATAATTATTTAATTTCAATAATCTATATTAATAATTAATGTATCTTGTAATCTGTTCGCAACTTGAAGTTAGTTATTTTGTTTCTTAACTTTTTAAATAATTTTTATTTTTTTTTAAATTTTCCATTTTAATATTAATGTTATAAAAATCATTGAATTCTTGCAAGGAATTTTACAATTTATAAAAATAATTGATTTTTAAGAACCCGTGTGGAAATTGTCTAATGGCCCTTTATAGTTTCTACCTAGATTTCCACTTTATTAACTTGGTCCTAGCTTGTTTATCCTTATAGGCCCTATGTTGAAACGTCATGCTCTTCTAGCCTGGTTCTACCTAGAGAATCTAGTTAGGCCCAATAAAAGAAACAGTTTAATTAACTATTTGAAAAAAAAATATTTATTATTATTAAGATCAGGGCCGGATTTACAGTTGTGGAGGCCCCAGGGCTAAATTTATGTGGAGGCCCTTTCTAAAATTTTGTTTAATGTAAGGAAATATTAAATTATAATTAGTTGAAAGGAAATGTCATTAAATGACATAAGTGCATTTATTTTTTTAGAAAAAATACGTACATATGAAATTATAAAATAATTGGTGATTTTTTATTTTTTTACTTCTTATATTAATCAAAGATGAACTTTACGTGATTTTTCTTTGGCAAAATCATCTATAATTTGATTAAAACTCAAGTTGCGAAGGATGTCATTTTCCAAACTTAGAAGCGTTAGATTTTCTAAACGATTTTGTCCCATGCTAGTTCGCAATCTGTTTTTTATTATTTTCATCTTAGAAAATGACCTTTCTCCACTGCAATTGGTCACCATTAAGGTCAGGTATATGCGAAGAGCTATTTCTGCATTGCAAAATGATGACTTAAAATTATTTTCTAAAATTAATCTATAAAGGAATACTTCTGTAGATTCTCCCTCCCTTTTTTCATATTGCTTAGAAAAAGCCACAAGGTGAACAAGTTCATTTGTCAGATTCCGTTCGAGATCTTCAGGATAGGCGTCTACAAGATTATTTGCTTTTATTTCTAATTCGCAAGGTTCTATATCATTCAATTCGGCCAAGAACCCGAATCTTTCACAAATAGCCTCATAAGCCATTATTCGTTCAGCCAATGCCAAATTTAATTGGTCAATAACCGGAAGAAAACATTCGGTTCGAAATTTGTCTCTCGCCGATAATTGAACTGCAGGTGCTTGTCCATAATCAAGAGGTCGGAGCTTCACACTTGGTCTTCTCACACGTACAGATTCATACTCTTCAGTATTAGATAATTCCTTACCCGCTATTTCGTACGTTTCGAATGAATCTCTTTTCGATTCTACAAATGTTTTTAAAGACTTGAGTCCGTTAACAGCTGTAGACAGAATCATTGTGGAACTTTGCAGAATTTTATTTGTTGAATTGAACCTTTCAAGTATATCATGCCAAAATTTAATATAAATTGTAGTTTCAAGTTTAGACATTTTTTGCAAAAGACCGAGAGCTTCGTTTCTTACGATACTTTTTTGTTCGACGTCATCATAAATTTGAGCTAATGAATCTTGAATAGGTTTATAACCATAAGCCAGAGCTTTAGTGGCATCGGCCCGACATGACCATCTAGTATCGCTTAATTTCTTTAAAGTATAGAAGTTACCCTTTGTTTTCGAAGAGGATAATTTCTCAATTAGGATTTTATGTCGTGCAGTCGAATTGGTGAAAAATACAAAAAGTTCTTGGACAAAGCTAAAAAAAAGAACTGCAGCAAGGCACGTATTAGCAGCTGATTTTCCTACTAAATTCAATGAATGAGCAAAGCATGGAAGATGTTCAGCTAGAGGATTTTCCACCTTTATTAAAGCCTGCATACCTTTATATTTGCCACTCATATTTGCTGCATTATCAAAAGACTGACTTCGACAGTCCATTATGTTCAAACTTTGTTTACTTAAAAACTCAAGAAGAGCTTGAGCCATATCTTTGCCGGTATGGCCACAATTCGGAATAAAAGTTAAAAAACGTTCTACTGGATTCAAATTTTCCACGTATCGTATAACTACCGTTAATTGATCAATGTGTCCTTCATCAGCCGTAGAATCAACTGATATAGAATAGTATTTTGCTATTTTTATGCGAGCGACTATTTCACGCAATACTTCTTTGCCCATAAGGAAAATGATGTCTTCGACTACTGTTGATGATAAATAACTTGTGTGGCCACTTCCTTTATTTCCATATTCTTTCATATGAGCAGCAAGAAAAGGATCAAACTGAGAAATTAATTCCATAATTCCCAAAAAATTTCCATTATTTGGCGAACCAATAATTTCATCAAGACCTCGGAAAGCTAGTCCACGCTCAGCAATAAATGTAACGGTGCTTACAACTCTTTTAAGGACTTCTCGCCAATATCCAGCTACTTCAGAGGCCTAATAACCCAGTTAATGTAAATTGTTATGTTATTAGTATTGCTCATAATTTATTACACAGAAAAATTAGATTGTTATAGAACCAAAAATGTTTGTTATTGTTACCTACTATTTAAAGTTTTGTTATAGCAAGCTTTTAAAAATTTTATTTAATGAAAATTCGAATTTATAATGAAAGCAACTAAGCAAGCAAATTTTTATCAAAAATTAAACTTTGTGGTTCTATATTTTATTAACACATGGCACTCAACAATTTAGAAGTAAATACTTACTTGTTCTTGAAGTTTACGGTCAATACAATTTACTTCATTTAAACGCGTTGAAAAAACTATAACTGAATTCAAGTGATTCTTCGACAGTTCATGTTGACGTACACGTTCCGATGCATGTTTCCAATCACAGTAGCCTTCTTTACCTAATGCTACATACGTTGAAGTTGACAATAATTTGCATAAGAAACAATATATTTTTCCGGTAGATGGTGAAAAACATAACCAAAACCGATTAACTACTTCTTTGTTTTGATTAGTTCGATAAAAGAGACTTGATGTGCATTTTCTTTTACTCTCATTCACATTTTGTGTTGTCTGAGTAGCAGACAATTTAGAGATAGTTTCCTCGTCGCAGTTTTGTAATTCAGTTGAACCTTTTTTAATCCAAAAGTTAATTATATCGTCTGTGAAAGGTTCTTTCCAAAGACCTATATCAGTCGTAAAATTAAGATTATCCGATATCTTCTCCAAGTGTGCAGTGGTGGCCAATTTTATTTCAACTTCATCAAATTTTGAAATATTTGAACTGGAAGAAGAAGTAGATGGTTGTTCGTTACTTGTGACTTCAGGATTTCTGTTGTTAGTGGCGTCAATTTTTGATTCAGTTTCATCAAATTGAGAAATAGTTGAACTTGAAGTAGTAGTTGGTTTATCGATATTCGCAGGTTCAGGAATTTTGGAATCAATAAAATAATTGCTTATTTTTGGAGTTTTACAAAGTATCTGTTCAAATTTTTGTTCTTTTTCTGCAGCAATTTTCCTTTTTTGCGCACCACTTTGAAAACTTCGCCGAGATTTATGTCGATCTTCACTTCGATTGTACATTTTAATCTGCTCTATAAATAACGATAAAAATTACAATTAAGAACTAAGTGTTTATCTCAATAACCTTTATTAACAGGTAATACTTACTGTATTTTCCATACAAAATATTTGAAATTCGAACACAAACACTACAATCAGGCCTGACTACAATATATTTTATTAGACTTCAAAATGGAAATAATCTTGCATGTAGAACTAAAATAAGATACAGTTCATAATTTCCATCCCTTAGGTAAGGTTATGTGCAAAAAAATACATGATTACACCGTAAAAAATTCTAAAACTATTGCGGTTTGAAAGTGTCACATTTTCCTGAAAAATGAAAAGTCCTACATTTAATGTGACAACATAACCTTAATTAATGCAGCATTTTTACCATTGTCTGTAAAATATGACACTTTTAAACTATGTAATATTTTTAGGACTTTTTACAGTGTAAGTATAATACACAAAACTTAACCCAAAAACGACACTATAAATTTCACACTGCTGTCTGTCCACGTTAAAACAATAGGATATTCAATAAACTACATCTCTTCTCGTATATATACTTTACATTTACAAATTTTATTTAATTCGATCACGATTTTCTTATTAAAGCAAAAGCAAAATGGAGGTCTAACTACAAAGCATCTGGAGATAATAAACAGTGTTGATTGATATATATATATATAGACATATAGTTCTAGGAACTGTGATGTCAGGAGAAGGTTCAGATTTTGAACAAACAGATAGTTCTAAAAAGGACCACCACCTTGAGCACAACGATCGCAAGGTGGCGAATTAAAAGAAAGTAATTTCTTCAAACGTTACTAAGGTCGTAAATTATGACCTGGAGAATATTTTTTTAAACACGAGCAGAGAATTTTTAAACACGAGCAAAAATCATGAAATTTGTATTTGAGTTGGTGGAGGCCTTAAATGGTGGAGGCCCTGGGGCGACGGCCCCACTGGCCCCGCGGTAAATCCGGCCCTGCATGAGATACAAAACTAACAAAAGAAATCAATTTTAACGAGCATCCAATTGAAACCAGCTTAGACAGCAGAGAATCGATATTAACATTATCGAAAGCACCTTGCACATCAAGGAATGCTGTCAAAACGTGTTTTTTTTCAATATAAGCTTCATCAATCTTTAAAGTTAAGTTTGATAGGTTGTCCATACAAGATCTACCCTTTCGAAAACCGTTTTGCGATTTAGGAATTAAGCTCTGCGTTTCAGCCCACCATTGTAATCTATTTTTAATCAAAGTTTCAAATAGCTTCAGAAAACAGGAAGTAAGAGTTATGGGTCTCAGACCAATATTATCAGGTTTTTTGACAAAATGGACAAAACACTCCCTCCAGCTCAAGGGATACTCTCTGGTTTGGTAAAGCAAATTAAAAATGTCTAAAAGAATTAACCTGTACTTTATTGATAATCTCTTTAAAATGTCAAAATCCACGCCATCTAAACCAGGCGAAGATTTAGTTTTTTTACTGTCCAAAGAAGCATTAAATTCAACAAAGTCAAATGGAGCGTCAAAGAAGACACTCTCTTGAGCTGGAGGCAGCCAATCTGGATCCGTCTGAACCCAAGGAGGACCTATTTTATTTAAAGCTTCTCTAACCTTACTTTCCATTTGTAAATTTTCAGAAGTGTGAAGAGGAGAAACTTTAACCCATTTATTTTTAAAAATTTTACATTTATTCCAAACAAAGGTAGGATCCGTACGGAAGTTAATACTTTCAGCAAATTTTTTAAATCCATCTTTTTTCTTTTTTTTATAAGTTTTTTTTGCCAAGGCACTATTTTTTTTATACTCTATTAGATCAATCATATTTTGAGAGAATTCCCACTTTTTATAACTAGCTTTTCTTAATCTCTTTATTTTATTGCAATCTTCGTCCCACCATGAAACTGGATTTTTTTTTATTTGACGATTTTTTAAGGGAAAGCTTTTTCTCTTCGGAGTACAATTTTTAAGAGCATTATTTATTTTACTAAGAAAGAATTTATATTTATTACTTGGAGACATCAATTCGTAATCTAAAGACAAAAACTCGTTATAAGATTCCTCCAAAAGACTCGAAAACTTATCCCAATTAGTACGCAAAGACTTGATCTTAAATGACTTCCTATCATAAGACACTTTTTCAGAATTTAACAAAATAAATATCGGAAAGTGGTCAGAACCCATAGGATCGTCACAAACCCGAAAATGAATTTTGTCAGACAAGTTAACAGTAGATATAAGATCAAGATTTGATTTAGTTTTATGGTACATATTAACATAAGTAGAAGAACTAGTATTATGTAAAAAAAGGTCATATTCTTCAAGTGAGTTTTCCAATCTAATTCCGTTTGCATCAGTATGCATGCAGTTCCAACTTCTGTTATGAGCGTTAAAATCACCAACAAAAATTGCATTATCACTGACTTTAACATTTTGAAAAATTTTATTCCATTGAGATTGCAGAAGAGTAGAACCAGGTGACCTATAACACACAATAACCTTAACAGGAGGATAGACATTGTTTAAACATATACCACAAAGTTCAACACTTTTATCTGGAGACTGGATGTCAATTATCTCTTTAAAGGCCAGAGTTTTCCGAATTAGCAGCAAAAGACCACTTCCCCTAGAGTGAATCCTGTCCTTTCGAAAAGTTATAAAACCCGGAAATTGTATGTCTCTGTCATTAGTTAGCCACGATTCAACACAGATAAAAATGTCAATATCATTGAGAAGAGATTGTATGTCACTTAGACGATGCACAACACTTCTCACATTCCAAAAAACAATCCTTAAAGAATTATATTTATCCTTAAAAATCTTTTTTAGTTTTAAAAGTTAAATTATTATTTCTTTTCTTTTTTTTAAAATACCGTTAAAAGTCTGTATCGTCCAAAGCAGAAGAATCCCCACTTATAACATCATTATGGGTATTCTGCAATTTGTTAACAATTTTAGTGATTCGATACTTTAGTTTGCGTTGCAAGATTAGCGGCCTAACTGCGGAAATCATTTGAATAAATAGAGAAATATCCTGAGTATATTTATATACTAACTTCAAAACGTCCGGATTTTCAAAAGATAAAAACAAAAATTCTGTTAGCTGGTTTAAGTTCAATGGATAATTATTAACATTGTTTGTAAACAGGTCTGAAGTAAGTATGAGCGCAGCAGAAACCTCCTCCAAGGTTAATCCTGATGTGGAGGTCTTTCTCACTCTTTTGCCACTATCCAAAGGGTTTGACACTTTGTTCTTTTTCGAATCATCGAGCTCACTATCTATCAAATTAGAAGGAGAAAGATGTCTTTTTTTTCTCATTGTAGGAGAGGGTTGGGCGAAGACATGTTCCTTTGTTAACTTCTGCTTCTGTTCTGAGGAGTTACCCTGAACTTCTTCTGGAACTTCACCAGAAACTTTGGCATCTTTACAAAACTTTGCGACGTGGCCCTCTTGATTACACAAAAAACATGTTATCAGATTAGCTGAGGGGAAAATAGAATAAGAAGTATCATCATATTCCACTTTCAATATTTCTGGAAGCTTTGAAACATCTTCTGGTTTGAGAAACACTTGTCGTCGAAAGCTAAAAATGTGAGAATAACCTGCTTCTTTTATTCCCGCTCTGATAAACGATATTTGTGACATGGGTTGTACGTTTAACTTTAAAAGTTCATTCAAAATAACAGAGTGAGGAATTATCGGGCAGACGTTAGATAATATTATTCTCTTACTTTTGGCAATGAGAGGCCGAATTTCCAACTCAATAGATTGAATGTTTACCTTCGTCGGCTTGTTGACAAGTTTATCAGCTGTTTCTTTACTGTTCAGATATAAACAAACGCGTCCGTGTGATATTCTTGACACAAATATTATATTTTTAGGATCTATTAATTTACCGATAGCAATAGTATACTCTTGGATCGAAGATCCCTCAACTGCATCCAGAACAATTGCATGCTCCTTTGTGGGGAAGCTTATAGTCTGAACAGCTTGAGCAAAGGATACTTGTTGCACTGTTTTTTGCTGATTAGATGTCATATTTACAATTTAAAATTGACAGGTGCTTATAGAAACAAGCACCTGAGAATGTGTAAAAGTCACTCCACTTTTAACTCGGATAGCACAAATAATTATTAGGAAAAGTCACAATCACAAAACAGTTACTTTCGCTTAATTAATTTTAGCTTACACTTGATCACGAAAACATAAACAGAGACCAGTAAACACGTCTGTTCTCTACGGTGTCTCAAACCGAACTTCAGTCCAAATGTTAATTTATTTTTTAATTTTTTATATTAAGTGGATAATTAATTAATCATATTGGATTTTTTAACTTATAGGCTAGTAGAATATAATGCAAGAAGCCGAATTAAAAAAAATCTTAACATTTACGAGAAAAACAGTTTTTATTGATTCCTGGACAATTTCGAATTATGGACTTATGCTGTTTCTGCACAAAACGCTTCAATTATAATTATTATTTAACACATAAAAATATAACACAAACAAATATATATATATATATACATATATCACTTTATTCGACTCACAGCCACAAAAATACACATATTACGATTTTTGTAAAAAATGAGAATTTTTATTATAAAACATATCATTTTCAAAATAAACAGTTTAAAGTTGTAAAAATACTCAACATTTACGAAACAGTCGAAGTCATTATTAAGAAACGAAGTTAAAAAACAAAAATGATCAACCGATCCGAATCATAACACCGCAAGGGGCGCAAGGAAACACTATTGTCAAGGAGGTTAGATATATAGAGATGGGAAGTTACGTGTTACTTGAAATATTAATAATAAATATAACAGCAAACAAAATTTATTCAATTTCTTTCTTAAATATATTGTATAAATATATTATTATTATATTTATTATTAATATTTCAAGTAACACGTAACTTCCCATCTCTGTATATCTAACCTGCTTGACAATAGTGATTCCTTGCGGTGTTGTGATTCGCGTCGGTTGATCATTTTTTTTTTAACTTCGTTTCTTAATAATGACTTCGATTGTTTCGTAAATAATGATTTTTTTACAACTTTAAACTGTTTATTTTGAAAATTATATGTTTTATAATAAAAATTCTCATTTTTTACAAACATTGTATTATGTGTATTTTTGTGGCTGTGAGTCAAATAAAGTGATATAGGTATATATTTTTATATGTTAAATAATAATTATAATTATAGTATAATTATAATTCTAATGAAACATTATCTTCTACTAATGTTAAATAATATTATCCTCATTCCTAATATATCCTTAAATTGTTTTTTTCATTTTGCATTTCTTTTATTTGAACGCTTAAAAAAATTTCAAATTATTTAAGAATAAATTATATTTTAATACTTATCTGAAAAAATATATTATTTTAGTGCAGTATAATGTTTAATATATATGAAAAAATAGTATTCACATGCGACCGTAAATACGACCTTAAATACGGCTGTATTTACTGTTTCAATTACACCACCCTACTGAGGCTCGTATTTATGCCCGTATTTAGGGTCGTTCTTACGGTCATATTGACGCCCATATTTACGGTCGAAAGCCCCCGAATAATCATTTTCAAGCGAATACGATTGATTAAAAAAAATTGTTCGCCATATTGGATCCGCCATTTATTTATTTATTTATTCGCCAGTCCTAAAAGGACACTAAACAAAATTCACAAAACAGATTTTTAAATAATTTCGAATAAACGAAGGCTAATTACCGACAATTATTTAAATTAAATTAAATTTATTTATTATCGACACACGAGGCCACCAGGCTAAGTGTCAATAAATAAATACACAGCAAAGACAAAACCTTTTGAGACAAACTAATTATCAATACACAAAGGCTACCAAGCTAAGTATTAATAATTTTTGTATTTATCTCAAAAGAAACAGAAACAAAATTAAGACACCAATTTAATCTTCCTAAAATATGTCCAGGCTAACTACAGTCCCATAACTTGAAAAATAGTAGAGGGGGTGATTCGTTATTTAACCAAAAATAAATATCCGCAAAATTAAGTCAATAAAATTCGAAAATTAACAAAAAGAAATTAACAATTTATTCAGTGAATTAAAATTTCGAGGTTAGACACATAAATTAAATTGTCATTTTGACAATAATCGATAATTCCGAGGTTAGACAATGACAAAATTGACGTGATTCTATATAATTTCAATATTAATTACCGAAACATTTAAATTAAACAAACATTAAACTTATTCTAAAATAGAATAAGGATTCTTTTTCAATTCGAGATATAAAGGATAGACAATATGATTGAAATTATAATCTTGACTTTTAATCAGATCAATGAAAATAATTAATAAACGAATGATATCTCAATAAAAATTAAAGATTTGAATTATTAAGTTAAAGCAAAAATAAAGACATTCAGTCTCAAAAATCAAGAAAATAGAAATAATTTTGAGATATCATACATAAAATAGAAATTAAATTTGTACCAGAATAAATGTTAATACACGGCCAACGAATTTCCAATTGACATTCAAGAAATAATTAGATTCTTTCAAAAAAAAATAACAAAAATAAGACGACTTGTCTCTTATGATTTCACAAAAAGAATTAATAAAATGGCGTTGTTTGTTTATCACCTAGGAAATTCGTTGCCAACATAAAAAAAAGAAAGTCACATAACAAAACTAGATTCACGCGACATTATTAAAGTCTAAAACAATCTTCTATTGAAATCGCTACTCTTGGTCCCAAAATGCTGATCGTCTCTTTTCCTTCTGTGAAATGCTTTTTCTGTGAATTGACGACTTAACAATTATTTCAAAAAAATTTAATTATAATTGTATTTAAAATATTTTTTCTATTTTTAACAATAATTTCTTTTTAAATAACTTTTAAATAACTCTGCATAAATTCAAATATGTTCAAAATTTTTTTTAAATTCTTGTCAAAATTTCAATTATCTTTATAAATAATAAAATTCTTCTCCAAAATTCAATTATTTTCAAAAAATTTAATAAAATTCTTGGCAAAATTTCAATTATTTTTAAAAAATTTCCTCATTTCAATTATTTTTTATATCTACTATTTTAATATAATTTTAAATCAAATAAACAAAGACACTTGGGAGACTAATGTCCCTCACGCAACGTAAAGTTTAGTACAAAATGTGTCGTCCAATAGCGACATATGTTCAATTTTTACGACTTTAAGGGGTTACGTACAGTTAGAGCTTCAAAAAAGCTGTTTTTTAGGAATTTTTTGTGGCCACACTTTAAAATAATTAATAACAAATCTTTTTCCTCATAAAATATATATATATTTCAATAAAATTTTCTAAAATTATAGTCCATAAATATAAAGAAATATGCGAATGATAGAACATTTGCGTGAGCTCCTTAAATAAAAATGGTTTCGCGGTGATCACGCTATCTCTTGACTGGATCATCTAAAATCAAATCGCGAAGAAGAAATCGTTAGGTAATGATATTTTGATTTTTCGCAAAATGTGGGATGTTGAAAGTCTAAAATTGTTTTTTGACCAAAATTCTACTCACATTTTCAGCTATAAAAAAAAATTATTGCAAAAAAAAATCCTTCGTTCAAGTACCGGCCAATTATATAACAAATAAGTGGTAAAAATTTCAAACCGATCGGTAAAGCCGTTCTCAAGTTACAGTGATCACCGACTCCCAAAACATGGTTTTGAGAAAAACGAGTTCAAAGTTTTGAATCCCGCCGCCTGGCCACAGTAACGGTTGAGACGGCTCCATTCAAAACTCTATATCTCCATAAAGAATAGTCCGATTTGTCTCAAATTTTCAGAGAATACTTTTGAAATGGTATACTTTTAGAAAATGCATTTTTAAAAAAATCGATTTTTTGAAAATCCTAAGTGTACGTAACCCCTTAAACGAGATATTAGAGTAAAAAGCTAGAATATGGGTGTAGCACACCCAGGGTGCAGTTTAAGGGTTAAAATAATTCGATAGTAATTCGCAAAAATATTATGTGTAGATCAACCCAAAGCACAAATGTGGAAGACTGAAATTAAATTGATATTAGAATTAACCGATTCCTTCGCATAATAATAATTTTTAACATAAGAAAATGTTTTTAAAGAGAAAAGTAAATTTTTAATGATAAACAGTGCCACGAGAGGGCAACTGCTGACGGACCATTAGGAATGTTGAAACAAATTTTAAATTGATAAATATTAATTAAAAAATTAATTAAATAAATTAGTTATAATTAATTAAATAATTTGTAATTAATAAAAGAATAATTATTATTATTAAGTCAATTAAGCATTTTCTAAAAGAATAAAAAAGAAAGTTTTATCCGACCGAGAGTTGAACGCAGACTTCCAAATTAACAAGTCTGACGCGTTACCAGTGAACCATTTCAGATGATCTTAATGTTTGAAATGTTCCATCCACATAACATACTTCTGATTTGGCTAGGGCTTTTAAATTGTTTTTACTGAAAAATACAAGAATTCGACATCAACGTAAATTAAAATTCTTATCTTCGAAAGAATCGTACAGTAAGAATGAATCACCTGCGACAGTTTTTCAATATTTGTCCAGAATTTTTTGTAAATCGTCAATGTCTTGAGGATTGGAAGGCATATCTCTCAAACGTTCGCGCTGTATAAATTTTCTTATATTTGGACGATCAGGAAGTTCTGCCAAAACCGATGATGGTACTACTTGTAAACGACGCATAACTTAAGTTGGTGGAGCTTCTGGATTATCAAACGCTGTTTTTTTAATATTTATTATCAATAACCTTCAATGCAGCAACTTCTTCGTGATTTGGAAAATGTTTATGATCCTTAGGCTTGCCTTTTCGAATTATTATGATATCTCCGGAGTTTACTGTTGTTAATCTGCAGAACACTTGGATGTATTTTGACATTTCCAATACCTAACATTGTTTTTTCCGTTCGAATGTTTTATAAATAAATAACCATCGGCGTAAAGATAAATTCTTTTCACACTTGTATCACTTCTGCCATAATTTATTAAAATTAATATTCGGATCGAGGACTTTAAAAACAGATACAATTGCTCACACCACACGAAAACTTTTACCATAATGTGTAATGAGAAATTATTCATTATCTGATTTCTTGACACATACTATTTTTATTATTTCTTTTCTTAAGAAGTGCATACATACTGCAAAAAATATTATATAAAGTTTTAAGATATTTTATAACTCGAAAATAATGAAAAACGTTACTTTTAATAATTGTACAGAAAAAACTCCTAATTTCATACTCGACTACTTTTAAAATCAGTCTTAATTTTACTTTGAAATAATATTTTAACCTACTAATTAACATAAAAAAATTGGTAAGATATCTTAATCTTATAAAGCAATACTTTTCTAACTTATTTTTATATCTAAATCGTTTACAATTGTCATGTAACATCAAGAGATAATTTTTTCTCTAAAAGGTCAATATTGCATCTAAAAGTGATACTCTTCTACTTTAATATACATTTTGAAAATTTAAAAAATCTTCATTTGTCTCTGAGTAATCATTCATTGAATTTTCTGATTTTGGCAAATTCTTCGAAAACTGAGTAGAAACAGACAAAACTTCTATATTAAAGCAGAATTTAACTGCAAACATCTAAATTTTAAATAGTTCTGAGGATTTTCGATATAACTGAATATGAATTCGATTTCAAATTGACCGAATTCAAAATAGCATATTTTAGGCAAATACAATCAATTTTTAAAAAATCGTCTGCCATATTGTATTCGCCATTTTGAATTTTGTGAATCTGATATCGAATTCGTATTCAGTTATATCGAAAATCCTCAGAGCTATTTAAAATTTATATAGTTAAATTCTTCTTTATTATCGAAGTTTTGTCTGTTTCTACTTAGTTTTCGAAGAATTCACCTAACTCAAAAAATTCAATGAACGATTACTCAGAGACAAATGAAGATATTTTAAATTTTCAAAATGGATATTAAAGGGGAAGAGTAGCACTTTTAGATGCAATATTGACCTTTTAGAGAAAAAATTATCTCTTGATGTTACATGACATCAAATATAACTAAAAACAGGTTTTTTGCACTTTTAGGTTAAAATATCTTGAAAACCTGACGTGCAGGGTCTATTTTGATGCCGGATTCGGATTTGGCACGTCGAAAACCTTCGGAAAAGTATTGTCTGATTCTTGGCAAGTAAATCTTGTCGGCCTGTGTAATATGTACTTACAGCTTTGTTATTCTACACTTATAATTTCAGAAACATTTAATATTTTATCAATTGTTTTGCTTCCTCATGGAGGAAGTATTGTAAAATTAAAAAACGCTTTGATTGACCTATTTCTGAACCTAATTCGATTAGAAATTACGAACTTATTGGTATTTAAAAAACCAACAATTTTTAAAGACAGTCTTATTTTAGAAATTTTTTTTAAAAGTGTGTAAGTAACTTTTAATGTCTTACAAATAACTTGTAGAACTTTAAAAATAGCTTTGATTCACTGATTTTTTAACCTAATTCGATCAAAAATACGAAATTATTGTTGGATTATAAACCAAAAATGGTGGAAATTATATTTTTCAAATAAATTTATAGTAAAAATAATTTTATAAAAGCAGAAGTGTTGAATGTAATAAAATTTACGTAATAAAAATTTATGTATGTAATAATAAAAAAATAAAATAAATTGATCTACAAAACTTTCCATGAGAAAGCAAAGTGTTCGTGAAATGAACACAATAAATTCTTCTTTTAACTCGGCAGCGGTTTTTCATTCGTATTTCGTAGTAAAAAAATTCTGCATGTACCAAATAGTAGAAATACAAAGCAGTATGTCAATCTCATACATCATTGCCTTACGAAATAACATTTTAAAACTTAAAAAATATGGTATAAAAATTGAATATTTGTTAATAAAAATATTGATATTAATTTTTACCTCTGAATAAAAGCGATAAGGGATCGTGCAATGATCTTTTGCTATGTCAACGTCACTCAGCGTTCGAGACACCGATGAGTTCAAAAGATGCTTTAGGAATGAAAATATTTTTTAGAATCGTTTATAGCAAGCCTAAAACAACCTTTCACGAACAGCTTATACTGAACAGCAGAAAGTTTGCTGAGTTTGCATAATAAACTACTAAGCCGCAAGCATGTTTTAAGCTTCTGTCTTATCTGAGAAGACATAATAAATAATTTAATGAAATTAAAAATATAAATTTTTGACTAATTTGAATACTTTCTTATGTGATGAGACTGTCAAAATCAAATCTGTTCCTCTTTTCATCATGAGAACAGTCGACATACTTTACATACAAACATAATTTTCAATAAAAAGCTGAAATAGAAAAACATTAGAGAAAAATTGAAGACGATATTTCTTGTGTGTTTCGATTGAAAAATAACTACTTATAAACTCATTTCGGAAAAACAATAAAAAAGCAACTTTATCAATTTTTGACTTTTTTTGTACTACTTACTACTTTTTTACGTTATACTACTATTTGGGTACTTCTTTTAGATTTCAGCCCCTAAAAGCTACTATTACTTACTTTTAGAATTTACATTACTTTATATTCACTAATACTAGAAATCAAAAAACTATTCTCAAAAATTATAATTAAATTCTTTAAAACCATTCAATTATTAAAAAAAAATATTCGAAATTCAATAAATTCTTTTAAAGAATTCAAGTATTTTCAAAAACAACAAAATTTTTTACAGAAATTCAATTCTTTTTAAACATTTTAATAAAATTCTTTGCAAAATTCAATTATTTTCATAAATAGTAAAACTCATCGAAGAATTTCAATTATTTGTAATATACTATTAAAAATTAATTAATCTAAAAATTCAATTACATATTTAAAATAAAATTTTCATAATATTTTTATTTCGAAAAAATTAATAATTTAAAACAATGTTTATAAAATTCTTATGAAGAATTTAATTACTTTCAAAAATAACAAAACTTTCCACAGAAATTTAATTCTTTTTAAACATTTTAATAAAATTTTTTGCAATAATAATTCAATTATTTTCATAAATAATAAAACTATTTTCAAGAATTCAATTATTTTTGGAAATTTTAATAAAATTCTTTGCAACTATTCAATTATTTTTAATACAATTTTACAGGAATTGATCGAAAAATGTAATTATTCTTAAAAATTTAATTTTAATTCCTTAAGATAATCAATTATATAAAAAAAAAATTTTTTTGTAATTCTTTGGAAGAATTCAATTATTTACATAAATAATTCTTTGAAAGAATTCAATTATGTCGGTAAATAACAAAATTATTCCCGAAAATTTAATTCTTTTTTAAGGAATTTTAATAAAATTCTTTGCAAAGTTTAATTATTTTCATGAATAACAATATTTATCATAAAAATTCAATTATTTTTAAAAGTAATAAATTATTTCTTGGAAATTCAATTACTTAAAAAAATTGTATTAAAGTCGTTCGCAAGAATTCAATTATTTTCATAACTAATAAAATGCTTTTTAGAAATTCAATTATTTTTTAAAAAAAATTTAATAAAATACCACACAGACATTTAATTATTGTAAAAAATTTTTAATGGAATTCTTTGTAAAAATTTAATTAATTTTAAAAACTTTTCTCAAATCAATAATTTTCAATATCTAATATTTTCATAAAATTTTCAAGCAGAATAAATTATTTAATTTCGCAAAAATTAAATTATTCTTATAAATATTAAAATTTTTTAATGAATAATAAAATTTCGTTGCAAGAATTCAATTTATTATCAGGATAAAAATATATTTTTAATGAATATTAGAAAAAATTCAGAAATTAAGGGAATTGCTTTACCGCATTAGATCTCATTAGAATTTTTTTTAAATGTCTTCTGAAATTAAAATAAAAAATTATGAAAAGAAAAAAATTATTTTCGAGGCGAGGAAACAATAATTTAGTTGAAGTTTAGTGATTTTTGGAAAATCCGTGAGAAAAAAATAAGAATTTCTGTTTCCCCACCTTTTTTTAATTTTAGGTTTTGGAAGGTATTACATATTGGCTTAAAACAGCCCAACTTTGCCAAGTACTAGTGCCCACAGTTGGCCCGACTTTGCAAGCCAACCAATGCAGAGTTTCACCAACCGTCGGGCCAACTTTGTCGACAAAGGTTGGCACAACTCATCAAAACGTAGTTTAAAAGACTTTCAGTTTCGGTTGGCCGAACTCTGGGCCACGGTTGGCCCGACGGTTGGCAAAACTCAAGAAAAGCAGTATAATTGACTTATAGTTTTTTGGTCGGCCGAACTCTGGGCCACGGTTGGCCCAATGGTTGGCAAAACTCTAGAAACGCAGTTTCATTGACTTAAACTTTCTTGGTCGGCCAAACTCTGGGCCACGGTTGGCCCGACGGTTGGCAAAACTTTGTAAAACGCAGTTTAATTGACTTACATTATTTTGATCGGCCGAACTCTGGGCCACGGTTGGTCCAACGATTGGCAAAACTTTGTCAAATGCAGTTTAAATGACTTAAACTTTCTTGGTCGGCCGAACTCTGGGCCACGGTTGGCCCGACGGTTGGCAAAACTATGTCAAATGCAGTTTAAATGACTGAAACTTTTTTGGTTGGCAGAACTCTGGGCCACGGTTGGCCCGACGGTGGGCAAAACTTTGTAAAACGCAGTTTAATTGACTTGATTGATTACGCATCTAAAGTTGTGCAAACTTTGACGTCAGTCTTCGAACCAACCATTGAAATGTATAATTGCCACAACATATGCATTGTAAGTTGGGCCAACTTCCTTATGAGTTGTCGGGCCAACCATCGTCGCCATTAGACGGCGAACCGTTATCATCTGTATGGTTGGCCCAACCTCTGGCACGAGAAGTTGGACCGACTTTGTAAAAGTTAGCCCAACTATGGGCCGACCAAAAAATCGCACCTGGGTAAACCAATTTTTATTGAGAGAAATTTGTAGAATTCTGAACTTTTTACAAAAATTTTTTTTTTTAATTTTTCCGTTAAATCAACGTTGCGTTGCGGTAATCTCAGTTATTATATACTTAGGAACAATTTTATCACATCAGTATTTTTACTGATTATGCTAAAATTTCAATGAAAATGGCTTAGAACGACAGCAATTTTAACTTTATTTAAAATATCCAAAAAAAGAAACAAAAGTTAAAAATTTGTTCATGAATCTATTGACATGTTCAACTGACAGATCACAACAAGCAATTGTCATTTAATTTTACAGTAAAATGACCCGAATTTTTCTATCATTTTAATCGCTTTTTCGAATCAATTTGATCTGCAATGCTTCTTGATACCCCGAAATTAACTATTTTCGTTATAAATATGACATTTATTAAATGAATCTAAATATTTGGTTAATTTCGAAATTATTCAAGTATTTAGATTGATATAATAAATGTCATATTTATAAGGAAAACAGTTATACAAAAAGAATGAATAGGACCTAGTGCATAGAAGAACTAACAAATGAAAGCAAGAGGAGGGTGGGTGAGCGGAGAAAGAAGAATCCTTATTGAGGGTGGAAGAGCAAAGAGGGTGAATTTCATTGAACGCTACCCAGAATTCGACGGTGCTGCTACAGCAACTATGCTTCACGCAACTGAGAAGAGATACGCGGGTTACAAGTTTCGTTCTAAACGCTTCATCAAATTTTCTGGAATTTATTAGGAACTTCCGATAAATTCTTATTTTCATTGAACAATTACACTTATTTTGCAACTGTACCCGGCCTGGATTAGGGTGCTGTTCGCAGACTTTTTGGATATTTCTCAATTGCCAACATATCCCATCCCGAGGGAAACGTGCGCGAGTCGCTTGCTCTCGAGGTAGTGCGACGATGAGATGCTTCTACTGTGACGCAACTCGTTTAGTCAAGTATTTTTTATCTGACTTTATCGTTGATCGACCAAAATTAATTCTTGCTGCTTTCAAATTTGAGACCGGAAGTCGGTGATAACTGGCAAGCAATGAATCTGGATATTATGTGCCAAGTTATTTAAAAAACAAAGCTCAAGTGTATGACCCAGAAAAACAAAAAGAGAAAGACAAAAGTGTCGAATGTCCGGGACATTCACCTTGTGACCCCCATTAGGTGAGTGAAAAAACCTATGAATTTCGAGTCCTTTAAGGCCATTCAGTTTGCACAAGAAAATGCTGCTTTGTTTCTTCAGATAATTGCAGAAATATTGAAAGAATGTATTCATGTTCAGGTATAGCTTCATCTGATGATCTTCCATTGCATATCAAAGCGTTAAGATGAAAATCTTCTTAAAACTTCTAAAAGACTTGTTCTTTATTGTCTGAAATTAAAATAATTTTATTCATTTTGTTCATTTGATCTGCTTAAATGTTTTTCATTGTTATTATTTATTACCTTACTTTATACATTAAAATTTTAATCACTTTCATATTGTGATATTGATATTTTACAGTTATTTAGACTTTATTTTGAATTTGGTTGTTTTGCAATTCCAATGATTTACTAAATTTTCATTCTTTCATTAAAAGTTAAATGCAGCTTCTTATTGTATACGAATATATTATAAAATTATATTAATAATTTAGAACTTTACAAATTGTTTTATTTTTATATTGATTTTTATGGTTGACTTTATTTTGTAAATATAATTCTCATTCATAATTTGTATTTGTTTTAATATGTATCATAATACTGTAGTTAACAAACAATACAATTTTTATTGAGTGGAAATTTTATTGGGGCCCCCATTTTATTTTTTGTTGATATGATAATTTCAAATTGAACTTTTAGTTTTATTTGCTACTATTGATTTTCGTTTTATATTCTTGGGACTTCAAAAAGCAAAGATATAATTTTTAATAACTAAGATTTTAATGTAGGTAAATTAACACTTTTAGTAAATTACGAGTTTAGTATATTGTTACTAATTTTTCAATCTTATTAAACATAATTTAGACAAAAAACCATGGAGGCCACCTATAAGGACCATTTAAAGCTCAAGTATAATTAAAATTGTAATTGTAAATATTTTTAATTACCTACAAATTTTAGTAGAAAATAAAATGAAATAAAATGTCCTTCGGTAAACTACACAGCCCCATAAAAAAATGTCATGTAATTTTAATCAGAATATTTTAACTCCCATTATTTTGATGCGCTGAACACGAATTCCAAGTCCGCTTTGCTCCATCTCGTCATGATTTTTTCCTAACCTTGAAAAACATATCAGAATTTTTCTGATAAACTAATTTTTTTAAAAAATAGGTTGATTTGTATGAAACTTGATAGATAAAGGATTTTGAAGTAATTGATTACAAATCTGAAGTCAGATTTTCAAAATTCAATATGGTGGATTCAAGATGGCGGACATAAAAAATTAATAATTCTTTATGAAACATGGTAGCCAGGGGTTTTTTGGGATCCCTCATTATTATTTGATTTCATATTTTTAAAATTATATTAAGATAATAAAAATGGTGGACATATTCTTTAAGAATTGATAGTTTTTTATAAAATCCGTGAATCATAAAAAATCCCTTTTTTAGTTATTCATCATAGATCTTAGGAATTTTTTTTATGTATTTCAAACAGTTTTTATTTTTATCTGAACCTTTAAAAAATTGTTTGGCTGCTTCAAATTTAATGTTTATTGATGAAAATAGAGCTTTTAGGGGGTTAACATGCGGATTAAAAAGAATTTTATATTTCAAAACTAACATCTTGAATTTTACAAATCTGATTTCCGATTTATAATAAACAATCCAAAAAATCTTATTATTAGTTACTAAATTTCATTAAATAAAATTCATTAAAATTTCATAATAAAAGTGTCCACTATGTTAAATATGTTACAGTGAATTTTTAAAATTTGACTTTAAATTCGTAATAAGAGATTCCAAAACCCCTGGATACAGAGTTTCATAAAAAAAATTTTTTAAATTTTCGCCATTTCTAAACTGTCTTATTGAATCTGATAATCTGACTTCAGTTTCATAATAATTAGTGACCCCAAAAACTATCATCATTCATGGAAATCCATAAATGATTAAACAAAATTTGCCCGACATTTTGAACTTTTAAAATCTGACAAATAATCTGATAAAAAACAGGTTTCACACAAATCAATTTTTAAAAAATTAATATACCATAAAAAAATCCATGTTTCTTGAGGTTAGGAAAAATCTTGACTCCAAAGTACATGAGGATAGGGTATTCAGGTTAAAAATACATGACACTTTTTTGTGGGGCTGTCATATGTACACAATATATCATAAAATTTTTAATAATTTAAGGTAAAAGCACATTGAAAAAAATGGAACCAATAGATGGACAGTAAAAAAAATAATTAAAACGATTACATGTAGTTCGCCCGAAAGTAACAGCCCGAATAAACATTTGCCCGAATATAGAACGCCCGAAAAATATTTACCCGAATACTTTTGCCCGAATATAAATTCCCGAATCCTATTAATTTTCCCGAAAAATACCCGAAAAAATAAAATTTTATGCAACATATAACTTTTACTCTCGTCTCGTCTCCAGTATTATATTGCCTCTCCTGAAAAAATGGAAGTTATTTGTAAGAGAATGTAATTTAAAAAATAAACTATCGCTTCTAAATTTTGATCCATTGTGACACCAGAAATTAAATTTTACTTCAACACTTGAAAATTTTGTGCGTTTGAAAAGAAGGCAATGTTTACACTACAATTTTGACGTTTAAATGGTTAGCAAACAACTGAATAACTCTCTTTTGTTTCTATCATTGCATATAACTAAATACCTCTCTTTTGTTTCTTTTTTTTAAAAACTTTTATTTTTTCGGGAAAATTAATAAGATTCGGGAATTTATATTCGGGCAAAATCATTCGGGCAAAAAAATTCGGGCAAAACCATTCGGGCGAAAAAATTCGGGCGAATTACCATTCGGGCGTGTATCTATTCAGGCAAATAAATTCGGGCGGGTACATTCGGGCGAATTACCGTGTACCAATTAAAACTGCTTCCAATGTAAATAAAAAAATAATAAATGCCCTTTCTGAATTTTAGCTTTTGGATATAACTCAAGTTTTCAATTTCTAAGACAAAAATTTATAAAAAAAAATTATATACAATAGCATGTCACAAACTACTCAAAATCGAGTGTCTTTTACCTTCTTCTTTCTAATTTTGAGCATCAGCAGCACTAGTAGTTGGACATAAACTTTACAAGCTTTAATCTAATTAAATAATGAATTAATTAATATAAAATAACTAACTAATAAATTTTATAGTTGACATTATTAACTAATATACAAATACAAAAATATGCAAATAAATATGCGTATTTCCTTATATAACTATTAGTCCTTATCATGTCCAACTACTGGACTCCCTAAAATTGCATGTTCAACTATTACGGTAAAAAAGCAATTATTTAGTTTCTAGATTTATATTTAACTACAATAAAAACTTAGATCAATTTCTTTTAATTTGAATCCTTTAATTATAATACAAACGAAATGTGAAAATGTTGTCAAGTAAAATTTAATTATCCTTGTAAAAATCGTTGCTAAATTTATTACTTATTTTAGCATTTTTAATGAAAAAAAATTAGCAGTAATTAATGAAAACATTGTTCATGAGTTTAAAATTTCTGCAATTTACAAAATAATTTTAAAAATATAAATGAAATAATTATTTCGTAGGCAAAAAAAAATTTGACAGTATTAAATGTATTACAGAATTCCGGAATTATTTCTCTATGATTTCACGATTGCGAGAGGATTATCAGTGACTACAATGGTTGATCAGAATCTAAGCAGAAAGAGGCAAAGGCGATTGCATGTTTCACCCGATTATACTTTAGCAGTATGATCTATCACAAAAGCCTAAGGAATTATCTACGAGTAAAAAATAAAATCAGAAAATAAAATAGTGCCTATCAATGTTCAAGAGAAATATTCGGGTAAGATATTTTTAGAAATAAATTTAATGTTATACTAGGAGAAAGACTTGTAACTCCTGGATCATAATTACGAATAAATTAGCAGAATTGATTTCTTTCTTTTAAAAGAATGACCCTTTTTGCAAGCACATTAATAGAATTAATATTGTTGTTTGTCTGGTCGTTTGCTGCTCTTGTTATTTTTGAATAACAAATTTTATGTTCTTGTCATTAACAAACTTGCACGACAAGCTTGTCGCAAACTTGATACAAAATTATATGCTATCTGGGTAGTCGAATTTGACTTATTTTCTTAGTTATTTATTTATTAATAATTAGTTATTTTCTACTAATAATTAATTAATTTTTACTGATTGATGAAGAACAAAATTTATCAAGGATTTTATTATTCAGATTTAGAGGGTGGAATGAGAAAGATATTTGAGAAGATGTTTAGTTAAGTTATGGATGAGTAGAGAAAGTTTTGTAACTGACATGTTTTTGATATGTTATTTTTGCAATGTTGTCTTATGCCCACAATAGGCTCTTTTGATGTCCTTATGGTGAAAACAACATAGAAATATTGTGGACAAAAATAAAAGCGTGTAGGTTAAGTGTTTTTGTAAATATTTATTTAGATTGCTAGTAAAATCCACTTTGAAGCGTCAAACCCTGCTTAACGCAGGGAGAGTACATAAAATTTAATTACACTTTAAATTCGGTTTTTTAAATTATAATTTAATTAATATTTAGAACTAAGAAATTCTCTATTTTTGAAACAGGTTCAAAAAGGTCTTGAATAGGATTTTTGGTGTTAAATAGGCTTACAGAATGTTTAAATAGGACACAGCGTTGGTGTTAATTAAGTCTTAAATTTTGACTTTATCTTCTACCAAGAAAAATGTAGTTTATTGATCCAATTTCTTATAGAACTCACGCGTAACAAAGGCATCAAAGAAGGCGAATAATTTAAATAATTGAATTATTCTTTTTAGTACTTTCTGAATTATTTACAAAGAGAAATTTATAGTAGTGGGTAACATAATGATAGTTAGGGTGACCATCTTTAGTGTTAAAAATACGTAATAATGTTCAAATGCATTAATAAGGGTTCCGACCACTCGACTAGTACAAAAAAATTAAAATTTTTGTACAAATTTCAAAACTTTAACCCCAATTAGTTTCTATATTTTTTAACGAACTACCCATGTAGAAAAATTTCTTGGCGCTAGCTAGCAGTGCTAGATACATGGTAAATTTACATGCAGTCTAGCGCTGCTAGCTAGCGTTACGAAATTTTTCTACACGGGTAATATTTTACGAATTTTTAAAACTTATAGAGGGCAATAATTTATCAAAAATTCTAGGAAATCCATTAAGATTTAATTTCAAATGGCTTATCAGAAAATGTCTCATAAATTAAAAAAATATCATTATAACATAATTAGAAATAATTTTGAATTCCAAATTCAACAACAAACAAAACTCATAATTATTTAATACTCAGGATTACTTGTCTTTCTCCTAATATAATAATATCTTAAAATTAGTCATAAGATAATAATCTATGTTTATTTTGAAATAAATGTTTGTTTTACTAATATAAGAGATCTTTTAAAACAGAACGAGTAAAATACCAGTAGTAAAAGTCTGCGTAGCGTCAGACAAAAGTAAAATACGTTGAATTTGAGGAGATAGAATTAATAGGCGTAGATATATATTATAGTGTTTTCCATGATAAATAAATTGATTAATCTTTATGAAATTATTTTAATCAAATAAAACTAAAAATTAAATAAAGATATTAAAAAAAATTTTAAAAGAAAAATATTTAATTATATTTAATAACATTTTTTAATATAACGCACTACACACTAGGGTCAAAATATTTTTTAAGATTTGACAGTATTGTACAATATCAAGAACAAATTCCATTCTTTAATTCTAGACCAAAATCAATCACATATATTAAGTATTTCTTCAAATTCTATAAAAATAACTTCTCTTGCTCTCTAAATTTTTCAAAGAATATAAATTGTAAATTCGTCGTTTCCGTTCTCTTGTTTTATCAATTAACCACATTTTTGAAAAATATGCATCTCTTTGTTATTGTAAAATAAGAAAATTTGGACCTAGAAAAAAAATAAGGAAATAATGACAGAGTTAAAATTTGTAAAATTATGTGAAGAGGGATAAATTTCATGTAAATATCTTAAATTTCCTAAAATCAAGAGGTTTTATATTTTTCAAAAGTGTGGTTAATTGATAAAACAAGTGAACGGAAACGACGAATTTGCAATTTATATTTTTTGAAAAATTTAAAGAGCAAGAGAAGTTATTTTTATAGAATTTGAAGAAATATATGTAAAATTGTAAATGATTTTGGTCTAGTATTAAAGAATGGAATTTGTACCTGCTTGATATTATACAACTATCAAATCTTAAAAAAATGTTTCAGAAATTTAAGAATTCAGATTTCGAAATCGCAATTTTCCCATAAAATCTCTGACTAAAGAATTATATTTTCATATTTACATTATTAAATTGGTCACATTTAAGCCTATTAAATTGTCAATTTAATGAACTTTAAACTGATCGTAGTTGTATAACTGAAGCATTTCACGTCAGAAATATCACGATTTGCAAAGGGTATGCCGATTTTCGCAAAACTTCGTGGGATTATAGTTCTATATAAGAAACTTCTTTCCCTTAAATTTTTTCAAAAAATATTCAAAATTGTTGAAGATACGCCATTTTGAATTTTAATATTAATTTTATAAAAATTTGAATATCTCGGAATATTGTTCATGGATTTTTATGAAATTTACACATTTTTCAGGTAAAAGTATGTACTTTAAAATGCAAATAAAATTAATAAAAAAATGCATTTTTAAATAAAAAAATTTTTTAAAAAATTTTTTGTTTAGTTACTCCTCTCTGAGAAAAATGTTATTAACATATTTAGATTCCTTATGAATTCACCTTTAATTTTATAAAAAAAAATTAATGGAGACTCAACTGGTTCCGGAGATATTGAATTTTTGTAAAAAAAGCATCGCCGCGCCATAGCACCATACTGCACAAGTCGCGTAGTACGTTACCGCAGTCGTGCATTGCTGCTGTAACTATGACTATTTTTTACAAAAAATTCAATATTTCCGGAACCTGTTGAGTCTCCATCAATTTTTTTTATGAAATTAAAGGTAAATTCATAAGGAATTCAAATATGTTAATAACATTTTTCTCAGAGAGGAGTAAATAAACAAAAAATTTTTTTAAAAATTTTTTTATTTAAAAATGCATTTTTTTATTAACTTTATTTGCATTTTAAAGTACATACTTTTACTTTGAAATGCCTCAACTCTTACATTTATTTCTACAGAAATATTTGAATTTGAAGTGAAGCGAGCATTTAAAAGTAATGAATACAAATGTACTGAAACTTTTTGACCCCAGTGTATAATTTAGAAACTCATTCTCTCTAACATTATTGTTCTTTATTTCATTTCTTTAATGATATTATTATTTATAATGCTTTTTTCCAGATTCAAAATCGAGGACCTCGAAAATCAGCGAGTGCTAATTTTCGACTAAAATATAAAATGTAAGTAACCTCTGGTTCTTTGTAGTCATAACAATTTTGAAGTTTAATGTCTTAAAAAAATTTTTTATTTTATGGAATATGTTTGTTGAGAAATACCTGTAAGGACCCGGATGAAAGATTAGATCTTCCCTTAAACATATTTTTAAATAATTTAGAGATGCACGACGAGCGGGACGAGCGAGAAATTTATAGAAACAAGAAAAATTCTCGGTTATTAACAATAAATCTCGTTCTCGTTCTCGTTTTAAAGGACGAGATTGTAATATGCCGAGAATCTCATTGTTTCTCGTTTATTTCTCGTTTTACAAGGTGGCCGCCGCTGGACCGTGAAAACTGGGAAATGCAAGGAAATTTTTTTTAACCGTTAAAAACCGAAAAATGACAATGAATTTTGAACTTGACCGGGAGTTTTGAAATTTTATATTAAAAACACTGATTATTTTGTAAGAAAAAAAAAGAAATATTAATTTTAAAACTTATTAATTAATAATTATATTTCCTTAAAAAAGATTAAATGCCTTTTTTTAAATCGTTTTATTTTGTCAGGGAATTTTATCAAAAGTACCGGAAAAATAATCCATTTTTAGAATTTATATGAAAATTATGAATTTTGTAGTCCAACGTAACAGACTTAAAAAAAGAAAATATTAACTTTATTTTTAAATTATTTCTATTTCTACCAATAATTGAACAAAATACAATTTTAATTAAATTTGTCGAAAAAATTTGAAAGAGAAAAAATTTCACATTCTATAAAATAGTGAAAAATAAATCAATTTATGAATTTTTTTGCAATAATATTATCACAAAACAAACAAATTTGAATTATTAAAAATTTGAACTAATTGGAAGAAAAGTGATAGGAATTTTCTGAAAATTAATATTGTTAAATAATGAATACAGTAAATAAAAAATATTAATAAATAAAATTATGTTTTCTTTGAAAATAAATTTTAAAAAACCGTATTTTGCATTAATATCAATTCGTTTTTCTGCAATAATTTACTAGTAACTATTTCTATATTTTAGAATGTTAAATTATTATTACTAATATTAATGTAGAATGTTACGGAAAAAATGAAGTATTATATAAATTCTATAGCTTTATGGTTTTCAATAAATTTCCAAATTATAGAGTAATAATTTTTTTATTAATTAAGAATGTTTAAAAAGTAACAAAATTCTATTATAATGCGTAATTTAAGTCACTTTTTCCTTACCGAATTAAATCTGCAAGAGAGCATGTGGCCCACGAATTAAGTAACATTAAAAATCTAATAGAGTCATCATTTAATCGATTGCGCCGTTTTGTAACAGTTAACGAACTCCGCGAGAATAAACGTTCACAAAAAACAGAAGTTGTTTGTATCGATAAATAGTCTTTGGCCATCTTGGAGAGAATCGGATATGTTTTTTGATGATTTTTCCACCACTCCAAAATGTCTGTTGAACTGTCAGCTCGTTTTTCCGAACAATAGATATTGAACTCTCGTTGCCAGTTATTTGTTGTATTATTATTAACAGTACTTTCTTCAAAAAATGCATTTAAATCAATATCATCATTTTCATCATTGTCAATTGAATTTTCGAACTGATTACTCGATTTATATGTTTCATTAGGTGCCTATATAAATAAATAAGTCCGATTAAAAATTTTGTTTTCATTTCACGCTTTAAAAAATTATTTTATTTATAAAAATGGGGTCAATTCTTTTTTATTTATATAAAAACAAATTTATTAATTTAAAGAAATTTTTCCTTATTCCAAATTTTTTTGAATTTAATTAATTAATTTTAATTTTTTAATAATATAACAATGTTAATAAAAAACTATTTTTTGACATACAAAAATTTTTACTTTACTTTAAAGAATTTTTTTTTTTTTGGTTTTATTAGCAATGAACAAAATTTTTTTGTCCGAAAAAATTTCTCTCTAGATGTAAATTTTATCCTAATGATGTTATTTTAATATAGGTTTTGGTGTTTTTTTATAGAACTTATTGAATTAAATGTAATTGTATATTGTAACGTTGTAATTAATAAAATGTAATACTATTACTTGATCCTCTTGATCTTGTGTTGAATTGGAATAGATTGTACTTAAAACAATTTTAAATTTCTTAATTGATGTATTTTTCATTTCTTTGCCCCAAGCAGTTTTTTCAAAAGTTTCAATTTTGAACCTTGGATCTAAGATAAGAACTGTACAGTACGTCCAGTTCGTCTTTGAATAATGCTTCATTATCTTTTTTTGGGCTGCTTCAAGAGCAACAAGAATAATTTTTTGAATAGGATTTAGAGTTTCAGCATAACGAAGATTGTTGATCGAATTCTCTAATTTATCGAGTAGTAAATTGATACCAATTACAACCAAATTCAAAGTCGGAGTTTTTTCAGCACTAAATAAATTTGTCAGAACTTTAAAATGACGTAAGTACTTTGTAACTTCTTTGAAAATTGTCCATTCTTGCTCAGTGATTTTTAATTTTTTAAATTTCTCATTGTGATTACACACTAAATCTAGAGCTGACTCCATTCGAATTGCAATGACTATCATGTCGTGGGTGGAATTCCAATCTTGTTTTTACATCGACGTTAGGTGACAGCATTTTGATATTACATGTTTCGCAGCAAAGTTTCAATATATTTTGCATTTGTTCTGACTTACTTAGAATTTTAAATAAACTTCTTAATTTATTTACAGGAGAGGTCCAATTGTTCGCTTCAGATTCGTTTTCTTCTACTTCCTCGCTTATTTCTTCACTTTCAGGGTCATCAATATCCATTTCTTCATCACTTTCTTCAATTTCTTCTTTTTCCGAGTTTCCTTCCTCAATTTTCAAAATTTTCAACAAGTCCTGAACAGCGAGATTAAGAACATGCGCCGTGCATTTAAAATATTGATTGATAGGGTCGAAAAGTTCAATTAGTTTTTGTAATTCGCTCATAAAAGTTGTGTTGGACGCCGCATTATCCACAGTTATTCCCATTATTTTATTATCAATTTTATTTTCGTTAACCACTTTAAAAAAACAAGATGCAATGTCTTTTCCTTTGTGCTGACCATGCGACGGACAAAAATCTAAAACCAGCGAATGAAGTTCCCAATTTTCATCAATAAAATGAGCGGTAATTTCGTAGTAGCTTAGAATGGCAGTAGACGTCCAACCATCTATTGTGAATGAAATTTTGGAAGCATTCAGTTGTAAATTCATTCAGTTGTTTTTGTTTTTCATTAAACTGATTTTCAATCAACGATTTCAAGTGATTTCGCTTTGGGAGTACAGCTGAAGGATTTAAATATTGAAATAAATCTTGCGCACCCTCATCGTCAAAGAAATTAAACGGCAAATATTTCTTAACAGTGAAGTTCAATAACTTTTCAATAAATATTTCCTGTTCAAATACCTAAAAACATTGAATAAAGGTTTGAGTAACACGTAGAAAAGAACATCTTTTTGTGAGGAGACTTATTTTGTTGCAATACCTTTAATGGATCTTAATTTCAGAAAAATTGAAAATTTTTTCGTAAATTCAAATATATAATTTTTATATAAATTCCATTTTTTCAAAAAAATTTACTTTTTAGACTTATTTAATTTGATATTTATTTTAAAATAATTCTTTTTACTCTTAAAAGTTTTCAAGAATCTAAAGAAAAATCCTTTTAGTTTACAAAAATGCGCAAATGTTTGAATATTAAAGAAAATACAATTTTTTTTATTTTAATAGAAAATTATGAGTGTTGAATATTGTAAGAATATAATGTTTAAGTTATTGATAGTCAAAAATTGTATACTGGAAATCCCAATAATAAAGAAATTCATACCTTTGATTTTGGAGTCGCAAAGTAAATGTCTTTGAATTCTTTTTCGTGGTATCGATTAAGATGTCTCTTCACTCCTGAAGTATTAGCATCGGTCATTTTTAAAATTCTTATGATTGGTGGCTCATTTAATTCGCAGAGCTTGCATCGAGCTTCCTTCACTCCATTTTCGACAAAAATGTCAAAGAATTCGGTTAACTGAAGAGCATTAGTTTTCCTTCTTTTAAACGATGTTTCCTTTCCAATATTTTTCTCATCAGTACACTGTAAAAAATTTAGGGAGTTAACGGACTCGGGAGTTGGGAGTTAAATTTTTCGAGTTAAAAATCAACTCCAAAAGAGAGTTAATTTCTAACTCCCTTTATTCAACACCCGCGCGAGTTATATTTTCCATGGGGAGTTAGCATTTGGGTGTTAAATTTTAACTCTCTTTATTTAACTCCCCTAGCATTAACTCTCCAATGGGTGCGACTTTTATAGACTCCCCTGGGGAGTTAAAATTTAACTCCCTTTTTTTACAGTGTACAACTACTTTTAAGAAATATAACCCGATGTTTTAAAAGTATATAAAAATTAATATATAACATAATTCAAATTATAAAATATGCACATTATTTACAATAACGACGTAGAAATAAAATAGAATTTAATTTTTCAAAAGAGGTTAAAACATTTATTTAATATTATTACTATTTTTATTATTCTTATCATTATTATTATTATTATTATTATTATCATTGTTATTAATATTATTATTAATTTATAAATATTCATGGTGTAAATAAACTCAGTATGAAAGTAATAATAATTTTATATTAAATTTATTTTTATAATATTGAAAATATATATTTACTGGGATAAAATTTCTTTTTCTTGATCTACATTACTATTTTCATTTTCCTGAACTGTGTCCGCAATTAAATTACCAACAGGTTCTGTGCTTTTCCTTTTTCTCATCATTTTGCTAAAATAATGTTCAGAATTTGAAGTTGTCAATCTGAATTGACATTTGAGCGAGAATGTGTAATTTGAATGGAGTTGAGAAAAGACGAGTATGAACAAATGAGGGGAGATGTTCACGTTCTGAATATATTCTCGTTAATCGAGTAAAGAAATTAAAAACAACGAGAAATTCTCGCTCGACGTGCAACTCTACTTTCACCCCACAAACAGATTTTACAAAAGATTATAATAACTTCCATAATATTTTTAAAAAATTTCATAATAACTATAATACTGCATTCTGAACACTCAAATTAATAAACATACCTGCTCTGTTAATTTTTGCACAATGTTTGCAAAATTAAATAATGAAGTGAAATAAAAAGTTATTAAACTTGTTTGTATTTAACTTATGGCACTGTTATGCGGTAGCCTTTGTTTGGTAAACGGATTGAAACTCCAGAGGCAAACAATTCAATTTTGATTTAAAATTCCAAACAAACGATTTTGTAAAAAAAAATTATCAAAAATGTATCGTACGGATATTAAATACTATAACTTCTAATTATCAAATTTGTCTAAAAATAATACGTCGTAACTTCAATAATTTTAAACATTTAATTTTTTTCTAATGTAATTATACCCATGTATAATTAAAAATTACCTTGATTTAATTACATACTTAATATTGTAAATGACTAATTTTTTTAACTCCATAAATTAAGATTATACTGAAATATTAAAATATTTTTATTTATTTTTACAGGGTTTAAACTGACCATTCATGTGGGACTTTCGTCTTCAAGAAGTAAAATGTCCATCTAGCTGCTGTCAATTCTCTCAATGAAATTTTGCGAAACGCAAAATAAGGTTTCCGTATCTGTGGCGGTGGTTATGTTAGTAACTCAGAATAACCCTCTCGGAGGGTTTGGGCGCTTATTATTCGCCCTTTTTCTCTTAACCACATGTTTTACTTTATCTAAGGCTGCAGCATTTCCTGACTGGACAGATTGCCCTGCGGTGTGTAAATGCAAATGGACATTGGGAAGAAAATCTGCCATCTGTCCTGCTGCTGGACTTACGTCATTACCTTCTGATCTAGATTCAGACATGCAACTGCTGGACTTATCAGGCAACGAAATTCCAGCCTTAAAAGCAGGATTATTTAAGGATGCAGGTTTATTAAACTTACAAAAAGTGTTTTTGCGAAACGCGAAAATACAGCAGATTCACGCGAATGCCTTCATAGAAATGCGAATCTTGGTTGAAGTCGATCTTTCGGACAATGCTATTACCAGTCTTGATCCAAACACATTTTTTGGTAATGAAAGATTAAAGACCGTCATCTTAAGTGGTAATCCACTTGTTACTCTAAAAAGTCATCAATTCCCAAATTTAAAACACATGCGTAATTTAGAAATTCAAAGATGTTCCCTGAAGGAGATTCATAAATTAGCCTTCGTGCGACTTGATGGACTCGAGTCTTTGAGTTTGGATAACAATCTTCTACAATACATCGACGTATCTTTAGTTTCCAGTCTAAAAAAGCTGAAGACTTTATCTCTAAACAATAATAACTGGAAATGTGATTGTAGGTTACGTGACTTTCGAACGTGGCTCATGACTGAAGGTCCAAGTAGGCTGTACTCAGTCGCTCAAATTTGTAAATATCCAAGAAAAATGGAAGGACGTCGTTGGGAAGATGTCAAATTAACAGAATTTGCTTGTGAACCAGAAGTAGTGGCTCATGCTAGCAGCACTCAAATTGAAATGAATGGGAACATAAGTCTATCTTGTATGGCAACCGGAGACCCAGAACCTGAATTATCGTGGCAGTTAAATGGTGGCCCCATTAATCTTACTCGTTCGGAACAACCTAATTTTGGAACTTATATTACTTATTCCATTTCATCTAATACAGTTGAAAACACCAACACTGGGATGACAGTTAATAAAAGGTGGAGCAATCTTACGGTCTACAATGCCAGTGATATTGATGCTGGTGAATACACATGCTATGCTAAAAATCTAGCCGGTACAGCAAGCACTGCTCTAAATGTAGCTGTCCCTCGCGTGTTCACAGCACCCACTCTCTCCCAAACAGACAATTGGCTCCTTTGGGTGAGTCTTGCCGGGGGTGGAGCTGTTGCACTTTGTGCTTCTATTTCTGCAGTTTTGTTGGCGCTTTGTTTTTGCGGTGAAACACGGCGCAAAAGTCGACTCCAAAAAGAGAAACTTCAAGGAAGTTCAAGTTTCGGAGATCAAGAAAAGAAGCTTCTTGATTTATCAGTAACAACAACCACGGCGGGTAGTTGTAATGAACGCACCAGTGGTCAAGGCAGTTTAGCAGAAGCTTGCAGTCCAAGTGATATGGAACTTATTGAACGTAGTTCCATTTGTGAACAAATTAATTCCGCTAATGTGACAATTGAAAGGCTGAGGCCAGAAATGTGCAATGTAAGTGCAGTACGCACTCTTCCCTGCTCTGCTATTTTCCCACCACCCCCATCTGGTTTTACAACAGGCCTCCTCCCAGCGGGGACATTCGGTAATATTTTCATTTCCGTGTCTCTTCCTCAGGGCTCGGAGCGCTGTTACCCTGACCTTCTGGACATTCCCGTCCACGGTACAATAAGTCATATGACTGAAAAACCAGCAGCAACTAATGTCTCAATTCCCACAGAGGTATCAAATTTTGCAACACTGCCGAGGCGAACATTGCGATCAACTGAACTTGGCTCACCTTACGACAATATGGGTCCCCGAGTTACTGCAACAGGAAGTTCAACATTTTCTTTAACAGACTTGGAGCTTCATTTGACGCCCACAACTCCACAGTCAGTTATTCAACCGCCCCCTGAATTCGTCTCGCTTTAATTTTCGGCGATGACTCTTTCATCCAATGACTTGTAATTCCCGCACAATACATCCAAAGCATAATTCACTTTAAATGCTGTCGGAATATTATAGAGTGATGTGAAAATAGATTTTTAAAAGTCGATATTTTCTAGGTTCTTTTAACAATTTTTTTATCTACTTCACACGAAATCAATGATTAAAGAAAGCTTGCGATGCTGTCATGTCATTTTTAGTAAAACTCATAATAAACTTACTTGGAATATGTATGGGAAATATCATTTCGAAATAAGTTGTTTGACTCCTTGTCATGGTGGTGCAAAACCAATTTTGACTTTTTTGAATTTCTTTACCGTCATGGCATGGAGTTTAAAATATCTTGCAATAAAATTATTTAATTCTCTTTTAATACTAATTTGTTGTAATTTACTTCAATTCCTTCACTATGCGTTTTAAAGATAAACTAGATAATTCTAACTCTGCTGACTTTCCTTAGTAGCTGCAAAGAGAACCTTTTACATAAGTTTTTTTTAAGTTCATGCTATTTGGAATGCACATGTCCTAATATGGGCCATATAATCACAGAGTAACGTAATTTTCCTTAAATTAAATTTTATTTATTTCTTTAGTAATGTACAATTTACAAGAAATTTATTTCAAAAAATCTTCCTTAGTTCCAAAGATATAATTTTCTTTTAGTTTTTGTTTTATTGTTTTTCTAAATGATTTAATGTAAAAAAATGATGTTTTTTCAGTTTTTTATAAACGTGGAAATAATTCTGGAAATGACTTCCGCAAGTAAATTTTGTTCCAAAATTGTATCTAAATGATTCCCGATGAGATTATTCGATAAAAACTTTATCAAAAATAAATTAATAAAAAGTTTTAAGAAACTTAATTTCAAAAAATTAAAATGTTAAACCCGAATGATATCGAAATTGTTGAGAACGGAAGAAAATCATTTTCCATAGTTTGCAAGACTTCCTACACTTTTACACTTTTGAAGAGTGTAAAATTTTACACCTCTACTCATAATTTTTCAAAAAATTCAAACTTAATATAATATCAATAAAAAAATAATATAAATAATGAACCTCAGGTTGAAAACACGTGAAGTGTTTACTTTCAGAAGAATCACCCATATCTAGTATTTCTAGATTATTTTATCAAACAAACAAATGTGATTTAAATTAACCTTATATTTAAAGTTGATATTTAAATGTTATTGAATATCATTACATTAAATAATTATGGTTATAATAATTATTAACAATGATTGATTTTTTAATTTTTTTAAAAGTAATTTTTAAGAAATTATTTTATTTAAACTTATTTATTCCTTAATGGTTTTAGGGAATTTGTCCCTAAATTACTTTGCAACATTTTGTAAATCTTGCTTTCGAATTGGATCATCATAGAATCTCATGTCTCCAATGATAGCTCGAACAACTCCATTGATTACATAATTGTCCGTGGTCCCATTGTTGCATTGCTTCGATAAATCTGGAGTTATTTGTGTCCAAGGTATTATATACTCACTCCAGTCTGAAAAATTATTTTTTTTTGTAAAAAATTTGTGATTTCTTCTCCATTGTTTGAATTTGTGATTGTGATTTGCTCGCCATTGTTTGAATTTGTAATTGTAATTTCCTCACCATTGTTTGAATTAGATATTCTGTTCTCATCCATTAATTAGTTTAAATTTTCAAACGGAGTATGTGTGTTCGATGCATTTTCGCGTTGAATTACAGTCGATTTATTTACAACTGGGAGATCTATAATTATGTTATTAAAACTTTCAGAGGACCACAATTCATTTTCTTCTAATAGCAATATTGGCTTATTTTGATTAGCGTAATAGTGAATGTCCTCACTTTCTGTGAGGAACGTGCCATCTTCTTCGGGAATGAAATGTGGCCCGTTGATCTGTAATTTTTTGTTTCCATTTTTGATGATTGTTTCTATATTTTCCTCCGTGAAGGATGCTATGATGAATTTCAAAATTTCCATTTTCGTTATCCCCAAAACATACTGACATGCCTTTCTTATAATCTATGCAACGAAAAGTTAGTGTGTTTGAGATGAATTTGTAATTCACAGTATTTTTGCCAATGAAAATATTACAATGTAAATCCCACTCTGTATCCATGAAAGCATTTGGAGTATACTCAAAGGTGTGTTTTGTTTCAACAAAAGCATTTGGAGGAAAAGCAGCTTTTTTAATTGATACCGCGATGATAGAGTTTGAGTTACATTGGTAAAATTAGTAACACGTCTAATGTCAGATTTTAACTTTGAAATGGTTTTCCAAACCAAATTTTTCTAAAGAATAATTTTACCAAATTTGAATCTTTTGTATTTCATGTGTTATTCGTTATTGTTTTTTTAATTACTGTTTAACGTAATACAATCAACTGACAGCAACAACTTCGTATTGTCTATTAGACTAATTATCGCATATGAAAATTCCAGTTTTGTAATTTGATGCGGAAACGATTTACTACAGAGAGGATACAAAACATGCCTGAAAATCCGACATAAATTGAAAATTTAAAAGATTTACCTAACCAATACAAATATATTTTTTCAGGAGAAAACTTTTTTCTGTACGATTCCTTTGATGACGAAGAAAACGATGATGACCGAATAATTACTTTTTTAACAACAGAAAATTTACGTTAATCAGCACGAAGTAGTATTTGGTTCGTCGATGGAACTTTCAAAGGGACATTTTATTCCATCGTCAGAGCCCTTTATTTGAGTTTTAATGTGCTTATTGAATTGTTGAACTGATTTGAAAGAGTGGTTACAATTATTAACATTACGAGAATGAGCATTCTTATCAGTGGCATAGGAATAATTAAAATAAACTTGTCTTCTGAATTGCTGGTACGATTTAAATTTTATGTTACAATTTAAATCATAACATATTATGTCTATATTTGGATCGTTTGAGTGCAATCGCTGATGCTTATGTTACAGAACTTGGGAAATTCAATAATTATTTAGTGTTTCCATTCTCAACAGGTATCACGAGAACGCTTGATTTGATCAATTGAGCAATTCCAACGGAGTTGCCATTGCCCTCTGACTGGTTTTAACTCTTGCGTCTCGACCGTCCGATCAGTTCATGAATTGAAAACCTCAAAAAATTCGCAATATGATTACACATGAGACGCACGTGAAACAGGATGATGAGAAGGCGAAAAAGAAAGTGGGTGTTGGATGAAAGCAAACAAGACAGAGTCCGAAAAGGTCCGATTTTTAACAGTGATTCAAAACGTTTATTCAAAAAACAAGATTTTAAACAATTTTTCAAAAGTAACAATGCACATGGTCAATGAAGAAAGAAAGTTAGAAAAAGAAAAGGGAGTTTATGAGTCTTCAGACTTGCATTGTGGTCATTCTGTTAGCGAAGCAGATATGAAATTAGCAACAGAGCATTTAAATGATGATTTAGATTGTTCTCGTCAAAGTCCAAATAAAAAAACATTATTAATGTTTCTGAAAAATGTAATAAGATATAAAAAAAAGGATCAAAAATAGGTGAATCCACATTTTACTCTTTGCGACCAAAATGGGTTATGATTGTTTCACCGAAAGAGTTTGGTTTGTGCATATACTATTCCAATTTGGAACTTTACCTTAATGCACTAAATAATATTAGAAATCAACGACAAGCTAATATTGCAAATTTCAGAAAGAGGTATTTCCTGTAGTACTTTGTTCCCCAACAACTAAAAATTGTAATTTTGAAAATTGTTCCCAGTGCCCCGTAACCAATAGTATAACACCGCAATATTTAGTTATTTCGGATGAAAGTAGGGAGCAAAATGTAACTTTTGCTATTTGTAATAACGAAATACTAAAAACTGGAACAACCACCGTTTCTACATTTTTAGCTGAATTGAGTACGTCGAAAATCAATGAAAATCTTCATAAGAGAATAAAAGAGACGCAACAATTGGAAATAAAAAAGAAACTGCAAAAACAATTTAAATAAAATTATTTTGCATTTTGATTTTGCTGAAAATTGGAAAAAAATTAACAAACAAGAAATTCAAAGTACGTATTGGATTTGTTCACATTGATAGATTTTAAATTTATTTTGTTGAAATAATAAATTTTAAACCTCATTATACTTGAAACTTTCCAGCACTTTAACTAACAAACTCGTTTTTGGAAGCAGATTTTTTAAATATGATAAAAACTACAAAGCAGCTTGTTTTCAATCACCAAAATTTAACAGAATCGAAAAGAAGGTCAAACTTAAATATTAATGGATTTTTTCGTTTTGCACCTTAAGGATATCCTAATTTCCGAATACGCATAGGAAGTTCAGAGGATATTCTAAAATAATTGTTGCTGTTAGGGGAAACATTACATTCTATTAAATGCGTGTAAAATGGCAAATAGAAACATCTAAGAAGTCAAACACCTTTAATAATATACATACATAATAATTCTAGACCAAATCTAGACCTCGATCACCTCTCACCTTTTTAGATGTCGAATAGACGTTGGTTAGACCTTTCATTTCTCGCTGGGTTCTTAATAAAAATAAGTATCCCGTGATTGTTAATCATCTATCAATTCTTAGCCTTAAAGTTGATAATTTAAGCTTTCATTAAAATACTTTCTGAGATTTTTATCATGTCGCGTTTTTATTTTACAGTAGGGGAAAAGCTTGCAGGTTGTCACGGCTTGCAGGTTTTTCCACTTGCCTTATTTTTTATTCTTGAAGCTCCATAATTAAAAATGCGACTGATATTGTTGTCAAATATCAATATGTTGTAAATATCAGTCGCGTTATTAATTATGGCACTTCTAGAATAAAGAGAAACGCAAGTGAGACAACCTTCAAGCCTTTCCCCTACTTTAAAAAGTGCTAAAAAGGCGATTTTTTGACATTTTAATCTCGTTTTTTATGGAACTGACCAAATGAAAAACTTTTTGATATCTCATTCTTGTTCAGTGACACCTAAAGTTTCAATAAACACAAACATTTTTAACTATACACTACATTAAGCTTTTCCTGTAACTCAGTGTAATGAATGATTAAATCCTTAGTAAAGCAGTCATGAGCTTTTAAACTGATTTTAATCATTGATTAACTTTAAATAGGAGTTGGTGAAATGTGGATTTAAAAAAAAACGAAAAATTTCGAGGTAATTGAAAATAGAATTGTTCCTAAAAAATTTGTAAAAAAAAATAGTTGAATTGGTAATATTGCCATGCAATGTTGACACAATATTGGGCTCAAGTGTTGTGCTATTTGGGACATAATTTCAAAGATAAACCATGTCAAAAGCAATATTGTAAAAATTTAAATAACTTAGGGTTAGAATTTCTCAAACGGATCACCTAAAACTAAAAAATTTTCTTTTTGAACCAAAATAGTTTTTTAGCGCTTAATATGGCTAAGAAGAATCCCTAAAAATATTAAGCCAAAAAAAATGTTTTGTAAAAGTTATTAACAATTCAATTTTTTAGTACTGCTAAATTAACAAATTTTTTTCTCGAGTTCCAGTTGACGGATTTTAAAATTAAAATATGGGTTTTTTTCGTCTTGAATTATTGCACTATTTGAATATGTTTTTTGTGTTTAAATTTTTTTATTTTTTATAATTTTTTATATAATTAGTTTATAAAATGTTAATAAACAAATATGTTCTTCACGTCCTAACAAAAAAATTAAAATTGTATTCTATTCCTTAAATGTCTCCGAGTGTAAAACCGTTTCGAAAAAAAATGAACCTCAATTAGAAAAAAAGTTATTAATTAAAAACTGCAGCTGTGTAGAGCTTTACATGACGTTAAACTCGCCCCGCGCACATTGGCATTTTTTACAATTTACTGTTCAAAATTGTCTGTAACCTACAAATTTTATCGGATTTTTATGGGCTTAGTCTTAAATTAAAGGGGATAAAATTTCTAAGATATCCCACTAAACCAATTTTTGAATTTTAAATTGTTTATATTTTTTTGTTACTCAAAGTTAACAATGTACAATATTTTTAGAAAAAATCATGTTTATTTTTTTAATTTTTCATTGCAGATGATTGGAATCAATATAAATTAGTCAAGCATGACACCAGACAAATAATAATGCATAATACAATCTATTTAAATTGTTGCAAATAATGTTAATTAACAAATAGATAACTTTGGTTTTTTTTATAAATTTTTTTTTGCAGACAAATTTATGTTTATTTAAGTAATCTATGTCGATTTTGGTAAAAAATTATTTTGAATTTAATAATTACCATTGTTATTAACAATCATATAAACAATAATATAGTTATCAATAATCAAGTAGAGCTTTACATGACTTTAAACTCGTTAAAATAGGAAAAATAATTTTTCTTTTTGCAGAAATAAGCCATTTATTTGTTTAAAAAGTAAATAATTTGTTTACAGCAAATGTAATTGTTTGTGCTAATAAATTTTTAAAGTTTCTGAAAGAATATATATATTATATAAACATTTTATGTTTAAAAAATGCCTAAAATGTTTACAACACGGAGAGAAAAGTTGTAGTTAATTCTACTTAACACGTTTAGTAAGTCAGTATGTAGTAATAATAACTGAATATTCAGTTACATTTAAAAAACATTATTTAGTTTCGTTTAGTCGATTTTACTAAACAGTGTTGTCGAAGACACTGAATGCTTAGTTAAACTCACAGAACACTGCGCAGTACACTGTTTTTTCAAAATTGCGCTAATATGTTTGCAGGTAAGTTTCGATATTCACGAAGTGCTTATTTTGAGGTTAGAAATTGAACGAAACGCTTTTATTATTGACAAACATTTCTTTATCAATATAGTAATGCAGTTTTCTATATTTAATTTGAAAAATAATTTCTGTAGTGATTACAGAAAAAATCAAAATAACCCCTTAAAAATATGCAAATTAACTGCTCGAAATTTTTTTGATAATTATGTTTTTGTTTTCTGTTAAAATATAAAAATTTCACGTTGACTTTCTACTACTATTAAAATTATTGCAAAATTGAATGTAGAAAAGAATATTTCAATATTTTTACATTTTACTAAACAGTTTAGTCCATTTGACTTTCTGTGCAGTTGAATTAACTTTTTCCTGAGTAGTCACAATGACTAAACGCCTGTTTAGTAAATCCTACTTCTCTCCGTGAAATGTTAAAGAAACTTTATTATTGTTCATATGATTGTCAATAACAATGGTAATTATTAAATTCAAAATAATTTTTTACCAAAATCGACATAGATCACTTAAATAAACATAAATTTGTCTGCAAAAAAATCCCGACTCAAAATATTTTTTTTATTTTTAAATGAGACGTCTATCACGAACCATTATTTTTTCCCGGATGCCCTTAAAAGTCCTGGAAAAAAATTAATTTTCATAACGCCGTGCTAAAAAGGGCACTTTTTTGCACCTTGTTATGAAAAATATCGTTCGTAACTAGTGCGAGCAGTTGCCAATTTTTGAACGAGCACTTTTTTTGGAACAAACTGTAGGCAAAGCTTCGCTATTTTTAAATCCACAAGAAAATTTTGGTGTTTTTTTGTTTGACTGATAAACTATGAAATTACCACGAATGTTAATAAAAACCCTTCAATTTTTTCTATTACTGACAATAATTTCTGTTTAAATCACTTAATTCTTCAAGAACTATCATAAAATTAATACTTAGAAATTATTTAATGAATAATTTTACTTAAATATTTCTAAATTAATTGAATTTTAAACAACTTAGATTTTTAAAATATTTTAATAATCCAAATTCTTCTGAAATTATTTTTTTTAATTTCTTAATATATATTAAATTAATTATTAAAAATCATGGATTTATAGAAAAATTTTAGTTAAAAACACTAAAAAAATAAAACATTAGAGAAATTATAACTGTTTGCAGAAATTCAATTATGTATGATCAAAATTTTTTTTTAAATTCTTCTCAAAATTTCAATTATCTTTCAAAATAAAAAACAATTCTTCTCCAAGATTCAATTATTTTCAAAAATTTTTACAAAATTCTAAGTGAACGTGAAATTATTGTCATGAATAATACAATTTTTTAGAGGTTCAATTATTTTCATTAATAATAAAACTCATCATAAAATTGCAATCATTTTTTACATTTTTAACAAAATTCTTCGTAAAAATTAAATTTAAAAAAACATTCAATTATTGAATAAATTATTTATTTTTGAGTTTCAATAACTAAATTGTCGTTGAATTTTTTAACAAAAGTTGATTTAAAAATGAATTTCATTTAAAATATTTGATAATAATTAAATATTAAAAGCATTATAACTTGAATTATTAGAAATAATGAAATTTTTAAAAAATTTAATTAAATTTTTTTAGAAATTATTTCAAGTTTTTATTTTCTAAATATTTAATTGAAATTTTTCATTCCAAATAATTGATAATTTATTTCTATTGGAGAAATTTACTTAAAATTGTATTCAAAATAATTAAAATCCTGTGAGGAATTTTAATAATAGAATTACTGCAACAACTTTTATTATATTTTTTAAAAATAATTCAATTCTTTTGAAAAATTTTATTAAAATAGTAGATTTCGAAAATATTTGAATTTTAGCGAAGAATTTCATTATTTGTGAAGTGTAACTAAATTTTTTCGAAAAATTTTTGAAAATAATTACATTTTCGAGGAATTTATTTAAATTTGTATTAAAAATAATTGAAATCCTTAGAAAAATTTTATTATTTATGAAAAAAATTGAATTCTTGCAACGAATTTTATTATATTTTTTAAATAATTGAATTCATGTGAAAAGTTGTATTCCTTGTAAAAGTATTTGAATTCTTGCGAAAGATTTTATAAAAATTGAAATTTTAGAAAAATAATAATTAAATATTTTTTTTAAATAGAACTATTTTCGAATAATTGTAAAATTAGAGAAATTCATAAATGAATGTAATAGAACATTGTTTTCAGTATATTATTTTTAACGTGAATTAGAATATTCTTTAGGCTCAGCGAAAAAGTCATGACTGAAAATCAGGGGAAAACAAAATTAAAATATTTAATATTTTTTTATTAAATTTAGTATGATTTAAACTAAGAAACAAAGCATTCTTTTTATTTGACTTTAATGAAAGTAAAATTAAAAGTTATGAATAAAATTAGAATATATTATTTTTTGTGCTTATTATCGTTTTGGATTATCATTAGTTACCATTTTGAATTTGAAAAATATCTCAAAAAGATTAAAAATTCTTTTTCAAATTTAAGTAGAGTAATAATTTGTATTAAATAATGATTATATTGTTAATAATAAAATAATTAAAACGACTCCATAAGAATCGAATTTTTAACGCAGCGTCTGACTCTTTTCATAGCGGAAAGAAAACATTCAGTCCATCTCTCTCTAATTGCCGATGACGGCCGAACACACGGTCGCTAACTTGTATTAGTAGTGGGAAACGAGAGAGAGTAAGAGATATCGGAAACTCTTCGCCACGCTCTCACCTTCTCTTTTCCCTCTCCTGTATACAATTGCCGTTTTGCTTCTAAGGTGCTTTTCTTCGCGACGCGTCACATTTGTTAATTAACATTGTTTGCAACAATTTAAATAAATTGTATTATGCATTATTATTTGTCTGGTGGTCATGCTAGACTAATTTATATTGATTCCAATCATCTGCAATGAAAAAATAAAAAAATTAAAATGATTTTTTCTAAAAATATTGTACATTGTTAACTTTGAGTAACAAAAAAAATATAAACAATTTAAAATTCAAAAATTGGTTTAGTGGGATATCTTAGAAATTTTATCTCCTTTAATTTAAGACCAAGCCCATAAAAATCCGATAAAATTTGTAGGTTACAGACAATTTTAAACAGTAAATTGTAAAAAATGCTAATGTGCGCGGGGCGAGTTTAACGTCATGTAAAGCTCTACACAGCTGCAGTTTTTAATTAATAACTTTTTTTCTAATTGAGGTTCATTTTTTTTCGAAACGGTTTTACACTTGGAGACATTTAAGGAATAGAATACAATTTTAATTTTTTTGTTAGGACGTGAAGAACATATTTGTTTATTAACATTTTATAAACAAATTATATAAAAAATTATAAAAAATTTAAAAACAAAAAATATATTCAAATAGTGCAATTCAAGACGAAAAAAACCCATATTTTAATTTTAAAATCCGTCAACTGGAACTCGAGAAAAAATTTGTTAATTTAGCAGTACTAAAAAATTCAATTGTTAATAACTTTTACAAAAAATTTTTTTTTGACTTAATATTTTCAGGGATTCTTCTTAGCCATATTAAGCGTCAAAAAAAAATATTTTGGTTAAAAAAGAAAATTTTTTAGTTTTAGGTGATCCGTTTGAGAAATTCTGACCCCTTAAAAAAATTTGGAAGAAGAAGATTTTGAAAAATTTCGAAATGAAAATATTTTCAGTATAATGGAATTTTTTCTTAAGTTATTTTTAAGTATACTTGAAACGTCCGTTAGACATAATTTTTTAATTACTTTTTTATAATGTGTTTTTAAAGTATTTTCTAAAGAATCCAGTGCGTATCAGTTTCAACTAATAAGACTTGTTTGCTTTTAGATTTATCTTATGGTGAAATAGTTAACACGTTTCTTCAACTCAAAGGAAACAGACTAGTTTTCTGTCCTCGCGGTTACACAAGTTCCGTATCAGCCGCCGTCAATTTTTCTCTAATAACCTATACAGCACTGAAACTTTTCTAAAAATTTATTAAAGATTTACTTACAAAATTTGAATTATTTTAAATTTGGTGACATTTGTGTAAATATTTAAATGTCCCTCTTCAATAAATTTTTAACGTGGGACTTTCCTGAACATTTAAATTACATTTTCGTTTAAATATAGATTTAGGCGAAAATTTAGTTCAAATTTTCAGGAAAGTTTCACGATAAACAATTATTATTGAAGTGGGATATTTAAATCTTTATACAATTGTCACTAAATTTTGCAATTAAAATACTCTGAAGTTTGCAAGTAAATCTTTAATAGATTTGTATCAAAGTTTCGGTTCTATGTGAGACTGGGATGGTTTTTCTGTTTTAGAATCTTGATAAAACAAAGTATATGTAATAACCTTCAAGGATAAGAAAGGTAGAGGGAGAATTAATTAATTTTTTTTTAAATCTATCTAACTCTTAATTTTTTATGAAATGATTTCCGACTTTTTCAGAAAAGGTGTTTGTCAAAAAGTGGTAAAAGAATTGTAATTTCTAGAGAAATAGTATATGATTTATCTAAACAGGCAAGGTTGAATTTCTTCAAAAAATTCTCTTATTGTATTCCAGTAGAACAATGCTCCCAACTTTTCTCCGAACAAATTTTTTTTGTTTATTATTCTATATTGTATTACAATGATTTGTATAATATTACATTGCAAAATGCATTAAGAACCTTTAATTTTGTAAAAAAATTTATATTATTAAAAGTTCTTATTTTAAGAAAGTAACGCGGTCAAAAGAGTTATTTTAATTTCTAATGATGAAATGTAATTTATCATTTATTAAATCACATCTACAGAAAACTTAACAGAAATGGGTCAAACTGATATTGCGAGATGCGCTAAAAAAATATTGCGGTTACATATATTTGTAGGTATAAAAGAAAATATTTAAATCAGATAAGTTTAAGTTTTTATTTACAAGTCGTTTTTAGAATTATTTGTGGTGAACTTTTTTGAAAAGGGTTAATTGAGAATTTAAAAAAAATTTTTTTTTTAAAATGTTTAATTTTTTAGTACAAAATGCAAATTATTTTGATTTTCATAGTGCAAAAAATAACTATAAACAAATCTTTCAAAAATTATTTTTTAATAATTTTTGATGATAATTAATTTTTTCAAAGATATCTATAATAAAAATCGTTTTAAATAATTCAAATTTTGTAAAATTAAATTGAAAATAATTAACTTTTTCAAGTATTTCATTACAATCTTAGAAATCTTTAAATATAAATTTAAAAATGAAAATTAGATTCGAATTGTTTTTAATTCAATAACTTTTTACTATTTTTATCAGGTTAATATATATGTGATATTTTTAAAACTGAAGTTGGTTCAAAATGATGAAACAAGAAGACCTAACTTCGTCCTTTAAAAATCACACTTATTAACCTGATAAAAATAGTAAAAAGTTTAAAGTTAATTAATTCGGAAAATAGCTTCTGGACCAAAGAAAATCTTTTTCCAGTGTTTGTATCTAGTGATCAATTAATTATTGCCCAATTTTCGTAATTTTTTATTTTTCTGAAAGGGAGTTATTTACATTTAAAAATCGTAAAAATAAGCAAAATGCCACTTTTAAGTGCTTATTTTTTCACATTTGTGAAGAAAAAAGGAAGAAAGTGATAAGAAAAACTAAAAGTCAATCACAGGTACTTTATATTTGATAAGGATTTATTCAATTTAATGATTTCTCTTCCTCACATTTAGTGAATGAAATTTGCAAAATTAGGTTATTTGCCAAGTGAACTTTAAAATCATTTTTCATTTAATATTTCTTATTATTAATAAATTGATTCTATTAATTTCTAATAATAGACTAAATCATTCTTAATAAATTCCAATAATTTTTTTACGTTTTTATAATAAATTATGTATTTTTTAAAATGTTTTCTAATAGATGAAAAAGTGACAGCTTTTACGACCTCATATACTTTAGATGCTTATTTTACAATAAATATTAAAAATATTTAAAAAATTCTTTTTGTTCAGTGATCCTAATACATTTAAAATCATTTCTGCAAAATATTACAATTTTTTAAAATCAGTCGGCAACGACTTTAGTCGAAATATAATGGAATGACTCATTATTTTCGAAAAATTAGATAAAAATATTTTTAAAAAGTAATTTTCAGAATTCTTTTATCATAATTTTTAAAATTCAATTATCTTCGAACAAATTAAATAAAAATTTACTTTTTTAGACTTACATATATTAAGATTTCGGAGAAACCATGGTCATCATATTTATAATTAAAATTCTTCAAAAATTTGATTATTTCTATTTATATATTTTTAAAAAATTCAATTACTTTTAAGAGATTTAACAAAATTTGAATTGTTTGGTGAAAAATTATGAAGAATTGAGTTTTTGCATTTAAGTAATTGAATTCTAAAAGAACTTTCGGAAAATTATTTAAAATAATTGATGTAGAGATGACATTTAGTTAAAAACTAGCCACAATTCGCGCGTGGCTGACTTCTCACTCACTTTTTAAAATAAAATTAGCAATTTTAAAAATAATAGAACGTAAAAGTTTTTAATTCAAATTATTTTTTATAAAAATAAAATATGAATTCGATATATAGTTTTAATATTATTATAATTTTAACAATCATATATTCTGGCATAGCGAATTTAGGGAAAAGTCAGGAATTTTTATTTAAAGTACTGAATAAAATTAAATTTTTAGAATTCATAAGAAAATTCTGAATTTTTGTCCTTTTTTTGTTTGACTCATAAACTATAAAATAATTACGAATTCTAATACAAAACCTTCAATTTTTACAATTTCTGACAAAAATTTCTTTTTAAATAACTTAAATCTTGAACAACTATCATAAAATAAATAAATTATTTAATGAATAATTTTACTTAAATATTTCAAAATTAATTTAATTTTAAAATAGTTGCGTTTACAATTTTTATAAATAAATGAACTTCAAACAATTTAAATTTAAAATTTTATAAAATTTCAATGTTGAATGAATTTATTAAAAAATTTTAAAGAACTTTAATTTTTAAAAAATTTTAATAATTCAAAATCTTCTAAAATTAGTTAAATTTGTCAATATATATTTAATTAATTATTAAAAATAATGGATTTATAGAAGAATTTTAGTTAAAAACACTAAAAAATGGAATTTTGAAGAAGTTGCAAATGATTGCAAAAATTCAATTATTTTCAAAAAATAAAATTCTTATCGCAAAATTTAATTTTGTCCAAATTTTACAAAAAAATTTCGACAAAATCTCAATTATTATCTTTATAACTAAAAAAATTATTTTTCAAAATTCAATTATTTTTAAAAACTTTATTAAAATTCTTGTCAAAATTTCAATTTCAAAAAATTTTCTCATTTTGATGATTTTCAATATCTACTATTTTAATAAAATTACCCAAAAGAATTCAATTATTTAAAAACAATTTTAATAAAATTCTACGCAAACATTTAATTCTTTTCATAAATAATAAAAATTTCGGAGAAATTTAAATATTTAATCATAATTTTTGTTTAAATTTTCTAATATTTTCAATTTGTCAAACAATATTTAAAAAAAAGTATACACAGTAACTAACTTCAAACTGCGGACAGAATGAATGAAAGAATACGAAAATTAATATAGTTAATTTTAAGTTTGGTAATACCAACACCACGTGATAAATGTTTATCTTTAATTTTAAAAACAATGTTTGTTATAAATTTGTTATAAATAACAAACTTGATACTATTTTGACTATACAGCCAATGCTGTATCATTTGTGAATATTTTAACCACTTATGGAATATGACCTTTCATTTGCAGGTGAGTATTCACATAAGCTATCCGCCCCTGATTTAGATTCTTTCTCGCTTTCCTGACGCTTTTAGCTCATCAGTTCGGCTGCGAGGCAGATCTTTGGTTCGAGTTGTATTCGCGACTGGTAAAGAGGAAAAGCATCTTATTGTTAAGAAATAAAACTTTAGAAAAGAAATATCAATCAAAACGCGGTCCAGAAAGAGAGAGAGAGAGATCAGACTCTATAAAAAGAAGAAGTGAGAAGGGGATGGAAAACGAGCAACGAGGTCGTGCATTCCGAGCATCCTCCACCTCCAGCCTCGGCCGCGAGGTTCGATGTGGTTGTCAGTTTTACCAGAGTGATTCGCTTCTCCCTGAACGTTGTACTCTTGTAGGCAGGCCACCATCCAGGTCGATGATGCAATCCCCATCATCTCATATAAGAGTACACCGCCCATGGTGAGTTGATTTTATAGTTTTGTCCTCTTCGCACGTCAATTGATTCATAATAAAGTGTTCTATATATATATATATTTGCCTACATTAGACCCTACGAAGGTTAAGAACAATCAATACGAACCCTTGAACAATAGCCTTTGTAAATGATGATTAACTCCGAGAACCCAGGTAATATTTTCTTTCCCCCTTCATCGCATGGAAGAATATAGATAAAAGTATGGAACTTGAAGTGTTACTCAGGAATTGAAATCTTTCTTTCTCACACCAAGGGATAATAAATAAGAACTTCTTCATCGTACATCTCTATCTCAATTCAAAATGACAAGACTATCTTCGTCTAATTAATTTTCAAATTACAGTGTATTTTCTTCCTCTTAAACGAATGCCAGAAGGATGTCTTCCTTTACCTAATTTGCATATCTCTTTTCATATAAGGATTATTGATTATTGATACTCTTAGATAGTTCAGAAATTTTTGTTAACAATTGAGTAAATAATGGGTGAAATTTTATTGGTGTCATTTTCCTTCTCATTTGCTCCACAGATATCATACTTCATGTTGGTGTTTATATATTGTGCGGTTATTTCGAGATTGCTCGTCTGTCTATAGATAGAATCAGCGCCCAGCTATAGACAGTGGTTCTGCACTATGTAGCCGAGAGCTGATTTTATCTTTTCATGGCGATGACGAGAGCGCATGTCCACCACACTACCGAGAATAAATCCAGATTTGAATCCGAGATGTGTTAATATATTTTAGTCGTGCCTCTGCACCCCCAACGATGGACCACGTTTTGGGGTCAATTAAACAATATTGTCCTTGAAATAATTTCTACATATTCGAAAATACTACTGATCACAATAACCCTAAACAAATCAAAAGATTTACTTAGTTTTTAATTATCATAAAAACTCAAATAATTAATTACATAATTTAAGTCAATAAAGTAAAAAAACATGTCTTCCCGCAGCAGTGAGCACGAGTACGAACCAATTGCATCTCCACCTCCGCCACCACCACCGCCGGTAGTAAGCATGGTGGCACCGGTGGTTCGAATCACTGATACGGACGTTACGCCTGTGGCAGACAGTGATGATAGTATTGACGACCGAGGACGATTCAACTTAAGGTTGGCCCTCGATGGCGATATAATTTTGCCTCTGGATGGCAAAATTGAAGACAATGCAATGGCAGGACGTGAACTTGGTGAAACAATTGATACCTCAGACGAAATGGAAAGCGAACAACTTCAGGAGAAGTTGGAAGAAAATTTCGCAAGAATTTCTAATTTGGAACAAAATGCTGCTGAAGGGGGGTCTGTGCCTTATCAGGTAAATTTTATATCCTTCAGATGAGGGCATATGTGTTTAAAAATTTATTTTGTTTTTTATTTTCAATTTCTTTCTAATCGACAATATTTACCTTTTATTCTTTTGTCTTAATTAACAAATCTTATCGTCCAATTATTATCCTTCATTCACTTCCCAGTTGAGTGCTTATTTAATTAACAGATCTAAGCAAATAAATGTTCTGCAACTGTAGTCATTAAAATTAAAGTGAAAAAAAGTGGGTCTTATGTTAACTAATTTCTCTGTCTAAATTTGAGTTCGCTGAATCTAAAGTTAGATTTTAAAAATTCAAAATAACTGAATTAGTAAAGAAGGCAAAAATTTGGTACTTTTAATTTGGAAATTTGGATGTTTTATTCATATTCAATAATTTTAAAAACTAAATAACATTTCAAATTCTGAAAATCTAATGTTATATTTGTGTTTCTAGTTCAAATTTTTATGATCTGATAAATAATAAAGGATATTATATGTGATTAATAATTTTTTATTTTTAATCATTTTTAAATGATTTAAATTAAATTATATTTTATTTTTTTGCCTGACTTAGATTAATTCATAATTATTAATCACATATATTAAATATTGACCAAGTTATAACTTCGAAAAAATAATAATAAAGGATATTATTAATTTTAACAAAAATAATATTTCGCGCTATAAAATATGCGAGATTTGATTTTTGTGCTAAATATATAAAAATACACTCTCAACATTCGCATTACATATTACATTTCAAATAGAAGAGGTGGCTCAGTGGGTCAGAATGTTAAAAAAAGTTGGCATAAAATGTATTTTCGATGGAAATTATTAACGTAAAAGATATTAAAGTTTTTGGGTCGCTGATTATGAATATAAAGTCAGTTTTTTAAACTTCAAAATAACGGATCTAATACGAGGGTGTTTTTTAGAAATTAAAAAAAAATGTTAATGCAATCATTCGAAAATAAATATTCGTGGGTTTTTAACGTCGCTGATGACGAATATGAAGTCAGATTTTAAAAATTACAAATAGCGGATTCAATATGGCAGATGTTTTTTGAAAATTTGAACGAATATCGTTTGGAGTTTAATATTTGTGGGTTTTTTAAATCTTGTTATGAATTTTATATTAATTTTTAAAAAATACAGACTTCGCACACATCTACTAAAACCTACTATTTACTACTTTTTTACCATATGCTACTATTTGGGTAATTTTTTAGATTTTAGCTACTAAAAGCTACTACTTCTGGTTTTTTTGTTTGATAATTTCCACAACATAAAACGATTCAATTATTTTCGAAAAATATTCAAAATTTAATTATTTTCAATATCTAATATTTTCATAAAATTTCACAAAAGAATTCAATTATTTAAAAAACAAATTGATAAAAATCATCCAAAATTCAATTTTTTTTTATAAATAATAAAATTTCCACAAAAATTCAATTAATTAAGAATAGCATTTTCAAAAGGATTTCGAAAAAGTCAATTGTTTAACAAAATTTTTATACAATTCTTCACAATAATTATGGAAATTCAATTATTTAATAAAAATTTTTGATAAAATTGTAAGCAAGAATTTAATTATTTTCATAAATAGAACTCATCGAAGAATTTCAATTATTTTTAATATTATTTTAAATTAATTAATCGAAAAATTCAGTTATTTAAAATAAAATTTGCATAATATTATATTTCGAAAAAACTAATTATTTAAAACAATATTTATAAAATTCTTATAAAGAATTCAATTATTTTCAAAAATAACAAAATTTTTTACACAAATTCAATCCTTTTTAAACATTTTAATAAAATTTTTTAAATAATTCACTTATTTTCATATATAATAAAATTCTTCTCAGGAATTCAATTATTTTTGAAAATTTTAAAAAATTCTTAACAAGTATTCAATTATTTTTATAAATAATAAAATTCATCGTAGGATTTCAATTATTTTTAATACAATTTTACAGGAATTGCTGGAAAAATGTAATTATTCTTAAAAATTAAATATCAATTTCTCGAAAAAATCAATTATTTTAAAAAATGTTTTTTTTTAATTCTTTGGAAGAATTCAATTATTTTCAAATATTTTAATAAAAATTTTCGAAAGAAATGAATTTTTTTAAATACAATTTTAATTAACTTTTTTTGAAATAATTCAATTATTCTTTTAGATTTTTATAACATTTTTCCCAAAAATATAATTATTTACATAAATAATTCTTTGAAATAATTTAATTATGTTGATAAATAACAAAATTATTCTCAAAAATTTTTAAATTTTGAGGCATATTAAAAAAATTCTTTCCGAAATTAAATTATTTTCATTAATAACAATATTCCTCACAAAAATTCAATTATTTTTAAAAAGTAAAAAATTTCTTCTTGGAAATTCAATTATTTAAAAAAATTCTAATAAAATCGTTCGCAATAATTTAAGTGTTTTCATAAATAATAGAATTTAATTTATTAGCAGGATAAGAAAGAAGTAAATATTTTGGATGAAAATTAGGAAAAAGTCAGGAAAATAAAATATAGAATAGAATTTTTGTCAGTTTTGTGATGTAAGAGGTCGTTTCTAAATAAAATCTACAATGATTAGTTTTTAATTGTAGACTAATGACAACTATTTATTGAAATTAAAGACACCTATGCGATAAATGATTCGAAAATTGTAAGAATATTCAACCTTTATAAATTAAAAAGTTTAAATTTTTTAAATTTACAATATGGAACGTTTTAAAAACTAAAGTTTTTTCAATTTAATTTTTAAAGGTTACCAAATTTGTGTTATTTTGTAATGCGTCCTATAAAATTCGTTATACTCGAAAAATAGCAAATATTAGCAAAAATTGCAAGCAGATACTGAAACTTGGAATCAAAACATAATGTAAAATTCAAGAATTAACGTTTGGACTAGCTTGGAACATAACTAAAATTATTAATCTTTACAGAAAAATTTTCCAGTTTTAGAATTTCAGAATCTCGTTTCTTTTAAGAATTTTAATAATTTAAAAATTATAACATACCTGAACTTGAAGATTTCATGGTAAATTTTATTTTTTAAGGCATATGTCGTTATGTACATTATAAATTTTATAATTGATGGTATATCACCTAATATTTAATAATTCATTGGTGCTTCGGAGTAATTATTTATTTTTAACCTATGACTTTTAAAAACATCAAGTTATAATAGATATGAAATTCGCAATGCTTTTTAAATCAAAAAACTGAAAAAGAATTTTCTTAAATTTATAATTTACTTCCAATTTTAAAGTGCATAATTTTTTTTACAAATTTACTTTTCTTTATGAGACAATTACCACCCACGAATGTCCTAAATTTTTTATTCAGGTAATTAAAATTACCTTTTTTGTCATTTAAATTGTCACTTTACTTTTACTAAAATAAATTTTTTTTAACTTTAAATTTCATTTCTACCAAAACTAAAATTAATTTTTTTCTTATACTCATTCACTTTTAGCAAAATAAAAATTTTAAATAAGTAATGAATGATATTATGTAAATTAATTAAGATGTAAAGTAAATACAAAAAATTAAATTTATTTATTTATTATTATTCATTTATTCCTGTAGAAAGTGAGCAAATTGAAAAATTTTATTTTCTTCTGGTTTAAGTGAGAATGAGTTTTTGAGTAAGGGTAAAAGTGAATATAATTAATTGAAGGTTTGGTTAATATTAGTCTATGAGGAAAGATGTAATTGATAAGTTTTGTGAGTGAGAGTAAAAATTAATTTTACTTTTTGGTAAAGACGAAAGTGAGCTTCTTAATGAGAATGTAAGTGAAAATAATATAGAATAAATTAATTGTTGTTTTAATAAAAGAGAAAATGTTAGTGTAAGTGAAAAACAATTAATTACACTTTCGGTTTATAAATTATAACTTTACCTCATTAAATTTTTGACCTAGTGAGTGTATGTAAAAATAACTGATTCTAGTTTTTGTGATGTGATGGCATAAGTGACATTTATTCCAGTAGAAAATAACAGGGTTTAAATTGTAGAGGTTTGTTATTTAGTTTTTTAGGTAAGAATCAAATGGTTTTTCTTTTTTTAAAATCGGTTTAGTAGATTTCGAGAAAAGTGTCTCCGATTATAGTCGATTTTGATGACAGACGATTTCGACTGCTTTAAAGCGTACATGTAGTTTTACTGACATGCGACTTTAAAACGTATGTGTAGCTGAGTGAAACTCACTTCAAGACATTTAAAGGTTATAACCTTTAAATGACTCAAAGTAAGTCACCTATCTTAATTAATGACACATTATGTCTCAATACATCGGTTTCAGAAATTTGAAACGCAAAAGTATCTTCTGATTCAATAAGATATTAATAAATGTGTTTCATAGTAAAACACTGAGACAACTCAAAGAAACGCATTGATTCGCCTTAGAGTTGCGAAATATGTTACGTGTTTAATTTTAAAATACAAGAGAAACGCCAATTTTTATAACGTATTAATGTTTTTGTGTACTTTTTCCCGTGGATTTAGACAAAATTTGTTTAATCTATTAAAAAGAGTAAATAAATCTAAGTGTAGAAGCATGATGATTATTTAAACTTAGAGCCACATATTCTTACGTAATAAGAAATATTACAATTAACAAATTATGATTGTCACCAATATGATAAATCTTATTTCTTAAACCATGAAGTAACTCATAAATTTTTAAATTTAAAACATTGTACAGACAAAAATGTTTATCTGACGTATATGCTATTTTGTCTGAACGCTTTCTTAATCTTTTATTTTTTATTGCAGGTGCCAGTGGAAGAAGAAATTCAGAACAAGCAAGCAAATCCTGGATTACAAGAGAAGCTTCGCAATCAAGCTGAAAAGCTGACTTCTCGATTTAAAAATTTCCAAAGGCCTAGTTTCACAGTTCCTACTCGTTGCAAATTTAGTAAAAAGAAACCCGCGCCAGTATCTGTTCCTGAAAACCAAAAAACTAAAAAATTGAACAGAATGGAACGTTTTAAAATGGCACTTCCTGAAAGGCCACGTTTTCAATTTCCTAGTATGTCAAAGTTGAGCTTAAAGAAGCATCCGAAACTTAATATTAAACGTCCTAAAGTGCACCTACCTGCAGCTATCAGTAGCACTCTGAAACGCACGCCTTCTTCGCGAGTGAAACAAAAACAACAATCAACGAAATCTTCTTACGGATCTCACAAAAATATTTTTTCACATTTTTCAAGTTGTCAGAAAATTTTTGATTGGAAGGCAAAAAATAAAGATGAATATACTACATCGTCACCAAAAGAAACACGTGCTCATGTTATCGACAGTTTCACTTATCCGCGCGCTAAGAATACCCTTAAGGATCGGGGGAATCAAGAATTTAAAGAAAATGAATTCTTAGATGAGGACATGTGTGATCAAAAAGTTGCAATAGAAAGAACAAGACCATGGAGACATGCATCTCTAGAAGAACCGCGATTAGCTTTTAGAATTCAGTCATCAGAATCTCATGAGGAATCAGAAAATTTACCTTGGGAGATTGAACAAAAAACATTTATTTATCAGGAAGAAATACAATTCGCTGATTATGAAGAAGATTCTCAGGAACAACCCTGCCAAACAGAAGACAATATGGAGACAGAAAAAGATGATAATTATAACGGTGAAGAAGAATATAAATTAAGGGTTATAAGACTGAAACAAATCGAAGATTTTAGAAACAACGACAATAATAAGTTTGAAGAATCTACTCCATCATTAGAGATTAATCAAATTGAAATTAGGAATATGTCTTACGAAGAAAATTCTCCAGGGCCTTCAAATGCTGAACAACAATCAAGTGAAAGTTCCTATGGAAAGCCTAGTCATATTATTCAAGAGACAGATTCAGACAATTTTTCAATTCATGACGATAATAGTCACGATAATATGAATGTAAAAATGTATATTGATCGAAATTTACATAAATTTCACGAAGATAAGTACACAAATTCACTTACTGACTTCAACGAACCCCCTGTACCACCTCAAAGACCTTATCGCACTAAATCATTAAGAAAAAGAAAAGAGAAATTTTTGAAGTCATTTAAAGATTCACCACCTATGCATACAAGAAATGATCAAATATTACACTACAGTGATCTATCATTGGAACACTTAAGTCGAAGGGACAGCTTCTCAAATTCTACTCACAGAATAGTTTATCGAGCAGAAACTATATCTCGTGAACAATCTCCAATAGATTATTTAGATGATATCGTAGTTTTAAAGCCTATACGCAGAAAGTCAAAAAGTTCCATTCACAGTCAAGCTGAATCTCATATTGGATCTACAAAGAATTCTGTTGATGGTACTACAACAGAATTGTTTTCACCAATTGTTCCTTGTCGTAGGAAACGAAGTCGACATCAGAATATAAATGGAGTAATTGATACAGAAAATGCAATAAACAATTCTATTTGCAATGGCCATAATAATATTTTGCAAAATTCCGTACATGATGAACTGTCATCAAACAAGCACTTCATGTATTTCCCACTTGATACAGAAAGGGAAAAAAACTTTTTACAAAATGTTGAAGGTGAAATGTTTCAAGTTCCACCTATACCTCCAAAAAGAAGATCGCGGTCTAGGACTGCTTCTTTTACAACAGATAAAAACCACTCTTTGCATGATGTCGAATCGATTTCAGAAGTATATCTTGCAGATTGTGATATGGCTCAAGCTGATCTTCATGAACAGTCACCTGGCTATGCTGTTATAGATAAACGTGAAAAGTCGTCACATGTTCCTCCACCTAGACAACGAAGACACAAAAGTGCTACAAATCCGAGACCTTCAACGCCTAAACGTACACAAAGAGCCTACAGCACATTAAGTCACGTGAAAAACAATATACCTAAAGCAGAAAATATAATTAATTCGTCGGAGGATGTTACACAATATGTTAACATTGATTCAGATGAAGAACATAAAAATTTCAAAAGTGAATTTCTCAATAAAGTTCAAAGTCGTCCTTTACCAGCTCCACCAAGGCCACCTAGATTACAGAAATTATCAAAATCAAGTGAATATTACGAACCGGAAAACGTGCGTGACAGTGGAGAAGCGGTTGCTTCTACACAGACTGATCCACTATCAGATGACGAAGTAATAGAAGAAGAAGTAACCCAAGCTAAGCTTGTTATGTCCCACTCAAGACATGGTTCACAGATATTAATTTCGACTGAACGAATTCCAACGCCAACTCTTCGACCAACAACGCCCTCATTACAAATTTCAGATCAACCGCTTGAAAATGATGATTTAGATCACTTAGAAAAACCTATGAGTAAATCAGAGGAAAATATTCCAGACAAAAATGATATTTTGCGAACAGCTTTACTATCTGATGAACCAATACGAATTAATAACCTAGAAGTTGGAGATTTACGAGTGGACCGACTCAGTGTTTCTCAATTAGAGGCATTTAAAATTGCAGCTTCTGAAATTGATGCGATGGTTGTTTCAGCTTCTGAACTAAGAAGGGAAGGAAGTTATAAAGAAAGTGAAATAAGTCAATCGTTGCTAGAAGAATTATTAGCTATTAGAAATCGTTTAGAAACTGTAGCACAATTCCAAGAAAGACCACGTTCCACAACAGAAGATGCATGTACAGCTACAAATGACGAAGAAATTAATATACCAGGCGATTTACAAGTTTCAGATGAAGTTCTACCGAGTCCTTTGCAACATGTTGAATCAGATGCAGAAACAGGGTCAGGTAATGTAGAAATAATAAAAATGAAAGTCAATAAAGTAGTTGAGCAAATGGCGCGATCATCTGCACAAATAGAAATTTTACAAGATCAGATTTTGCAGGTAAAAAGTCTGAAACCTGAGAGTGAAATCAGACCTGAGATGGACCTTGCAACTTCACGTGAAACATCTGTAGAAAAAGATGCGTTACTCTGTCAGAAAGTAAGAAGCAGTTCAATAACCTCAACACCACCTAGTGGAAAAGATTTTAAAATTCCATCTCATGCAAAATCTCTAACACCAGTAACAGACACTTCAGAAATACGACCAACTCATCGAACAACTTTGGAAATGTTATCACACCAAACAATTACTCCACACATTGAAGGAAGAGAATGTACAATTGAAACCTCACAAATTCCTGTTCATTTTTTTTCATTAGCTTCACCTATTCCACCGCAAGCTGAAACAGAAATCAGTCTTACAGAAACCACTCGACAAATGTTCAGAGCAATTCGTATCATTGGGGTCAGAAATTTGAGGCACATGGTAAATTACATTGCCTTAAAAGTGGGCAGGGAAGATGCAAGTGACAAAATTCGAGAAGTAGAATTAGTTTTGTGTGCCTTGCTACTGATAGTTGCTGGATTGTTAATTATATCGTTTGGAAGTCCACGAAATGTAACCCACCACCATCACTGGGATTATTTCAATCCACCACAATAATAATCCTATATCTACTTCATCCACCAGCAACATAAAATTATTATTTCTTTAAAATATGAAATTTAAATTGATATATTCTTTTTATTACAAATTTGTCTACATTGCTAAACTTTAATAGCTAGTGATAATCAAAATTAAATTTGACTTTATTATCTTCTTTCTACGAAATAAAAATTAATTTTTGACGAACAATATTTTATATTTTAAGAAAAAATTGTATAAAAGTTGTAAAATAAGTTCAAATTTGTTTTTCAATTTTTAATGTATACAACAATCGATTCACAAAATATTTTCTAATGGAAGAATAGGAAACCTTTTTGAAATAAAATTAGCCTTAAAAACTGAAATCCTTATAATCATAATTCTTTGCAGAGGACTTTATATTAAAATGCACTTTTTATTATAAATTTTTTACTACATGCCCGAATAGCAACGGATATTTCAAGATGATCGATGGACGTCCTATAAGTATACGGAAATTTCAATATCCCTAAGATTTCGGGTAGGTTTTCAATGCCCCATAAATAACCTAATTCCCACATACCTATGGTTTTTCCTTGGACATTATGAAAATTTAGGTGCTGTGTAGAGTTAGTTATAAATTTAAAACAATATGATGGCAACAACACTTCTATTACCTCTCTCTACTCTAATAAACACTAAGTTATTGTACAAGTCAACTTGTCTAAGTTATTATTTCATCAATCAAATATAAATAAAATTAGGGATATCTATAATTGAAGGGCTCCATAGAATAAGGAGACGAACGCGTGGTTTGGAAGGGATATTACCAGTCGGGTAGCAGTGGCAAGCCTTGAGCCTCTTACTGCTCCTTGACTGGTATTATCCCTTCCAACCACGTTCTCGTCCCTTTATTCTATAAAGCCCCTCAATTAATAATATTGACAATGAATAAAATTTGTCGGTTCGAAGATTTGAACCCTCAAGTTCCATTGTCGGAGACAAACAGCTTGTCCGCTCAGCTGTTTAAACTGTACTATGACATTCGAATTTGAGAAGCACTTATCTCAAAGTGTTGCAAAATTCAGAGGAATTGAAAAATTACAAAATATTAAAATGGAATAGACAGAAATTGAACTTACCGAGTATCACACAGTACCCAGGTGCGAATTTTGGTCGGCCGCCAGAGTTGGAAGGTCGGGCGCAGGTCGGCCCATCTATGGCTGCCAATAGGTCGGCAGCCAAAGTCGGGCCGACTTTGGTTACTGTTTCCACCCAAGTTTGGGCCGACTATGGGTGCCAAAGTTTAGAGAACCTAATTTTAGTTGGTCGGGCCGACTCTGGCCTCAGTCGGGCCGATGGTCGGTAAAACTATGGCAGCCAGAGTTTAGAGAACCTAATTTTAGTTGGTCGGGCCGACTCTGGCCTGAGTCGGGCCGATGGTCGGCTAAAGTATGGCAGCCAGAGTTTAAAAAGGTTAATTTCTGTTGGTCGGGCCGACTTTGGCCTGAGTCGGGCCGATGGTGGGTTAAACTATGGCAGCCAGAGTTTAAAAAGGTTAATTTCTGTTGGTCGGGCCGACTTTGGCCTGAGTCGGGCCGATGGTGGGTTAAACTATGGCAGCCAGAGTTTAAAAAACCTAATTTCACTTGGTCGGGCCGACTTTGGCCAGAGTCGGGCCGATGGTGGGTTAAACTATGGCAGCCAGAGTTTAAAAAACCTAATTTCAATTGGTCGGGCCGACTCTGGCCTGAGTCGGGCCGACGGTCGGTAAAACTATGGCAGCCAGAGTTTAAAAAGGTTAATTTCTGTTGGTCGGGCCGACTTTGGCCTGAGTCGGGCCGATGGTGGGTTAAACTATGGCAGCCAGAGTTTAAAAAACCTAATTTCAATTGGTCGGGCCGACTTTGGCCTGAGTCGGGCCGATGGTGGGTTAAACTATGGCAGCCAGAGTTTAAAAAACCTAATTTCACTTGGTCGGGCCGACTTTGGCCAGAGTCGGGCCGATGGTGGGTTAAACTATGGCAGCCAGAGTTTAAAAAACCTAATTTCAATTGGTCGGGCCGACTCTGGCCTGAGTCGGGCCGACGGTCGGTAAAACTATGGCAGCCAGAGTTTAAAAAGGTTAATTTCTGTTGGTCGGGCCGACGGTCGGTAAAACTATGGCAGCCAGAGTTTAGAGAACCTAATTTTAGTTGGTCGGGCCGACTCTGGCCTGAGTCGGGCCGATGGTGGGTTAAACTATGGCAGCCAGAGTTTAAAAAACCTAATTTCAATTGGTCGGGCCGACTCTGGCCTGAGTCGGGCCGACGGTCGGTAAAACTATGGCAGCCAGAGTGCAAAAAACCTAATTTCACTTGGTCGGGCCGACTTTGGCCAGAGTCGGGCCGATGGTCAGTTTGAAGTTGCAGCTTATAAAATCATTTTTGTTCTTAGGCTTTCATGTAAGCGTAGCGTAATGGTTAGCGTGTTAGACTTCGGTGCGTTAGGTTGCGAGTTCGATTCCTGCGAGCGTTAGAAATTTTAATTTGTATTTATGTGTAAGATTGCGTTTAGTGTTAAGATGTATACAATAAACAAATAAATAATGAATAATAATAATTAATAATAATAATAAATAATTAATAATTTTTTGCAATCGGTCGGCCGACTTTTGGCTGCCAAGGTCGGCACGACCAAGGTTGCCAAAGTGAATCCGACCTTCTTTCTCATGGTCGGCAAAGCTTTGGCACCCCTGGTCGGTCCGACTTTGGCAGCCATAGTCGGCCCGACCATGTCAGCCACTGGACGGCGGGTGTTACAATTCGCTAGTTCGGCCGACCTTTGGCTGCCAAGGTCGGCACGACCATGGTTGCCAAAGTCAAGCCGACATTCTTTCACATGGTTGGCAAAACTTTGGCACCCCTGGTCGGTCCGACTTTGGCAGCCATAGTCGGCCCGACCATGTCAGCCACTGGACGGCGGGTGTTACAATTCGCTAGTTCGGCCGACCTTTGGTTGCCAAGGTCGGCACGACTATCCACTTGGTCGGCGCGACCATGGCCCGACCAACTTTTCGCACCTGGGTATTTCGGAATTCACAAAAATTCAAAAATTAAAGAAATATTAAAACGGAATTGATTGGAATACACTTTCAAGAAATCTTTGCCTGAAAAAGGAATACATAGGAATTGGACAGAAACGGAATTCAAAAAAATTGATAATTTAACATTTTCTGTAAAAAGTTAAAAATGTTCAATTCTTCTCAATTCCTTACTTCTTACTGGGGACTTTACTCCTTGTCGTTAGCTATCAGAAAGCGACATTTTTGTGCATGTGAGATAAAAATTTATTTTAATATTTTTTTGCTTATTTGTCCCTAACACTATAAATTTTTTGTTTGAAACTAACTGTCCTTTCTTTAAAAATTCTAACGGAGGAAGTGGTTCTTAGCAATTAGCAACAACGGATGCTTTGGTAAGCATTATTATAATAATATATTTTTGCTATTAAATTTGATTGCTATTTTATTGCTATTAAATATTCAATAAAATTTTTTTAGTCATCTTGGGCGTAAGTTATGAGTCAAAACCAAAGGGTGCCCACAGCCGAACCTTTTTCCCTAATATTTCAGCTACACAGGAAGCGGTTAATATGTTTCAACATTTCCACAATTTAATTAAGTTTTTAAAAATGAATAGAATTTCTTTCAAATTGATATTTGTTGAATGTTTTTTTCCCTTTTTCCGTAATATACAGCCTTTCTGATAGAAAATTTAGTCTTTCTTTAGAATCCATTGGAAAAGCTTTAAAAGGCAAAAATACAAATTTTATTTTGTACATTTTTGTCAGAAATTTCTTGCTATTCAAAGAACTCATTTTTAAAAATGTCAAAGAATGAAAATTTTATTTTTTCTTCAACTTTTAAATTAAAGTTTATGTTTATTTATTTCCCAAATGCTCAAATTCCCGGAAACCTTTTCCCAAAAAGAAAATTCCACGAATGTATAATTTCCTGAAAAATATACGAACCCGAAAAAATTTGATTTTATTATTGGTATTTTATAAAGTTTGATTTAAAATGGATAATGCTGTAAAAATTGGGACTTTATACCGCCGCATACAAACTGAAGGACTACAGGAAGCTTATAACCACGTGACCAGTCTAGAAATAAAGAATTTTACACGCATGATGATGGCTGTTGCTTTCGTCCAGCCAGATCGTGTTAAAACAACTTTTCAGCTTCTCGTCAATGAAGCTCTCGAGGAACTGCTTCCTACTTTTGACTATTTCGAGGAAAATTATGTAAATGGAAGACCAGGTCGAGAACGAAGGAGAGCAATTCTTCCTTGTTTCCCTATAAATATTTGGAACTATTGCGAATCAACAGTGCAAAGAAATCTTCGCACCAATAAAGATTTAGTAAAGGATGGCACACTAAATTTTTTTACTGATAGGGAAACACCACCCCGATTTATATTTGATTCTTACAGAAATTCGAAAGGAACAAGCGGATACAAAGATATCTGTTGCAGAGTTAATTTTGGGAAGGCCCATCAAAGCAGCCCCCAAAAAGAAACGGGAAACTTATAATATTTAAAAATAATTATCTTACTACATTGCCCTTTCATTTTAATTTATTTTTAATTTTTTAGTTCACTATATGTGTCCTGACGCAGTGAAAGGGACCTTACGTCCAAAAAATTAATTTTTAGTTATATTTTTAGTTACTAAAAATTATCTACATTCTTTCAATCGATAAAATGACAATAATAACACAAAATCAATTTTTTGGGCGTAAGGTCCCTTTCACCGTGTCAGGGTACATATTTTATATATTTCATATATTTGCATACCCAAGTTTTATCTTTATACTTTTTAGAACCGGATACAGTAATGAATTATTGAGTTCTTAAATCACTTTATTTATTTTCGCGAAAAAAGGACATTCAGGAAAAAGGTAGCTACAAACCAGGTAGGTTTGTAGCCACTGCACCTATTTTGACTAGTCTCATGACATTCTTGACAAATAATTTTTCAAAGATTTCGACGCCTCCCGTTAATAAAATGCATTTTCAAAGTCCAGTGCAATATAATCCTAACACAAAATAAAATGCAATTTGAAGTTGCCTAAAACTCCCTGAAATAAAATTCTTATTCAACCTCCAATGCAATAAAATGCTTATTCGCATTAAAAAAGACAAATGCAAACCGGGTCAAATAAATATTTTTATGACATATATGTTTTTACTTTGACAACTGTCAGTTTAACTTTATTTTGTATTTTATGAAACGTTTCTGGAATACAAATTAATGAAATAAATAATAAATAAAATTAATTAACCAATTATGGATTCGAAAGAATCAACTTCAAGCGGTAAGTATTTTAAATAAGAATATTAAAAGTATATTGATTTTGATATACACAAATGTTTATTTTGGTTTTAAGAACCAAAACTATAATTATATAGGAAAAAAATATTAAAAATTTTTTTTATAATGTAAATAAAGATGAAGTTTACATTTTTATTTTCTAGAAATTAAAACATCTTTTATTCTGTAGGTTATTTTAATTGAATAAGTTTAATTTAATAGAAAAGTATGTTAACACAAAAACGTTTTAATAATATAACAATTAACACCACAGTGTGAAAAATTTTAAAAAAGAATAATTTAATCATTTTCGAATATTTCGCCTAGTAACAATCAATCATCATTTTTAAATTAAGATATTCCACGAAATAAATCAAATCATTTAGATGCGAGACAAAAATTTCCGAAGGTACAAGAAAAAATTTGTTTCAAGACTATTGGAGTATATATTAATAATAATTATAATATAATTTTAATCACATAATGGAGGAATTATTGAACTGTTATAATTTACTTTAGATAACCAAAGTTATCGTGAAATAAATGTTTTGACACTCTGATAGTCATTTATTTATTTAATGTAAAAGGTAAAAGGTGCGGGAGAAAAATTGCAAAAGACACGAGAGTGTAAAAGAACTGAATGCAAAAGATCCGAGAGTCGAGTGTATTTTCTTTTTGACCAAAAATATTTAATCAAAATATTATATTAAGAAAATTGTCAGTCAGCAGTTTGTTAGCAATCAACTGTTTCTTACAAAATTTAAGAAAAAATTAATTTCAAGTATGGAAATGTTAAAAGATACAAAGAATTATATCAAAAATGGTGTTAGTTATAAAATAATTCAAACCAATAAATACTAGTGCATTACATAAGTTTAAGAATAAACCATGCTAAAAGTTTAAACACATTGCACAAATAAAGGTTTGTTCTCTCTTATTTTCTCTCTTTCTATTATAAGAAATATTGTTGAAATTTCTGTTTCTATTTACTCCGAATTTCCAGTTTTTAGGGGTAAATAAAAACATTCTTCTATTTTTAATTAAAGTTTACAAAATGAAAAATTCAAAGTTGATTTTTGTTGTAGTATTAATAAGAGATAATTATTAATATAAATTTTTAGTTAATTTGTTTCCAAATCCGATTGATGCGATGTTATTGAAATATTGATTTCTGTAAAATCAAGATTAAGATTAAAATTAGTTTTATTACTATTTTTTAATAAATAAATAACTTTTTCAGTGTTATCATTTATAAAAAGTTTTTTTATTCAAACTCAAAACCAGTTGAGATTAAACCGGAATTGATTAAAGTAAAACTGAAATTAGTAACACCAGAACTAGATAAACCTGAACGTAATAAAATAGAACAAGTTAATGATTTAATACAATTAAAGACAGTTGAAAAAAAGCAGAAAATGAAGTGAAAAAAATGAAAGATGTGGATAAATTGAAAGAGGAAAAGAAAAAAAATTCAGAAAGAAATTTAAGAGGGAGAAATAAAGAGAAAGAAAATAAAAGGTTTCAATAAAATTTAATTGTTTAATTTAAAAATTTTTTGTCTTTAAAAATATAACTATTTAGAATAAATTAAAAAATTAAAATTATAAAATAATATTATATTTTAAACAATTAAAAAAACTAATTTAATTTTATCTAAATATAATTTTTTTGTCACAAAACAATTTTAGTAGAAGACATATGATTTTAATTTTCTTTGTAATATATAAAGTATGGAATACCTATTTAATTTATTAAAATAATTAGTTTTCTAATTTTCATTATTATAAAAAGTTTTCTTTATTTAAATAAGTGAAATATGACTAATTTCCAGTAAAAATAATTGTTTAAGTAGTTTGATTTTTTATAATAATAATATTATATTATTATAATATAATTATTATTATTACCAATAATACAGTTTTAAATGTTTATTTATTATTTACACAGGAAAAAATGAAGAAGATTCAAACAAACAGGAAAAGAGAAAAAATAAAGACTAGTTTTTATTTCTAGAAAGTTCATTCAGTTAAATTATATCAATTCTTCAAATGTAAATAAACAAATCTTTTTATCAATCAAATTTATTAAAGTAAATTTATTAAAATAAAAAAAATATGCAGTATCTAAAGAAAAATAATATTATTATTATTAATAATACAATTTTCAAATTAAATAATTATTTTCATAATATTTTAAGAATGTAATTTATTGAATTCTATTTGTGAATTTTTATAATTGGTTTATCTTTTTATATTTTATTATTCTTTTGTTTGTTTATAAATTAATTATATAAATTAATCTTGAATTTTTAATAATTTAAAATTAAAATAAATTAAAATATATTTTGTAGTATAACAAATAAGGTAAATGTTCCTATTATGGAACACATTAAATTTTTGACCCTATTATGGAACAACGAAAAATATTTCGAAATTAAAGTAGAAAATATGTTTCTCATCAATTAAAAGTGTTATTATTAGAAGATTTGATATATATTTGCACTATTAACTCAATTACAATAGTATTCATATTATAATTCTTTTTTTAAAAATGTTTTCATCATGTTTGGTCAGAGATGGGACAAATGTAGACAAAAATACGAACCTTGTTAGGGGAAATACAGTGCAACTGTGAAATTCAAATTGTCATATTTATTATAAATATGACAAAATGTAATTAACGAAAATTAATTTTTTGATTATTTATAACTTCGAAATTCATAATTCAGGAACCATTTTCCCAAAAAGTTAAAAAATTGTTTTAAATTATGCATGTTTCATAATACATACATTTTATATTAAAATGTCCTTATTTATGGAACGCCTGTTTCATGGTTACGTTCCACTATTTCTCAGCTGCGCATATTAATGGAACACGAATCATGTTTACTTTATTGCACTGATTTTCCACGATTTTTCACTTATTTCACTAATAAAAATTTAGTTTTTATAGTTTTACTTGATGCAAAGGTGTAAAGTGATTGTAGCATAATATTATTTATTCGTCGGATCAAGTAAGTATTTCATTTTCATATACCATTATCTTAGTTTACGTGCACCTAACCTCAAAAATCTGTTAGTAAATATGCAGTGTCATATGAAAATTTTTATTATCAATTAATTTATTGAATATTTTTTTCAGAAATGAAGGTAAATAAGAATAAAAAAAATGTGGATGTAAAATTAAAAGATTCTAAAAAGAAAAAGAATGTTAATAATCTATTGAAATCGAAGGTGAAGAAAGTCAAAATAAAAAAAGGAGCCGTATCAGTTAAAAGTTTACAAAATAAAATCACAAAGGAGAAACAAACCAGAAAAAAATATTCTTCAGAAGCTTTAGAGAGAGGTATTTTAGCTGTGAAACATGGAGTAAATCTTCGAAAAGCAGCAAGTGAGTGTGGAGTGCCAGCTTCAACTTTGTGTAGAAAAGTGAATTGCCCAAATAAAAGTGAGAGAAGATCAGGTCCACCAACAGTTTTATCGGAAAATATTGAACATAATATAGTAAATTGGATGATTCATAGGTCGAAAACTGGATCTCCAGTTAACAAAAACGAACTTTTGGATTCTATTCAATCTTATTTAAACTTCGAAAGAAAAGAAACTCCATTTAAAGATAACAGACCGGGTCGCAGTTGGTTTGACCATTTTATGAAACGATATCCAAATGTAACTGTGAGGAAAGCTCAGAATCTAACAGCTGCGCGTGCAGCAGTTACAGAAGAAGATCTACGGGAGTGGTTTGAAGAGATCCGTCTTTACCTCGAAGAAAATGCATTATTGAATTTACCTCCTTCAAACATTTTTAATTGTGATGAGACCAGTATGGAATTGTGTCCAGCTACAACAAGAGTATTTGCAGAAAAAGGGTCGAAAACTGTGTATAATATTATTGATGGGTCTGGCAAGGAATGTTATACAGCATTATTTATGTTCGGCGCAGATGGAAGACGAGCTCCACCAATGCTCATGTTCAAGGGTAAAACAAAGATTTCCAAAAATATTCTACAACACACACCAAGCGATTGGGGACTTGGAATATCCGAAAATGGCTGGATGACAGCAGATAGTTTTCACGAATATTTCACTATGGTTTTTTATCCTTGGCTTACAAAAGAGGACACAAAGTTTCCTATACTTGTGTATATGGATGGCCATGCCTCGCACATATCGATTCCTTTATTGTCTTTTTGTAGAGAAAAACAAATTCATCTGATTTTATTATTTCCAAATTCTACTCATCTGATACAACCTCTTGATATTGCATATTTTCATCCATTGAAAAATTTGTGGAGAGAAATGGTTCCAATCTGGAAGAGAACAAGTAATGCTTCTGAAGTGACGAAAGAAAATTTCCCAGCTGTTTTAAAATTGACAGTAGATTCTTATAAAGATGAAGCTAAAACAGTTATTAGTGGATTTAAAAGAGCTGGATTGGTTCCTTTCAACCCTGATGCTGTCAACTACAATATTTTAGATAAAAGAAAGGAAAGTGTCCAAAACTAAAAATAAAAATCAGGTACATATTGGTGATGTTTCCGTATCAAAAATGGAATATTTGGAGCATTTCGAAAGAACATTAGATCCTGGAGTGAAATTGTTATTCGAGACTAGTGAAACTGGACAATCGTGGATTGGTCCACTTGAAATGAAAGGATTATATGATTATTGGTTAAAAATGAAAAAAGCAGCTTGTGGTATTTGAATACTATCTATTTTTAATTTATTTTAATGATATTTCGAATAATTAATTTAATAATCAACGTTAATAATTTTTACAATATAGTTATATAAATCGTTTCGTATTGAAACAGAATGTCAACGTGATCGATTTTTTTAAAACAGATTTTTATTCATATAATTAAAGTTTTTAAATTGTAATTAATAATAAGATATCTTTGTAGATGTAGAAACTCAAGCGACAACAAGAAAAAGAGTCAATATCATTACAAATGAAAATCTTGAAAATCTTTCTGAGTATGTACAAGGTGAAGTAAATAATTTACTGAGAAATGTTACAGCCGAAAAAGTCCAACAGAACGAAAATTTGCAACTCAATTTAGACAAGTCTGAAAATTTCCAGTCGAATGAAATTATCGTTTTAAAAGAAGTCTCTCCAGCAATATTAGAGAACTTAGTTGATACAAATTCGATTGAAATATTGATTGATAATGATTTACCGTTTACTGAAGAAGAATCTCGTAATTCTATGTTTTCATTAGACCTTACTGGAGTTTGTAATGATAATATTAATGTTGACCAAACAGTAACCAAGCACATGGAGATAATCACCGAAAATGGAAATATTAATGGTAAGAATTTATAATGCATATTCAAAAATTAACTTATGAATATTTTGTTAATTAAATCTGAAATTCTTATATATATGCTTAGATATAAATGTTATTAAGGATAGTTCTCTGGATCTAAGTGAAGTTCCACAATCTGAAGTTTTATACAGCACAAATTCCAATGTCGCCCAGTTTGAAAATTTCGAAAACGTGGAAACTCGATTTCTCGAGAATCATGGATCTAAAGATCTTGTGAATGACACATCAACGAAAATTCAGGACGAAAATAATATAAGTAAGTTGATTAAATCTAAATTTGTTACAATTATATTATTGATAAATTAATATTTATTTATTTAATTAGAAATATTAAAACAATTAAAAAATTTTTTAGATGCAGAAAATTCTCGCGAAACCTTCGACAATTCATTTTTATTCCCGACAAAGTACCTTCCAAAAAAGAGAAAAAGTGAAATTGAAAAAAAAGGAAAACCCAAAAAACCATCTGTAGCTACTTGTGATACAAGGTGGATTGAAATGATGGAATCAGAAAAAGAAAAGGAAAATAAAGAACTAGAGCAACGACAAAGAAAAGCTCTGCAAGATGAAAAAAAAGATTTAAATGAAAAAAAGAAAAAATTGGACGATGAAATTAAACAAATACAAGCTAAGTTAAAAAGACCACCAAAGCAAGCAAAAAAAACATTGAAAATAAAGCAAGAGAAAAAATAGTGAATTATATTACTTAAGTATTTCTAAGTCAAAATTGGTTGATTCGTTCTAATGAAAGATTTTTAATGTAAAAGAACTTTACCGACTGTTTTATATTGAAAAATAAACAATTAATTATTTAGATGTTTAAATATTATTTGATTTACTATTTTCTTAACCCTTGCTGACAAAAACTAAAGAGAATTATGTACAAATAGCTCAAATTAGAATAAATATTAATGTTCCATTAATAGGGGCATTAATTATGGAACACCCATACAGGAGTGAAAATGGCGTTTCATAATACATGCATTCTACCGTTACAAAAATTGTTTAATTAAAAAAAGAAAATCGATTAAAATCATGTGTAAAAAATGTTTTTGGAATCTATAAAGATAGGACAATAGATTCATAGTTGACTATTTTTAATTTATTTAACTGTTTACTACAAAAAAAAATTAATTTTTAGACAATTGAAAAAGTGTTCCATAATAGGGACATTTACCTTAATAACACAGGCCTCAAAATTTTTTTCGAGAAAATATACATTGATATATATGTAGGGGAGGGTTGTCCCATACCGACCCCTCGTACCATACCGACCCCCTTATGTTTCTTGAAGATGGTACCACTAAAAAATTCGCCAGTACCATCAGTCGAACACTTTTTATCAATGCGTTTGATTTCATTCTGAAGACTCAAGCAATATTAGATTTTAGCATTGTTTAAATTAATTTTTGACCTATACGGAATTCGAGCTAACAGTGTTTTTTGAATACAGGAAAATTTTTACGAAATTAATTTTGATTGTGTATGACCTTAACTTTAACGCACAACATTCAAATTAAATTGATTCCATTGATATAAGTGATTGACAAAACATTTTGTGAAAATAGTGGGGGTGGTCCGAAACCGACCCTCAAGGGGTGGTCCCAACTCGACCCCCATATTTTTACAATGTAATTGTTTATTCTCTTCTTCCTACTTGTTCAAATGAAGTGAGGATAGGTTTTGCATATTATTACTTTTATTTTTTAGGAATTTATAAAATATTTTACTAGCAATCACAGCACTTACCTATTACTTAACTTTTATTCTCTTTTGGTTAAAAATTTTATTCATTGTCAGTTGTAAAATGTTCTTGACAAGGCGATATGAATTAAGAAAAGGTGTACTTTTCGACATCTTTGAAAGCAGTTAAGTACGAAAACGAAAAACCGGACAAGTGCGAGTAGAACTCGTACTAAAACCTAGGGTTCCGTACCCTCCATAAAAACTTCTAATTTTCTTTCTTTTAAAAATAAATATATATCAATTCCAATTCAATTTGAAGTTACTCTGTTTTGAAAATATAAACAAAATCATATTTAATGATTGAATTAATAAAAAAACAAATTTAATTTTTAAATATTTTTTTAAAAGATTATTTTTAAAAAATAGTGAATTAATAATGATTACTAAATATAAAACTAAATCAAATAAATTTTCTGTTATTGAAATTAAATAAATTATTTTGAACAAATTAAAACAATTTATTAATATTATGTAATTTTAATTACAAATATAGTAAATAATATAATAACTATATTATTCTTAATAATAATATTAATAATAATTGTATTATTCTTAATTATAAAAATACTTTCATTTGCTTCAATAATAATAATAATAATAACGAAAGTAATTTCTTCTGCAAATTATTAATAATCAACACTCGCTTCATTGAACAGCTATAAAAAATATTTGATTAATTAAATTAAATTTGAATTTAAAAATTTACATTTGTAAATTAATTAATATATAAATATTATATTTCGAATTTAATAAATTTTTTATTAAACTCAAAACAAATTTTTGATAAATATATAAAATTAATTTTTTTATATTTAATTTATATTATTTATTTTATATAAAATACCCTTCTAAATTATTGCCTGCCTAATCGCCATTGTGGATAAATTTCAAATGCTGGATGCATTGCACGTGGTGCATTCATTCCAAAATATTCTTCACGTGGGATATATTCATATTGTGTACGAGGTGCATATACTTCTTGTGGAGTGTACTGTGCACGAGATGCGTAATGTTCCGGCAGGTTATACTGTACACGAGGTGCGTAAGCTTCGCGCGGAGTGTACTGAGCTCGAGATGCGTATTCTTCCGGCAGGTTATAAACACGAGGTGCGTTTTCTACCCGTACAGGAGGTACGTACAATTCAGGTCGGGTGTACGGTGCAGACGGTACATACAGTTCACGTGGGGTATACTGTAGATGAGATACGTAAAATTCACGTGGGGTGTACTGTGCACGTAAATTGTTCATTCTTTGAAATTCCCTGAAATGGAAAACAATTACATTTTAAAAAAATTATATTATTTAAATATTGATTAATCACTACATTATTATTTTTTTTTAATTAATTATTTTTTTATTTTTATTAGAATTATTATTAATTTATTAATCTTAAATTATTTAAATAATTTTAATTAATAATTAAAATTATTTGAAAGTTTATTCAGTTAAATTATATTAATTTTTTTAATGTAAATAAAAAAATTTTCTTTTGATTAATTAAATTTATTAAAGTAAAATTATATTATTTATCATCATTTTTTTAAATATAAATAAGGTTATAATTATAACCTTTTATTATTTGTTAAAATTAAATTTTAATATAAATTAAAAATGTTATAACATTTTTATTGAAACCATTTTCTATAAAATATTTAAGTTTATTTTTATTATTTAATTATTTCATTATTTAAAAAATGTAATTGAATTATAATTATTAAAATTATTTTATCTTTATATAATTTATTATTTTTTCATATATTTGTTAATAAAATAGTTGTGAAAATTAATAATGAGTAATTAGTAATTAAAAATTATAAGAAATTAAAATATATTTTTTAATATAACAAATAATAATTAAACTTTGTAAATATTGTACAGAAGAAAAATTAGGAGACAGTAGGAGACAGTGGAATCTTCAACAGAAAATATTGAAGAGGGTATTTTTTCAATTTTTAAAAATTTTAATTAAACATTTAAAAAAAATTATATTATTTAAATATTGATTAATCACTACATTATTATTTTTATTTGTAATTAATTATTTTTTTATTTTTATTAGAATTATTATTAATTTATTAATCTTAAATTATTTAAATAATGAATATTTATTTTTAATTTAATTATTTATATGATTAGAAAACTTGCAAAAATTAAAAAAAATAAATAATATTAATAATAAATTTAAGAAATTAATATTTATTTGACAATGATAATATAATGAAATTATACCTTCTAATTTCCTTCTGTTTCAATCTTCTTTTCAATTTTTTTCTGCATTTTTCCCTTTTTCCTTTTCTTCATTTTTTTTATCATTTTTTTTTTGAAAATATTTAAAAATCCAAAAACTAAAAATCGAAATTTATTGTATTAAAGATTATATCAATTATATTTTTGTTAATAAATAATTTTTTTATATTATTATTTACCCATTTTTTATACGCTCTCTTCAAAAAAATTATTAACGCTCTTACAATCTGATTATGACGTGACGTTTCATAAACACAATCAATTGACAATCGATTGCATTTCTTTTATTACTTTATTTTTATTATGTATATATAATACATATTAATTTTTAAAAAACTTTTTTTTTATTTTTAAAATTAAATATCTTTTTAAATGTTTTTGAACATAATAATTTTTATTAAATTTTAATTAATTAATAATTTTTTTTAATAAATATTTTAAAAAATTTTTAGTTAAAGTAGGATATTTTGTATATTTTTATTATTTATTTTTATTAAATTAAAAATAAACTAAAATTTTTTATAATAAAAAATTTTACAAAGATATTTTTTAGTTTTATTAAATTGAAAAAATTTAAATATTATACAGAAAATGTTTATAAAAAATGATAATAGTAAATATAATATATTAATATATATTTTTTTTAAATTAATAAATTAAAATAGATATTTAAAAAAATAAAAATTATTTATTAAAGATTATTTTTTATTGTACAAAATTCCACTTGTCCGATGTGACGTAGTAAACACATTTATGATTTTTATTTTTATTTGTTACTTAATTAAAGTTTATATTTTATTAACAGTTTATAATTTCATTGTTTTCCTTTTCAAACTGCTCGATTATGCTCAAAAATTCTTCGTCTGACTCGGTCAAATCTAAATTATAGCAAACGTTTAATTGAATTAATAAAATAAAAAAAAATTGAATTAATTAATTAATTCTTAATTATTAATTAAAAACCTAATTCTTTAAATTAAAAAATTTCTACAAAAATTATATAATATAAACAAATTAAATATTAATTTATGCAATTATTTTATTAATTAAAAAAAAATTAATTTTTTTAAATGTTTAATTACAATTTTTAAAAATTGAAAAAATACCCTCTTCAATATTTTCTGTTGAAGATTCCACTGTCTCCTACTGTCTCCTAATTTTTCTTCTGTACAATATTTACAAAGTTTAATTATTATTTGTTATATTAAAAAATATATTTTAATTTATTATCATTTTAAATTACTAATTACTCATTAGTAATTTTCACAATTATTTTATTAACAAATTTTTAAAATTAGAATTCAATTACATTCTTTAAATAATGAAATAATTAAATAATAAAATAAACTTAAATATTTTATAGAAAATGGTTATAATAAAAAGATTATAACATTTTTAATTTTTATTATAAAATTAAATTAAAATTTAATTGTAACAAATAATAAAAGGTTATAATTATAACCTTATTTATATTTAAAAAAATAATGATAAATATAATTTTACTTTAATAAATTTCATTAATCAAAAGAAAATTTTTTTATTTACTTTTAAAAAATAAATATAATTTAACTGAATAAACTTTCAAATAATAAATAAATACCAGTCTTTATTTTTTTCTTTAAAAAAAATAAAATATTTTATAGAAAATGATTATAATAAAAAGATTATAACATTTAATTTTTATTAAAATTAAATTTAAATTTAATTGTAACAAATAATAAAAGGTTATAATTATAACCTTATTTTTATTTTAAAAAAAATGATGATAAATATAATTTTACTTTAATAAATTTCATTAATCAAAAGCAAATTTTTTTATTTACATTTAAAAAATTAATATAATTTAACTGAATAAACTTTCAAATAATAAATAAATACCAGTCTTTATTTTTTTCTTCTCTTGATTGCTTGAATCTTCTTCGTTTTTCCCTATTTAAAAAATTTTCTTTGAAAATTATATTATTTAAATACTTTATAGTTCTTGTTTTTAATTTTTTACTTACGTTTCTCATTATCCATTTTTAAAATTTTAAATTTAATTTTAATTATTAAATATTTTGAATAAATTAAATATTTTGAAAGATAAGATTTTTTTATGTGGTTGTATTCAAGTTCAATCATTATTTACTCTTTTTTTTTACTTACATATTATTGTAACTTCACGTTATAAATAATATTCAACTGTTGTCTATTAATCGCTCATTATTTCAAACTTTTAATTATAAATTAAACTTGTTCTATAATATTAATATATAATTAAACTGTAACAAAACCATACATTATTTTAAACTATTAAAAATTATTTTTTAATTAAAAAACTTAAAATTTAAATATAAATTGATAATAAAAAAATTGATAAAGTAATAAATAAAAATAAATAAAATAATGATTTGAAATTAAAATAAAAAATATATTTTGTATTATAAGAAATATTTAATAAAAATAAAAATTTAAATTTAAAAATGAATAATAAGAAACGTAAGTAAAAAATTAAAAAAAAAATTTTAAATTGGTTAAATTTGTTCTTAAAACAATTTCATTATTTTTAAAATGTTACTAAAAATGATCAAAATTCAATATTTTATATAAATGTTATTAAATATTTAATAAAACTTTGATACTTTACTCGATTCAATAAATGTATTTACATTTCATTTTATACAGAAACAGCATATGTCTGTTAGTAGAATATAATACAAAAAACAGAATTAAAAAAAAATTTTAACATTTACAAGAAAAACAGTTTTTCCTGATTCCTGAACAATTTCGAATTATTGACTTATGTTGTTTCTTCACATTAGAATAATAAATAAATATGGCTCGGCATTACATTTCCACTCTTGACATTGTATGTGTATTCGAGTTTGGGTATTCCAATTAAGTCCAGTAATTAGTCTAATACATTTTTCTAAAAATTTAAAAAATTATTATTTTAGTTAGTGATACGTGATAATTAAATTACCATTCATTGGTATTTAGCCAATTTCATTGAAATTTAAATTATGCCAGAATAATAATAATACATTAATTTTATTTGTCAGATTTTAATAATATATTTATTAAAATTTTAATAAAACTGTTTCAATGACATTGTTACCAAGATACACCACGTGGAGGTAACCAATGCTGTATCTCAAAAAAAAAATTTTTAAATTAACGTAAGTTAGTTATCGTAAATCTGTAGTGATCATAACGCAATAAATTATGATCTCTCTTTTATATTTTTAAAACAAAACATTTTTATTTAAGACCGTTAATACTGCCACTGCCAGACATGATTGACATCATGGATATGTTCGGTAGACCTTGTCGTGGTGGCGGGGCTTTCAACTAAAGGACAACCAAACAGCAAGAAAAAATGAATTCAAAAACTTCTGAGAAGGTACCCCATGTGAGCAGGCCGGAAACGGGAAATCTCACCATCGGTCCCAGGACCGATGCTCAAGTGCGCGCGGATTGTGGGGGCGCACAATTTCTTGCAGTGCCACGAGTGATCGTGGAAAGGGTAGATCCACAGAACATCGTGGAAAATAAAAAAACGAGGAAAGGAAGCACGTCGAGCCTTCTGAGTGTGTCAAGCTGCAGTAGCGGAAAAACCGTTCATAGCGCTATCCACTCAGAAGTAGACGACGAGGCGATAGAAGAGACTCGCGAGATATGCTTGCGGCTCAGAAAGGAGGAGGCGACTTGTCTCGAAAAAATGGAGTTGGAGGTCGCAAAGATGATAAAATCTTGCGACATTCAGAAGACCGTCAATAGGACGGTAAAGGATGGACTCAAGGTCATCGACGTCCTGCTAAAGGAGGCAAGGGCAAAGCATGCCGCGGCCGATGAGTCGGACTTCGATTTGGCATGCGTTCTGAGCGGTGCGGAATGCAACCGCAAGGACCGTAAGAAAGAGAGAGAGCGTTTCTATAGGCGTAATCTCAAAAGCGTCTTAAGAGATGCTCAGAAACGGAAGAGAGAGGGTGACAGTCCAGAAGAGACTCGAACCAAAACCGATAAGAGGAAGAAGCTCCTCCAATGGAAACGGAAGTACCAGATCCAAAGATTCCTCAATTGGAAAGAATTGGGTCAAAAAGATCCACAGTTCTAATCCGAGTCGGTAAAAGATTGACGTATGCTGACGTTCTGGGTAAGCTTCGCAAAGAGGTCAACCCAGAGGACAGCCATACGAGAATAGTAGCAGCAAAAGCTACAAACAAGGGGGACCTTCTGATTAAGTTCAGAGGAGACTCCGATAAGGACGCTTTCACCGCTGAGGTCACCAAGGCGGTTGGAAGCATGGGTAAGGTGCAGTCATTGGATCGAAGAGTTACACTCGAGATCCGTGATTTGGATTGCCTTACCCAAGAAGCTGAGGTGCAACAAGTGTTGTCTGATGCAATGGGTAAGCCAGTAAACAGGAGAGTGACGGTCTTAGGACCCAACCGCCGAGGGATGAAGCTCGCGGTTGTAGTCACCAACCTGGAAGAGGCGAACAGGCTGGAGAAATTGGGACACGTAAAAATTGGTTTTATGTGTTGCCCAATCAAAAGAAGAGTAATGGTCGTCCGGTGTCATCGATGCCTGGGATACGGCCATATTGGAGCCAAATGCCAGAAGGAGGACAGATCGGCTGCGTGCTTTAAGTGCGGTGAGGCCGGTCACAGGTTCTCCAACTGTAAAAACAACTCAAGTTGCTTTTTGTGCAAGGAAAAGATTGGTAATAAGGTGTCAACCACCCATATTGCAGGCAGCGGAGGATGCGGAGTCTTCAGGACGGCCCTTGAGGAGGCGAAGAAGACTCTCGCAAGAACTAAAAGCAAATAAGAAGTATTAAAAGGAGCCAAAAAGCGTGATTTAAACAGCTTTTAATTTGTTTGTTTGTTTTTTATTAATTTATTTTGTGATTTATTTGTCCTTATACATTTTTTTGTTTAATTTGTTTTGTGTTTTTTATTCGTCTTTAAACAGTTTTATCTTTTCAACATTATATACGTGTTTACTTTTTTTTTCTTTTCTTTTTTATATCCGTTTACAATTTTATCTTTTGACTTTTTACACTTCTTAAAATATTTGTTTTTTTTAATTATTTTTGTGCTGTGAATTCCGCTTGGACTTTGTAATAGTTTTAATCATTTTTTTAACTACGGACGCAGGAGGACCGCAGAGAAAGGGAGAAGGTCGCATTAGCGACAGAGTTGGAGCGCCACCCTCGAAGGCTAAAGTCTTACGACAGTTCCGAGGGAAGGTAAAGGGCTCCAGAAGAAGGGTTACGGGTTTTAGTGGGTCGGGCTGGTAGTAGGTCGCCAGTTTATTAAATTTATTATAACATTTATGTATTTATCTTTTTTTTTAATATTTTTTTTTGTTTCATTGTACCAACCCCACATAACCTTGGAGTGCGGAATCCAAGGTATCTGTAGGCAGATTTCCCAAAAGTCCCTAAGCAAAAAAAAAAAATAAAAAAAAATAAAAAAGTTATGTTTGAGTAAATTTTTTTTTAAATTTGAATTTATTTATTGCAAATCTATAGCGATGATTCGAGATTTGTTTAGTAATAACACAATAAATTAAGATCTCCCTTTTATATTTTTAAAACAAAATTTTTTATTTAAGACAATTAATTTTTACGCTTAAATTTATCGGATTTAACTTTCAACCCACCGGAGGTTAGAAGTATCAATTAAAATTTATTAAATTTTAAAGTTATGTTTAACTAGATTATTTCCGCAGTACGAACACAAAGAATTTTTTTAAATATATCCTTTAAATTTGAAGTAACATAAAATTTATTCATGTCAAACCCAACGTTGATTCGACATAATTTAATAATTAATTAATTTTATTAAATATTTTTATTTTTAATCAATCTTTATACCAAATCGAATCCATAATTGTTTATGATGACTAAAAAAGCTTTCTACTGTACCAGCTTTAATAAATTCTAAATTAGAAAATATATTGTCTATACTTGTACATTGTTTTGTTGAATATTCCATATTAAGTTTAGAATGTAAACAGTATTTAATAAAGTACTTAGAGATTTCATTATTTTGGATTTTAGAAAAGTCTACATTAAAATCACCTACTACAATAATGGGAGGAAGTGATATATTCTTTTGTACATTTTTGAAAATAACTTCATCAATACACGCAAGAGCAGTTTTAATTATACACTTTGGCGATCGGTATACACTTATTAATCGAACTCCTGCCAATCGCATTTCTACACATTCACAGTGTCCACCAACTGGACTAAGCTTTACATTTTTCTTAAAGTCATAATTTTCATTATTTTTATTCAAAAACGATTTCAAAAATATAACTGATCCCCATCCAGGATTCGGTTTTGTTTCTATAGGTCCATCTATTCTGACCGTCTGATAAAAATCTCTAATATTAAAATCATTTTTCCTACAACTCCACGTTTCCACGAAAACAAGGACATGAGAAGCTTTAACAATTGGATCTATTTCAATATCAATTATATGTCTATTAAGCGATTGTACATTATGAAAAATAATTTGAAACTCATGGTTGGGTTAGCTGTTGAAGCTGACAATTCAGGCATAGTATATCCGCATTGTGATATAGGTAGCCCAAAAACACTGTGCACGGTTTGTCCCCCAATTTCAAAGGCCGCTTTCCCAGTAAAGGCAGACAAAATTATCTTAATATCATCTGGATTTGAACCTGGAATTCTATTCAAATGATATACAAGAAGATACTGGTACAATGCTTTTATTAACAAATTTTTACCTACGCCAGCACCGCCATTTATAAACAAATACAAAGGTGAAGTGTCAACATTTTTATTTGAAAAATAATTTCCAACATGTAAAATAAAATTACGTTGATCAGAATTCAGAATACGAATCAAAGAAAGTACTTCTTCTTGATTTAAGACAGATGGTTGAGTAATACTAATTTCATCAACTGCTGTTGATGAAACACTGTCTGGTAAAATATCTAGAAAATTACAGTCATTTTCATTATTCTCTTCCTTATTTTCATATTCGAAACCTTCTAGTGGATCACTATAAGAAGGAATGTCTTCGTCATTAATTGATTGATCTGCAGTTACATCTTTAACTGCATTTAATAGCCATTTTTCCTGAAATCTACATATGAAAATTCGTAAAATAAGCAAAAATATAGTCCAATAGGCCAAGAATTGTGAAAACCAAAGGGGGAGTACACACTTTTTTTTCTAAAACGAAAAAAAATTTTAGTTTTTCGAAAAAAAAATATGAAGATGAACTCCAATAATTTTCTCTGTATGTTTGTTGAAATCTACACGAAAAAATAAATAAAAATGTATAACCCCAGTCCACTAGACTAAGAATTGAGAGAACTAGCATAGGTATAATTATTATCAAAAATTGAAAAAAAAAATTTAGGTTTTCGCTCAAAACGCAATGAAGATCAATTCTAATCATTTCCACTATATTTTACCTGTAATCTACACGTGAAAATACAAAAGTGTACCAATTTTCAGCTCTTTAGGTAAAAAACTGTGAGTGCTAGGGTGAAATAAACCCTTTTTTGACGAAATTTTTAAAAACTTAAGTTTTTCGATGAAAAAAATATGAAGATCAAATCCAATCAGGTTCGCTATATTTTTCCTGAAATCTACTGACGAAAATACATAAAATAAGCAAAACTGCAGTCCAATAGGCCAAGAATTGTGAAAACCAAGGGGGGGGGTACAAACTTTTTTTTTTAAACGAAAATTTTTTTTAGTTTTTCGCAAAAAAAAATATAAAGATGAATTCCAATAATTTTTTCTGTATGTTTTTTGAAATCTACACGAAAAAATAAATAAAAATGTATAGCGACAGTCCACTAGATTAAGAATTGAGAGAACCAGCAACGGTTAAATAATTTTCGAGCTTTCAAAAAGAGATTTTACTTTTACGATGAAAACATCATGAAGATCAATTCTAATCACTTCCGCTATATTTTTCCTGTAATCTATGCGTAAAAACGAATAAGTATGCCAATTTTCAGCTCTTCAGATAAAAAACTGTGGGCGCCAGGGGGGGGGGTACATGCATTTTTTTCGAAATTTTCAAAATTTTTGACTTTTTCGATAAAAACAGAATGAAGATCAATACTAAATGTGTTCGCTATATTTTTCCTTTAATCCATTTTTGAAAATACATATGCATACCAATTTTCAACTTTCTAGGTAAAAAACTGTGAGCGCTAGGGGGGGGTACATGCCTTTTTTTTGCGAAAAATGGCCAAAATTTGATATTTTTCGACGAAAACTCTATGAAGATCAATCCCAATCACGTTCGCTATATTTTTCCTGTAATCTACGCGTGAAAATACATACGTGTACCAATTTTTAGCTCTCTAGGTGTAAAACTGTGAGTTCTAGGGGGAGGTACATGGTCATTTTTGTAACCGTTCCAATAGGGTTCCTACCGGGTACGGAACCCTAAAAAGAATTAATAACAAAATTCGTATATATTTTACTAGAAATAGGGCGAAAATTAAAACAGGCAAAACCATTGCTGCTATTATATTGGAAATTTAGACACTGTTTAACAATTTATATTTATTATTATTTTAAAAAAGGCCTTAAAATTTATTTAAATAAAGTAATCATATTAATTCAAGTTTAACTACGTCAACATAACTTAAAGACATAAATAATCTCAGAGTAAAGTAACTAATGATTCATTTATTTACCTTTTCGTTCAGAAAAAGGTCCAAAAATGTATTTAAATGAAGTCAAAATAATTTAACAGTTCATTACAGACTGTTGAATTTTATTTTAATTACTATAATAATTTGATATCTTGATTATTCTTGAGATTTCCCCCAAACAAATGGGGGGTCGGTTTCGGGCCACCCATTTTGAGAAAGTTAAAAACGTAAATTTTCGCTTTTTCTTTAGATCTTTTATTAATGACAATCAGAAACCTCGGGAACCGTCAGAAAACATTGAAAAATAGTTCCTTTACTCAAAAAAATTTTGACGAAGGCAAAGAAACACATTTTTGGCACATTTTTAGCCTTTGCACTTTAGGGGTTCGGTATGGGACCACCCTCCCCTATAATAATATATATTTTCAAATTTCTATAGGGATACAAGTTTTTCTCATAATTTTCTTCACATTTGTCAGAAATTTTATGTTTATTTGTAAGAATTAACCCTTCATTGTTCTCTAAATGTGTATTTAATGTTACAAATAGTGCAAGTAAATAAGTAAAATATACTCAATATGTTAATGACTTACTTCACAGGTTTTGAATACTACGAGATCTGATATTACTGTCAGTTCTATTTAAAGTTAAACATTTTGTTCATAGATACAAAAATCTGAAGTATATTTAATTACATAGTAACTTTATATAAATCAAAGTAACCATTTACTTAACGATTTTTTCCATTAATTTATTTAGTAATTTCTAGATTTTATACACATTTACAGGTGTCAATTCTCATAAACAAACATGAAATTTTCAACAGATGTAAAGAAAATTATCAGAAAAATTTGTCTCTTTATAAACGTTCGAAAATAATGGTAAAAATATCTATTTTTTGGAGAAATTTTAATTTATTTTGAAACTGTGACGTGTTGGGGCAAAAGTAGACCCAGATTTGGATTCATAATTTTTATTTTTTTTTTAAATTTAAATTAGTTACTTTATTAAAGAAATACATTAATTTTAAATTTAGTTTAAATATATTCAATTTCAATAGTTACTTTTTTAGATTTGACCGGAGAAAGTATCATTCATACAGTAACATCTACTGCACTGTTTAGTAAGATAGTAAGATACACAAAGTAAACAGTATATTCTGCCTATTCTACTAAACACAGGGATTAGGTAGTTGTATTCTACTAAACATTCAGTTGGGGCGCCACTATCGGCATAGTAAATATTTTACTAAACTCATTCTGTCAAATTAACTGCAGCTCTTCTCTCCATATATTGCAGATTAGTTTAATCCATTCTCGTGTCATTTTAACACCTTACGATTTACTGTGATTTACATGAGGTAAACTAGAACTCTGTGGTTAAGGGTCCAAATTGACTTAAAAAAGACGAGAATCTACTCCCGCTCCTAAGAAAAACGAGTAACATGAGACGAGTATGTGAATTTACACAAGAATTCGATAATATTCAAGTCCTCTAATGCACTCGAGTACTTTAAATTATTATTCGAGTTTTTTTTATACAGCTCGGCTCGCCTCGAAAATACTCGATTACAGATTCAAGTGCGTAAAGAGCACAATAATAATTGATTTGACATTTTAAAATGTTCAATTAACAACAGAATCATAATCAGCAATCTCAATTACACCTTGTAGAGCTTATTAAAAAAAAAAAATTCTTCAATTTTATTTTATTTTTTTTAAGATTTCTATTCGAGAATAAAAAATTTAAAAAAATAAAATAATTTACAAATATTTTTTTTTATTATACAGATAGAAAGAAACAAATATTTTTTTTCATTATTTTTTTTGTGTCTAAACGATACTTACTTAGATCTTAATTTCCTTCCAATATCCTCTCAAGTTTTCCTCTCAAAACAAAAGTATTCCCCTTGAATGTATATTATTTTTGGTTTTTGGTGGTTAACCCCTTGACAGTCCATGGCCCATAAAGGGACATATCCTGTGGATATTTTTTTATTGCTCTCAAGAAAAACAATAATTGCCTGTTGCTTGAATTGTACTTGAAATAGAAGAATTCAGTGTTTTTAATGTATAATTTTTTACGTGTTTAAAGAAAGATACATTAATATAAAATCCTACTGAAAATTGAATACCAGTTGGTGACAACAGACGATAAATTTTCATGTGAAATTAATTAATTTTTTTGATAGCAGCTGATGAATTTCAAGTTAAAATTTTTTATTGCTCTCAAGAAAAATAATAGTTGCCTGTTGATTGAATTGTACTTGAAATAGAAGAATTTTGTGTTTTTAATGCACAATTTTTTCAGTGTTTGAAGAAAGATATATTAATATAAAAACCTACTGAAATTAAATACCTGTTGGTGACAACAGACGATAAATTTTCATGTGGAATTAATTAAATTTCTTTGAAACAAGTGATAAATTTCCTGTGGATATTTTTTGATTGCTCTCAAGAAAAATAATAATTGCCTGTAGATTGAATTGTACTTGAAATTGAAGAATTCAGTGTATTTAACTCTAGAAGCAGTACGTTAATTTACTCACCCTCTAAGAAGTAACTGGGGTGTCCTGACACCCCACGCTTTAAACTTGTTTTATAAGGTTTATAGTTGACGTAAAAAAAATTTATTATAATGAATTGAATTGAAAAAAATTTTCCGCAAGTCTAATTTTCCGAAAAAAAAATTTCCGAATCTAAATTTACGAAATAATTTTTTCGAAAATTAATAATTCCGAAAATGAAAATTACTTTGTTGTTTTTGTTAATCAAAAAGAGTGTTGTAACCTGTGTGCTTGTTAAAGTCAGTGAATAATAGAATAATGTCAGAAAAACTGTGAAAAAGTTAAAATTATTATTTCTTTTATACAAAAACCTACTATTTTTTTTACAGTCAATAAATAATTCTCAAAGAAGGTGCATTTCGCATATGATTAAAGTTTTCTTTATATTAAAAGGTTAAACTTTTTAAAACTGATTCGATTTAATATATTTGTTTTTCTATAAGATACAATGCAGCCGATAGGGCACGATTAATAACGATTAAAAAGTCAATCGTCCGCAAATGTAAGAACACGATTAAGAAACATGATTGAGGACAATAGACAATTTTTTGTTATTGTTTTCAATTGCTTCCAATCGATTTTTTCTAGAAGGGTTAAAACTCCTGATGATACATCAGTTAATTCCCTGTGAAGTATTTGGGCAGGTGGTTGTTCAGGGTGTTCTTCTGCAAGCCTTTTTAAACCAGCGTACTATTACGATGCATGTACAATACAAGTATAAGTCGTACTGGTACTTTATTCGCCGTGTACCTTTGCATGGTAACAGGTACTGTACTATTATGTCGTACCAGAATGCTATACTCGTATAATACATGTACGATAATAGTATGGTTTACTAAAGGTTTTTGTAATTTAGTTTATCGTACGGTTACTGTCTTCATACTATACTAGTACCGCGTGTAAAGCGTTCTATATCCTTCCCCCTCTTGTACTTTAGTCTGTATTATGTATTAACTATTTTAATTTATTATTTAATGGTAAATTTTCTGAAAGAATCATTACAAAGCAGCGGCGTAGCTAGGGCTGGTGTCACCCGGGGCGATTCTGTATAGTGTCACCCCTCCCCCCAAAAAATCAAAGTCATAATGAAGAGTTAAAAAAACTACTATATAAAACTATAAACTGAAAGAAATAAATTCTTTTATTTTAAAAAGTACATTAATTAAAGCTTTAATTTTGTATAAAACATATTCACGAACAGATATTTTATTTTAAATCATTATAAATGATTTGTTTAATTAAATTTTACTCTTCTGGCTTTAATAGCTGCAAAATTATTGATTATTTCATCAAAGTCTATGTTTTCAGATGTTTGTTTTTCAATGGATAATATAGCTAGATCGTTCAGTCTAGTCTGAGACATCGTAGACCGCAAGTAATCTTTTATTAGTTTTAGTTTAGAAAAACTTCTTTCACAACCTGCATTTGATACGCAAATTGTTAATAATAATTTTAATGACAAAGTTAAATTAGGCAATGATTCAACAAAATCCCATTTTAAAATAAAGTTTAAAAAATCTAAAGCGTTCCAATGGTTTGCTTCCAATAAATCCACTTTAGCTGCTTTCAAATGTCTGCGAAACCTGGGAATTTCCAACAACAGCTCAGCTTCTACTACTTCGTCATAAAAATCAGTAAGTTTCCTTAGTGTGTCTTTCAATTGTTTTTCGCTTGCATACAAAATACTATCAATTTGAATGGCTTCAAACGTTGATAATATATCTTGAATAGATTTTGATCTCGTTGCGATTTCTGAATGAAATCTATCCAAGCATTAAATCATAGATCTTCTAATTTCTGCCTGCAATGTAAGGCCAGCATCATTTGCTTGCTCTCCAGCCATTCTCTTCCTGAAGCGAACCCTTCTTTCTGTTTTAAGGCCATACTCTTCTGCTGTAAGCAGAGCACGATCAATGGATTTGTCAACAACATTGTTTCGTTCTTCATGGACAAAAAGTCGAAGCAATTCTAATTTTGCTGCTACTTTATCAAGACTTAAAGCTTTTGTTTGCAAGTATACTTGCGTGCAGTCAATTTCTTTTAAAACCTCTTTCCAAAAATATAAAAAGCAAAGAAAAGTGAAATTACAGACAGCGGGTAAAAGGCTCTGTGCAGAACCTCTGGTATCTACATTTTCTTGAGGATCGCACAGTTCTTCGATTGCTGCAATCACTTTATCGAAATTTTCTTCGACGGCTTTTACAGCAGCATAGTGAGCACTCCAACGGGTTGTTGACAATCTTTTGACAGAACAGTCGCAATGATTTAGTAATACATCCCATCGATGGGTTGATGCAGAGAAAAATGCGAAAATTTGCTCTAAAGTTCCAAAAAATGAAACACACAATGCATTTTCAGCAAAAGAATGAACCCCACATAAGTTGACTAAATGATTCACACACCCGTTGAAAAGAGCTTTTTCGTTTTTCGATTTTATGATGGCTTGAACTCCACCATGTACTCCACTCATAACAGTTGCATGATCATAACCCTGACAACGACACATCATTATATCTAGACCATCACTTTCAAGATTGGCAAAAATTTCTGAACTTAAATCTGAAGCCTTTTTTCCTTTTAACGGGAGAAACCTTAAAAAAACTTCTTTGATTTCCACTTTTCCGTTATTAATTTTGACATACCGAATTACTTCTGACATTTGGTCAACATGAGATGTATCAGGAGTGCTGTCAAACATCATACTAAAATAACCAACGGATTTGATTTCTTGAATAAGTACGTTTCTAACATGGCTGGCCAGCACATTTAAAAATTCATTTTGTGTTTCCGGTGACAGGTATGATGCATGTCGATCCAATCTCATCGTGTGTTCTTTCAATACAGCATCATACTTAGAGAGAAGTTTTACCATTTCAAGAAAGTTTCCTCTATTCGTTGAATTTTCACTTTCATCGTGTCCTCGAAATGCTAAATTTTGTTTGGACAAAAATAGAGTTATATCTAATAACCTCGTTAAAATATTTCTCCACTTTTTCTTTTCTGAGACCATATTTTTCAACAATTCGCTGTCTATAGTATTTTCTAATTTCAGACCAGTTTCAAAAAGTTTCCATTTTTCCAAATTTCCAAGGTGTTCTTCCGAATTTTCATGTTGTACCACTTTAGGATTTAACTTCCACCATTTGAAAAATCCGCTTACAAATAAAGATTCGGTTTCATCACTGCTGGCAAACAAGCGACAGCAAAAACAATATAATTGTTTGCTATTTGGCGAATAGATCATCCATTTCCTTAGAATTTTTTTACCATTAGGCATTTCTTTAAAAAACCATTCTTTCGATAAGCAGCGCATTTCTCCTCTAACTTTTAACCCTTGTCCGAATTTTTAGTTTATTTTTTCCCAAATAAGAGTAAAAAAAAGTGAAAGGATATATTCTTTGATTTTTTTTATGCAATAGGAAATGTTTTTTATCTGGTGGTTATGTTTGGTGGTTAATATTGAGAAAACAAAAATTTTTACAAGATCAGCTAATGCTTTAGCAAAAAATTTCAAGTCTTTTTAATATGGATCCGAAAGCATTGATCTAGTAAAGTCTTATAATTATTTAGGCATCCCTTTTTTAAACTTGAAAGTATCATGAAGACAATATATTTGACACGAGTGGACTAATATGACACTTACAATAAGCTTTTACAAAATTTCATTATAAGCATATTTTTATGGGGTTCTTATCTTGCACATCCATTTCTTTCACGAAATTGAAAAATTCAAACAACTGTTTTTGAAATCACAGCTTGCTTTGCTCATCAACACACCGGACTATGCGGTAAGATTAGAATCAGGAGTTCTCCATCTCTCTCATAAAATTGTTCCACTCATATTAAATTGGATTGTAAAAATTTCTAAGATAAGTTTACCAAGGCTTCCAAGAGTTTGTTCCGCGTGTCGAAAGAACCCAAAAATACTTACGGTCTAGATTACCGTTACCATTTAAAAGACTTTTTACATAGATAATAATTCACAATTTTTACATTTGTCGAATAAATACCGGATAGTGACTGTCTTTGCTGCCATCAGGGTAAGGATAATTTAGTTCATATCTTGTGGAGATTGCGTCTTAAATTCTCTTTGAATTAATGTATTTTATATTTTGTATCCTTTTTTATAACTATTCTCCTCTTGTATTGCATTTAATGAGCGTAAAACAAGTGTAAATGAACTAAACTACTACCGCTAATTGACAAACGCAAAATGGAAAAATACTTAGAACTATTTATTTATGTACTAAAAATTTTGACACAATTCGAATGGTTATGAATAACAAATGAATAACAAATTTATTTATTATACATCTTATATGTTCACTGCGAAAAAAAAGATTTTGGGAAAAAACAAAATTTTGGAAAATGTGATCTTTGGGAAAAATGATCATTGGGAAAAACATCCATTGGGAAAAAAACCATTGGGAAATGCAGATTGGGAAAAGTGTCCCCCTACCATTATATCCATTTTAACAACAAAATCATGGAAAAAAATATCACAAACAGTAAATAAATTTTAACAATCAATGTATAAAACTTAAGGACAATTTTAAAGCATATCATTGACCATCAAAGCCTTTTTAACCCTCAAAATTGAACTCTAAAATTACTTAAATTCATTTTTCGCATTTAATATTCATATTTTATTGTTCTCAGTTTCGAATTAAGATAATTAACGCCGTGTACAATAATTAATAAAATTTTTATAAACCATTTTCCAAAATTGATGTCTTGCAAAATCTCGTTGATGACAAAACAAACCTCTTTAAGCTTACATGAAATATATTTACTTTCACATTCAATAATTATAAATGTATTTTATTATTTGCAGAATGCTTTCTGTAAGTTTCTTTAAGTATTAAAGGCTTTTTTATCATAAAAATGAAAAATTAGTTCATGTTTGATTTACCCCAGCAAACACGTTATATAAGTGAGGTTACAGTGTTATAGAACATTTGTTCTTAACTAGTTATAGATCTGTGATAGAACCTGATTGTAACAGAGTTCTAGAACATAGTTACAAGTTAGTTACAGAAGAGTTCTGTATTATGCTTATGTCACAGTTCTATCACAATGTGATGTAAGAGTTACATAACTTTAATGTCGCAAATTTTCTGTAACTGTTGTTCCAACCTTGTTCTATAACTGTGTATAAACATTGTTGTGTAATTGGTCTAAACATCTGTTGCAATGCAGTTCTGTAATATACAGTTTAACATTGTCCGAACAATGTTAAACTCTTCTAACAAATTTGGTGTAGTTCATATTATTTTTAATATAATATAATATAATTCGTAATAATTTATAAAAAATACCGATATGGGTGATTCTTCATTAAGTGGTCACTTTTGCTTCCCCTCTGTTTCCTATTTAATAACTTGAAAAATTGTTATCTAATCTACTTCAAACTTTTGCATAATTAATCTGCAATATGTTTTTTAGTAATATCCTAATCGAAAAAATTTTTTTAATTAAAACAAAAGTTGTAATTCAATTGCAAATGTTCAAGAAATGCACATTTGTCGTTTCTCCACACATGAATCATGAAGTTTAATATGTTTTATTTTGCACAAACTTTATTTTAAGCGTTTTTTTATTTATTCTATTCGAAAGTTCATCTCAAAAACTAAGTTTTAGTGTGTCGTTTTCTAATTTCCATTAAAAAATCTGTGTAAAAATATTTTTTTAATATTTTCCCCAATCTTTTTTTATTTAGAACTGGAGTTTACAATTTCATTGATTTTCATTAATTTTATTCCCTTTTTTAGTGCGATTTTATTTGCCATTAATATTATTAAGTTAATAAGTTGTATTTATGTTAAATTTGCAAAAAGAAATATAATTTTTAGATTTAAAACTACAAAAGTTACTATTATTTTATAGCGTATTTTAATGGTATGTAACTCCATACCCGACAAAATTGCCGAATTCTAAATGTATAAAAAAAAATAAAAATAATAGTGATTTAGAGTAAGCAAATCTCTTTAATAATCTGCAAAAATTGTTTATTTTTATGAATTTTTACGGTTTCAATGAATTTTTTTCTTTGATTTGTAAACTCCAGTTCCTGTAAACTCCAGTTCCTAATTTCGTTTCGCGTAATGGAAGTGTTTTGTTTTCTTGAATAAATATTATTAACCTCGATTAACCTGTATCAAAACAAGTAATTTCAATAACAGGTATGAGTAAAAATATTATTTATTTATTTATTAAAGCAGTTTAAAGTAATTATTTGCTTATTTACACTATTTATAATTATTCACAGTCGAAAATTAACTTTTTCAAATAAATTATTTAACCTTTAAACTACAAATTTTTAAATTGTTTGTATATAAAACTAAAGAAAGAATTAAACTCAAATATCTATAAAATAATCATTTTCAAGCTTTATTAAAAAGATCTAAATAAAAAATTTCCAAAAAATTTAATTAAAAAAGAAAATTTTAACATATTCAAAAGTTACCACTTTGTGGAGAATCACTCATATAGTAATTATTGACAACAAATTGCTTTCTTATTTCTTTTATACTACTATCAGTAGCATTTTTTACTCTATCTTTAAATTTTCTTCAGTTTTATTATTCTTCTAGTGACTATTTAAACAATATTATTATGTATAAAAGTCTCATAAATGTTTTAAAGGTGCATGTAATGTAATCGAGAATGTAATTATTCGTTAATTGTTTGACATTATTATTATTCGTAATAGCAAATTTTTTTGATAAATTAATTTCACAAAGAATTTTGTAAAATCTATTTATATTTAAATGAAAAATTATAGAATATAAATTTGTTATAAAAATGTAGAAATTTCATTAATTAAGCTTAAATTTATTGCTTTAATCTTTCATTTAAAAAGTAATTTTTAAGCCTTTCCTTATGCTTGTAACTTTGAAAATTTACATTTTTCAATTAACATTATTAAATATAATGTATATTATACATAACATAATTATACTATTGTTGCAAATACAGTATCCTTTTTCAAGTTACAAAGCACATTTTCATAGTTCCTTCGTTATATATGTAAATTCTAAACTTCCTTTCATGAGCCTCCGTGGCGCAGTTGGTCGACATGTATAAATATTCCGGGTATGTATGACATGCGAGAACAGCGTGGAATATTTTTTTAATTTTAATTAAAATATTTTTTAATGACAGATATGAGTAACAGAAATTTGTAACTGTTCTAGAACTGTGACAAGTATCTTCGTCACCATGTTACAGATCTGTTACTTAACTGTGACAACCTTCTGACTACGACATTTTGCGTACCCAGTGAGTCCCCTGTGAGTCACCAGTTACATCACATGTTCTTCAATTATTTGTCACAGTTCTGTAACAGATCTGTAACAGTGTTTGCTGGGACTTTATTAACGTACACTCAAATCTCGCTATAACGACCTTCTCTATAACGAGCGCTCTCTATAACGAGGGCTCTGTCTCTCGGTATAGCGAGAAAAATTTCCTCCTGATTACCCCCACTATTTATAAACAAATGCACATTCAGTTGGATTAAATTTGGTTAAAATCAATATTATTTATATAAAATAAAAATAAAAAAAGTCATAAAAAGTCATTTCTTATTTGAAATTATATCAATGAGTCGAATATCTTTAAAATTTTAGCTTATATAAATTTCTGTATGTTAAAGTTCAAATTAAACTAGGTTACGTTTGTAATTTTGACATTATAAAAATTGTAAATACTAAAAAAAAATGAATGAAGAATTGCGCTCGTAATAGAGGGAGACTTGACTCCCGAACTTCTCGTTATAGCGAGATTTGAGTGTAAATGGTTACTTATCGTGTAAACAACTGTAAGTATATCCAAGACAAGAAGTATTACTTTTAACTTGTGAATAGGAATATTCATCAGTTATTTCTTCTCCTTCTGTGTGTTCCTCATGAATTTTATATATTTCTTGTAAATACTGTGTAAAATCATTATCTAACAAATGATAAAATATATATATACACCAGAAACTCGATTTAGCGGTCGATTCGGTTCTTATTCGCTAAATCGAGAATAACACGTCACAATTTAAAAGTCGAATTCTAATTAATGCAGATCTATACATCTTGAACACAAAATCTTCAAATATTAATTTACAAACGTACAAAGTATAGGGGAGACTGGGGTAAACCCAGGGTTGGAAACGTAAACTACCTAAGGTAATCTACGTATAGTTGTTTACATGTAGATTACTTGGTAATTTACGTCAAGAGTTTTATGAGTTTTATGACCTGAAAAGCAAACTTTTCAAGAGGTTATGTTATGTTTTTTTAGTCTTTTAATGGCCGCCATCTTGAAAATGTAAATAACATTAGTTTTCTACATTGTCTACGTAAATTACTTATTCTACGTAATCTAAATCAGAAACCAAAAATGACTCGTTATTTTCCAATCCTGGGTAAAGCCGCTCACTAGCGATTTGACGTTATGAACTCAACTTAAGATGGAGATATTGGTACTGTGAATAGTACTTACATTCAACTTACATAGAATCAGAGAGACGCATGCATATCCCCTAATCGCCAAGTCGTCGAATGATCAAATAGTCGAATGCCAAGTAATCGAATGGACAAAACGTCGAATGCTAAAAACATCGAATCGGCATTTAGTCGAATGCTAAAAACATCGAATTGTCAATACGTCGAATGTTCAAAACGTCGAATTATCAATTCGTCGAATGTTAAAAACATCGAATCCTCAATACGACGAATGTTCAAAACGTCGAATTATCAATTCGTCGAATGTTAAAAACATCGAATTGTCAATACGTCGAATTATCAATTCATCGAATGTTAAAAACATCGAATCGTCAACATGTCGAATGTTCAAAACGTCGAATTGTCAATTTGTCGAATGCTCAAGAAATCGAATTGTCAATACGTCGAATGTTCAAAACGTCGAATGATAAAAACGTCGAATGCTAAAAACATCAAATCGTCATTTAGTCGAATGATAAAAACATCGAATTGTTAATTCATCGAATGCTTAAATCATCGAATTTTCCATTCGTCGAATGTTTCAAACGTCGAATGATCAAAACGTCGAATGCTAAAAACATCGAATTCTCAAATCGTCGAATGCTCAGAACATAGAATAGTCAGTTCGTCGAATGCTCAAATAGTCTAAACGCCATCTGTTCGAAATGTCAAGTAGTAGAATGGTAAAGTAGTCGAAACGCCATCTGTTCGAATTGCCAAGTAGTAGAATGGTAAAGTAGTCAAATGTTCAAAACGTCGAATGATAAAAACGTCGAATGCTCAGAACATCGAACTGTCAATTGGTCGAATGCTCAAAACTTCGAATGATAAAAACGTCGAATGCTAAAAACATCGAATCGTCAAAAGTTCGAAAAAGTTCTTTGTTTTAAGTTAATGTCTACTGAAAGCAAAGAACTTTTTCGAACTTTTGACGATTCGATGTTTTTAGCATTCGACGTTTTGAACATTCGACGAATTGAGAATTCGATGTTTTTAGCATTCGATTAAATGAAGATTGGATGTTTTTAGCATTCGACTAAATGACGATTCGATGTTTTGAACATTCGACAACTTTACCATTCTACTACTTAATAATTCGAACTGATGGCGTTTCGACTATTTGAGCATTTGACGAATGGACTATTCGATGGTTTTACCATTCGACTAAATGACGATTCGACGTTTTGAGCATTCGACGTTTTGAACATTCGACGTTTTTAGCATTCGACGTTTTGAACATTCGATGTTTTGAACATTCGACAAATTGAGAATTCGATGTTTTTAGCATTCGATTAAATGAGGATTCGATGTTTTTAACATTCGATGTTTTGTCCATTCGACGTTTTTATCATTCGACGTTTTGAACATTCGACGTATTGACAATTCGATGTTTTTAACATTCGAGGAATTGATAATTCGACGTTTTGAACATTCGTCGTATTGACGATTCGATGTTTTTAACATTCGACAAATTGATAATTCGACGTTTTGAACATACGACGTATTGACAATTCGATGTTTTTAGCATTCGACTAAATGCCGATTCGATGTTTTTAGCATTCGACGATTAAGTTGTCAATTCACAGAAAAAGCAATTCACAGAAAGAAAAGACGATCAGCATTTTGGAGCCAAGAGTAGCGATTTCAATAGAAGGGAAATTGTATAAATAAGTTATAAAATGAATCCTGTAGATGTCTCTGCCAAATTATTTGAGCATTACACGGGTTGCAGAATTTAATTAATAATAAATAATTATAATACTTCTAATTATAATAATTGTAACAAATAAATCTGATAATAATTAATATAATATATATATTTTAATAATTGTGATAAATAATTATTATTATAGGGGAGAGTGGTCCTAAGTTGGCCGCCTAAGCAAATTGGTCGAAAATAGTAACAAAATGAAATTTAATCACTTCGGCAAGTATATATTAGTGTTCAGAGATCGTTTTGCTATAATTTTGTGGTATTTAGAACGTTATAGAATGACTTTTGTAGTCTTAATACAATAAATCGTGAAAAGCTGCATTTTGGACATTTCAGAAATAGCGGTCCTAAGTTGGCCACTCCCTGGTCCTAAGTTGGCCACCACTTTTTTCGCTTGAGTATAAGGAAGAAATGCATATTCTTTTCAATTACGCAGAAATTTTACAAATTTGATACATTTAGGAGAATAAAAACGCATTATTTAACTATTTTTGTTTAGAAAATGAAGCAATATTTTATTTCATTTATTTACAGTGGTGGATGGCTGTAGAGACAGGCGTTTTTGTACTTCATTTTTTCTAATGTTTTTTAAACCATTTTTTTTTGTTTTTTGTCTTTGTTTAATTCCTACGTTACACTTTTACGGTCTTTCTCGTGATAAAAAACACAAAAAAGAAATAAAACATAAATAAAAACAAACAAAAACAATAGGTGGCCAACTTAGGACCACTGTAGATTTTTACAAGTTTCAAATTATTACGCTAATAAACAAAATTTATTTAAAAAATCAACAGAACCTCTTATTACAACATTAAATAAAGGAACTAGCGCACACACTTATTTAGAAATTTTTAATTATTTATCTCTTGTAGCTGCTCTCAAAAAAACAAGAAAAATCAAATTTTTTTGGTCAAAAACAATATTATTGTCCTCACAATGCGTAGAAGAATCTTAGATTATAATTAGGTCCATAAATTATATCATGGTTTATCAATATATCATACCACAAAATTATAGATTCGTCCAGTATACCATCTCTGAGAAATGCAGGGTGTCAACTTAGGCCCACGGCCAACTTAGGACCACTCTCCCCTAATAAATAATTATAATAATAATTCTTATAATAAATATATTATAATAATTATAATAATTGCAATAAAAAATTATAATAATAATTATTATAATAAATATATTACAATAATTGTGATAAATAATTATAATTATTATAGTTATAATAATAATTAGTATAATAAATATATTATAATAATTCTAATAAATAATTATAATAATAATTTTTATAATAAATATATTATAATAATTGTAATAAATGATAATTTTTATTATAATTGTAATTAAAATAATATTACTATCAATTTATCAATTTGTTTACTTATAATTATTAAAATTATTTAACAGATTGAATATTATTAACAAAAAATTATTCCTAATTATTATTATTAATAATACTATTATTGTTTTTTTGTATAAAAAATTCGTTTTATATATTATTCAAAGTTCTTCGGAGAAGAATTTAAAGGTAAGTAAAATAAATATGCATTAGAAAATATTTATTATTATCTGTTCTATTGAAATTAAGAATAAATTAATTTTCATCGCCCTTAAATAATTAATTATTCTTAAATTATTATTATTCTTAAATAATTAATAATTAACAATTAATTAATATTCAACCAATTGTTAAATATATCTATACCAATAAATTATTTATTCAATAATTAACCCGTGTGGTTAGCCATGACAAAGTTAGGTTTCTGGTCAGGGGCTAGCTTGTAGTGGGGCTCCCCGGACATAGCACGGCTAGCGCCCAGATTCAATTTCCACACGGAAATAAGACTAATAATTTTTACATCCTTTTTCTAGATGCAGGATGAATATTTTGAATTATTTAATTAATTAAAATTAATTAATTTAACGAAAAAAATTATTATATCCCTAATGGAATTTTTAAATTATATAGGGTAAATGCACTAGTAGTCGGACACTTAAGGATACAATCTTAAATTATGCTTTTTTTCTTGAAATAGCAAATATCTACTGTGTTTATAAGCACATTATTAATTAAAGGAGTTCTTCAGGATTAAAAATCATATAAATTTGTTACAAATAGTTGAGTATTTAATAAAATATAAACATTTTAATAAAAAATTACGAATGCTTTAGTAGTCGGACACTTTTTCCCCTTGTTTCTATAGTCGGACATCTGTCAAATATTTTGAATTTATAAAGTAAAAAAGATAATTTTTTAATTGCTATCTGCTGGAAAATGGAATTAAAGCATATTAGAAGTTATTAATATAATATTTAAACCCTATAAGTTTTAATATTTATGATTAATTATCAACAAAACTTTGTGCCACTCATCGCGCTACTCGAAAATGGTTGTATCTATAGTCGGACACCATGATTTTTAAAACATTAAATAAAATATTTCTTGTTTAATTATTTTCGAAAATAACACTATTCTAATAAAATATAAACTTCACACATTCGTCTAGTATACTTTTTAAAGTAATTATCACAATGCATTATTATTTATTTGCCAAAAAACACGAAAGTGTCCGACTACTAGTACTGTCCGACTATAACCGCACTTACCCTATTTGAATAAGAAAAATCAAAAAATATATCAAAATATACAACAAATAAATTAGGCAAGTATTGTACTAGTATTTCTTTATTTAATTTATTTATTGTTAATTAACAATTTTTTTTATAATATTTTTCAATGAAAATTAAGCGTTTACCTTTTAATTGCAAGGAAAATTATCTACTTGCCAATGGAAATAGCATAATTATTTTTAAATAAATTGTAGTTAATAAATAAATTTCTTTTAATTTATTTATTAATTTTTTATTTCTATTATACTTTCTACATACAGTCACGTATGTAATAAGTCATTTTTGCGGCAATATATAAAACTTGTACGGCTTGTGAGCGTTTTCCATAATACTTTGGAATGTACATGGTTAAAAACGATATTTAAAGTACGGGGACAGTTCGGCAAAGTACGGGAATAAGAAAATAGGTTTTTCAAGAAAATTTTCGAATGGAGAACTACACCAAAGTATTGGAGGCGAGTTTTTTGGGAAAAATTAAATCAGAACATTCAAAATCTGAATTTTTGGATTTCGGCAAAGTACGGGAAAGTACAGCAAAGTATGGGAGATTTAAAAAATAGATTTTTTTAAATAATAAATATGAAAATTGAAATTCTGAATTTTTGGAGTTCGGCAAAGTACGGGAAAGTACAACAAAGTATGGGAGATTTAAAGAAAACTTTTTTGGGAAATATTAAATATGAAAATTGAAATTCTGAATTTTTGGAGTTCAGCAAAGTGCGGGAAAGTACAGCAAAGTTTGGGAGATTTAAAAAATAAATTTTTTTGAAGTATTAAATATGAAAATTGAAATTCTGTCTTTTTAAAGTTCGGCAAAGTACGGGAAAGTACAGCAAAGTATGGAAGAGGAAAAAAAAAGTTTTTTGGAAAATATTCAGTCTAAAATTAAAATTCTGAATTTTTGGAGTCTGGCAAAGTACGGGAAAGTACAGTAAAGTATGGGAGATTAAAAGAAAACTTTTTTGGGAAATATTAAATCCGAAAATTATAATTATAAATTTTTGGAGTTTGGCAAAGTACGGAAAAGTACAGCAAAGTATATGTGAGTAAAAATGAATTTTTTGGAAATATTAAAACAGAAATTTTTTTTAAAAAGCCTTTTTTTAATCTTGCATACTTTGTTGTACTTTCCCGTACCTTACCGAACTCTAAAAAGAAAGAATTTTTATTGTCAGACTTAATATTTCTCAAAAAACCCCGTACTTTGCCGATCTTTATAAAGACAGAATTTAAATTTTCAGATTTAATATTTCCCAAAAAACTATTTTTTTATCTGAGACTTCTTTAGTATCAGAAATTTTCTTATTTTTGGAATAATTTTTTTAACATCTTTAAAAATTCATTTTGTAAATATTTTTCTAATATTTGTATAAAAAAATAAAATGAAAATTATTCAATCTTCTTTCTTGTCCTCATGAAAAATTAATTTTTTACGTTTATTTAATTAATGATTCTATAAATACAGAGATGACTAATTTTTTAAATTAATTTTTTAGATAAAAATGAAATATTTATTAACAATTTAATTTAATATTTAAATATCTGTGACTTGTTTAATAGCAGAAATTAATTTTTTTAGAATAATTTCTTTAAACCATTTTAAAAATTGTTCTGGAATTTTTAACGAATACGATTAAAAGTCTCTTGTCCTCTTGAGAGTTGAATTTTTTAATTTTTCTATTTCAAATGTTAACATAACCTCAATTTCCAGTGTATTCGTTTTCTACTTATTATTCAAAAGTATTTCTTCCCTTATTAAAATTTTAGTTTATTCTATTTTAATTTTAATTAATTTAAATTAGGGGAGAGTGGGGCAAGCCGGTCATACCTACGGTTTTAACTTTAAAAAAATTTACAAACGGGCCGGTTCGCTCCACCCCCTGGGGCAAACTGGTCAGTTGGGTTTTTTATCTACAATATTGCATTTGTATAATTTTCAATAACAACAAACATAAAAAATCATGTGAACAATGGTTGTAATAATGTAAATAATAATGCAGGATTGAATTTTAATTAAATAAATAACTTTTTTAAATAACAAAATAAGTGTTTGAAATTATCAGAGAAACAATATTAAAGAGTCTAATTATCATTGGAAGATAATTATTTTTCATTGAAAGTAAATATTTTAATGAGAAAAACATTCTAATTAATAATAATTTTTTGAAACTCTGATACAATGAAATTATCCTATGGCCGGTTTGCCCCACCGAAAACTGGCCGCTTTGCCCCACAGGCTCATTTTGAGAATAAATATTTGTTTAAAAGAAATGCTTTGCAAATTCATCAAAGTTTTTTGTGGTAAATATTCCTGAGGTGTGCACCTTCAAAACCCAAGACCTAATATTTGGAAATATTACATGATTTCCTCAAAAGTTCCTTAAGAAAAAATTCGTAAAAGTGTAGAAAAAAACTAAAAAAAAATTTTTTTGCTCCCAGCGTTGCACAAACAAAAGTAAAAAATGTCAAATTGAAAAAATAAGGTATACTACACATGGTTCTTTCAAATTTCTAAATAGCACTTTTGACAATTTCGCCATGTCGGAGATATTGACCCTTGGCCGGTTTGCCCCACTCTCCCCTAATAATTTTAAATAATTTTAATTAATAATTTTAATTAATTAATTAATTTTAATTTAATTTATTTATATTAACTTTTTATAGTTACGGTGAGTACTATTTAATTTTGCGGCAATATTTAAAGACTTGAGAATTTTTCATTAGTAGAAGTTATTTTTTTGTAGTTGTTGTTTTGTAGTTAACTTTAATAAATTTTGCAAACTGTCCGGTTTGCCCCACCCTCTGGGGTAAATCGGCTAGTTAGGTTTTTTGTCAATAATTTTACATTTCAATAATCTACAATAACAACAAACAGAAAGAATCATGTGGTTGTAGTAATAAAAATAATAATACGGGATTAATTTTTAATGAAATAAATATTTTGTTTAATAAAAAAAATGTTTGTCATTAGGGAACGTTCACAAACTACGTAGCACGTTTAAGAGGAGGGGGAGTCAAGCAATTGTCTACCATAAGAGGAAAAAATGGCGCTAATAAATGTAATTGCGTCTACATGGGGGAGGGGGGGGGGTAAAATTTCCAAAAAATAGGTCTACGTAGTTTATGGACGTTCCCTCATCAGGGAAACAATACTAAAGGGTTTAATTCTCATTGGAAGACAATTATTTTTCATTGTAAGTAAATATTTTAATAAAAGAAACATTTAATTTAAAAAAAAATTTTTGTATGAAACTTTAATACAATAAAAATATCCTATGGCCGGTCGCACAAACACAAGTAAAAACTGTCAAATTGAAAAAATAAGGTATACTAAACAAGATTGTTTAAAATTTGTAAACAATACTTTTGACAGTTTCGCTATTTTGGAAATATTGAGACACGGCCGGTTTGCCCCTCTCTCCCCTATGAGTAATTTCAGAAAAAGTGCAATTTGAAGCAATAGAGTAAGAGATTTAATGTGCAAATTTTTTTTCTTTTCAGAACATACAATACTACTTGAGAAAGTTAATTTCAGAATTTTTCGTCATATTATTTAAAAAAAATTATATTTTATTCATACAAAACGTAAAATTGGAAATTAATTACAGAAAGTGTTAATAAAATAAACAATTTGACGATGTATTTTATATAAAATTTATTCATCAGTTGATGTAATATTCGAATCTTGAATGGGTGATCCGTTTGGCGTAAGCCATATTTCTGGTGACGATTGCGCGGTCATATACATTTCAGAAGAAGGAGATGTCGGTGGTGATGATAATGGTGAAGGTGATGCCGATGGTAATGGTAGAGGTGATGGCGGTGGTGATGGTGCAGGTGATGCCGGTGGTGATAGTGATGCCGGTGGTGATGATGGTGATCCCGGTGATGATGATGATGATGATGGTGAGGTTGATGCCGGTGAAAACGGCGACTCACACCTTGTTGGTGGTGAGGTTGAATCTGGTGCTGTTAAAAGATTTTTTTATTGAAATTATAATACAGTTTTTAGAGAAATTAATTTTTTTTAGAAATTAATCTTTGTAAATCTATGGAGAACGAAATAAAAAGAATTATGTTAACACATGTAAAAATGATTCGTACGAATTTTGTCCGAAATTCGACTGAATTCGTACGGAATTCCTATCTAATTCGTATGAAATAACTAGCAACATTCATGCAGCATTTTGAAACGTTTTTTCTTACAAATATTCGTGCAAATAACACCAACAAAAATGTTTTTAAAAAATTTTCGGCATAATTTCCATACGAAATTCGAACGAATTAATAACGAATTTTTTTGAAATATTTTTAAAAATTTCTGCTCGGAAATTCGTATGAAATTCCGCACAAAATGTTAGCTAAAGTTTTTTTAAAAAAAATTTTCGTTCAAATTTCCATACGAAATTCGTACGAATTTTTTTAAAAATATTTTCAAAAATTTCCGCTTCGAAAATTTAGTCGCAAATTTATGAAAAAAGTGTTCAGCTGACTTTTCATGCAGAATTTCATGCGTATTTCCCTGCTGAAGTTCTTTTTAAATATTTCATAAAAAATTCGTTTGCAATTCGTTCGAATTTCCTTCGGAAATTTGACGAAAAATTTTTGAACGAAATTTTTGGCTGAAATTTTTTTCGGAATTCTATGCGAATTTCCATGTAGAATTTTATAAAAATTTTCCAAAATTAATTCGCTCTAATTTCGTCCGGAAATTTGGCAGACAATTTATGAAAAAAATTTGTAGCTGACATTTTGTGTGGAATTTCTTGCGAATTTCCGAGCGAAATTTTCTAAAAATGTTAGAAAATTAATTCGCTCTAATTTCGTACGAATTTCGTTTAAAAATTTGACCGATATTTAAAAAAAATTGTAGCTGACATTTTGTGCGGAATTCCATACGAATTTCCGAGCAGAAATTTTTAAAAATTTTCCAATCTTACGTCGGTGTTTACATGCTTGCGTTCGAACGCTGCGTTTTGTGTTGAATAATGAGATAGAGAAAGAAAGTCATACTTCTATCCTTCTTACACTCACTGCTCAACGCAAAACGCAGCGTTTGAACGCAAGCATGTAAACACCGCCTCATTCGCTTGAATTTTGTACGAATGTCGTATGGAAATTTTAACGAAGAGTTTTGAAAAAAAAATTTCGGTTATTATTCTCACGAATATTTGTACGAAAAAACGTTTCAAAACGCCGCACGAATTTTGCTAATAATTTTATACGAATTCGGTACAATTTCGGGCGAAATTCGTACGAATCATTGTTACCTAGGAAAATATTAATTTCTTTTATTAAAATATTTATGTTAAGTGGAGGTGTGGAAAAATGTTAATTTCTTAGAAATTAGAAAATATCTATAAAAGCATAGAAAATTTCTTAAATATCAAAAAAGTATTGATTGTTCTTTATAATTGGTTGATTAATTATTTTTTACTAATTCAAATAGTGGAAAAATTAAAAAATTCTGCCAAGTTCTATATTTTATTATAATTTTTGTGATCATTTTATGAACACTTTGCTTCCTCATAGAGATAAAAATAATAGAAATATATGAATAATTTTTTATAAATATGGTAAAAGTGATTGAATCTTGGGTCAATCAATGTATTTTTAAATACCCTACAAGATAGTTATAATAGTTTAATAGTTAAACAAAAATTTTTAAACAAAAAAGTTGAGAAAATGGCATTTTCCACAATTTTTGGTTTTTAAAATACCAATAATTTCGAAATTTATTATCGAATTAGGTTTAAAAATTGGTCAATCGAAGCGTTTTTTAATGCTCTACAAGTTGGTAACGATAATTTTAAAGTTACTTCTCCATTTTTCAACAAAATTTTCAAAAAAATCTTATTTTCCAAAATTTTTGATTTTTAAAAGTTTAATATCTCCGGTTAATATTGACGAAAAATATTCAATTTGGGCTTAAAATGTGCGTCTAAAAAAACTCTACAAAATTATGAAAAAACATTTAGGTATAGGTATTCTAACATTTTTTTAACCCTCCGTCACACACCTTAGAAAAAATTACGACTTTACACACGTTTAGAGGGAATCCCTCACCACATTGTAAAATAAGCGACATTACAACATAAACAAAGGAATTTGCATGCATTCTGTTTCGCCTTGTTCCTGTTGCAATTCGTTTAAAAAAGCGTATAGGCTCGGATGATATCGTCCAAGAAGAACTTGGAATCTATTATGCCATCCCTCAGACGCGTTATTTGTTCTCGCAATTCCTTGAAGAACGGCATCATATTGGTTCCACAGTTTTGGCTCGTATCTTACAGGCACAGCTTTTCTTCTACCTCTAGCAGTCTTGCCACGAATATAAGTAACCTGAGAAGAAACAATTTATAATTATAATACATGATTAAATACATTGTAATATATTAAAATAATTATTGAAATTGTAACCTCGAAGTATTCTGCAACAGGGACAAATTCCTCTGGTACTTGGTCGAAAAATATATCAAAAACCTTAGGCACATCCGTGGCAGGTACAAACGCAAGAGCGCACATTGTTCGCGTTGCTTCTCGAATACTTATCTCGTCCCTGTTGTTATACATAGCCTGCAATCCTTCTGCTTGTACTCTTCTATACACGCTCTGACACAAATGAAATAAACATAAATGTACGATGTTTCCAATGTGGGTTTGCACTGCATTTATTATTGCCAGTTCGAAATCTGACATTATTGTTTGTGGATGAAGAGTTTGAATGCCTAGACGATTTGCCTCAGATATTACAACTTCGATTACTTTTGAGTACGCCTCTTCTTGTTTTCCTTCCAGCAAAGCGTAGACAAATGGAAGTGCTATGTCACGTTCAATTCCCTTGTGAATTTGTTTAACAGTGCCCATTATAACAAAAAGTTGAAAAAAATAGATGGGACGACCTTGAACGTGCCATCTACAAACCACGTGGAACTTCGAAATAACGATCTCAAGTTTTCTCGGGTTGCATAAACTATAATTCTTCAACAAGACAAGTTATAAGATTCATCTCCATAAGAGTCGTACATTAGGAATTTATCTCCAATTTTAGTTTTTACATATTGATCGGGTATCTCTTGTAGCTCTTCTGCATTCCGAGGGTTAGATGGCATATGCTTTAAACGTTCTCTTTGAATCATTTTAATTGCATTGGTTCGATCAGGAAGTTTTGCTAATACAGCATCAGGTATGTTCTGCAGTTTTCTGGCAATTCTCGAGGGTGGACATTCTGGATGTTCGACGGCAAGTCTTTTTAGATCAATTTTCTCTTTGAGAGCTTCTACTTCTTCAGGATCTGGTGCATGACCGTGAAAGTCGGCATCTCCTCCAGAAAGAATTTCAACATTATCTCCTACACTAATTGTAGTTGCCCTAGCGCCGCATTGTTTTTTTTCTTTGCATCTCCAATATATTTTTGTCCCAACTCCAGAACTGTGCTTTGTGTATAAATATCCACTTACATGTAAATATCTCGTTTTGCCTTTTGTTAAAATTTCAATTTCCATTTTAAATATAATTACTCAATAATTTTGAAACACAACAAATTTTGAACTACGTTGATAAACCTAAACTGACGGAAACTGTTATGAAAAGACGGTTATTCGAACAACTTAACAACTTCAAGTGTAAATAAAAAAAAATGAAGGTCTGAATTGAAAAATTGTTTCCTTTAGTATTTAAATTTAAATTTTTATTTTTGGATATTTAATTCCTTGGACATTTTGTGTTTTGGATCTTCAAAGTCTTGGACTTTTCGGTTTGGATCTTTTGTCCCTATACCCGAATGCAGATATTCAAAGGAATTACACTTTACATGTAAAAATAATTTAACATTAACAAATAAGCAAAAAAATCATTAAATAATTTATTTTAATTATATTTATAATATAATTTTGTCATTAACCAACAGTGAAACAAAAAATGTTTTGAAAACTTGATTTTTTACTTAACATAACCTCACTTTTTCGAGTTTTTTCTGGCTTTGAAGCTTCATAATTAAATATTAATTATGTTTAAACTAAATGCTTTTTTAGAAATGTGTTGAGGAGTAAATTGTCGAAAGGTATAAAAACTGATTTTATTTTGCAATGAGGAAAACAAAAGTTATTTAAAAAATACTGAAACCGTAGAGGGAATCCCTCCCTAGGTGTGTGACCCCTACTAAAAATCCCTGTATAAGATCTTGTACAAGAAAATGCACACGTTCAGCAGCTGAACTTGTACAAGTTCTGGTAAGAACATGTACAATTTCTTGTACCAGGATTTGGAACAAGTTCTTGTATTAGAACTTGTACAAGAAAATGTACGAGTACTTGTACAAGAAAATAAACTTGCACATGAACCCGTACAAGATTTTGTATAAGTTCAAGTACAAGTACTTGTACATGAACACGTTCATGTTCTTGCACAAGTATATTTATAAATAATTTTTTTTTAGAAAATTGGATTAAGTAAATTAATAAATAAATTTTTTTTTAAATTGGCATTTTAATAACTTATAAGCATTAAGACTCTCCACTTTAGGCAAGCCAAAAACTATTGCGCAGCTCTAAAAGCTTATAAAAACTACTGCGCAGCCTTTAATGTTTTTAATTTTTACAACTTAAAAATAATGTTTAAAGAAAATGTACAAGTACTTGCACATGAACCCGTACAAGATCTTGTACATTTTCTTGTACAAAATCTTGTACGGGTTCATGTGCAAGTTTATTTTCTTGTACAAGTACTCGTACATTTTCTTGTACAAGTTCTAATACAAGAACTTGTTCCAAATCCTGGTACAAGAAATTGTACATGTTCTTACCACACGGAAAAAAAAAGTTCCCAGATATTTCAGGAATTATTTCCTAACTCTTGGATACGTGGTAACAGCTCTGAACTAGCGTCGAACATTCAATGGTAATCAATGAATGTTTGAAAGAAATTCGGGAACTGTATTAGAAAACGCTGTAAATAGTCCAATAGTCTTTTTTTCATTTCTTTCTCATGTAAAGTCCATGGCACTGGCCGCAACTGTTTCTGAAATTTTCGGGAACTCGTCAAGGAATCTTGGTGCGCAGAAACTGTGCGCACCAGTCTCAACGTCAGTAAGACTTGCGTGCCTTATATATTTATTTTATGCTGAGGTATTTAACGCTCCTGTTTAGCTCACGTGGATAAGACGCCGGACTTCTATTCCTCGGGTACGCGAGTTCTGTTCCAGCCGCCGTCGATTTTTCTCTCATATGGTTTTTTCTATTTCAGAAACTTAATAAAAAATAAAAATTGTATGTGATCTTCAAGGATAAATGTGTGTGTGTGTGTGTGCGGACGTGTCAAGGAGGGGAAGTGGGAGGGGGGAAGCAGAATCCATTTTTTCTTGCATTCGCCTAACTTTTCGATTTTCTTGAACAGTTCCCGACTTTTTCAAGAACAGTTTGCCGAGAAGTGGTGAAATAGTTATAATTTGTAGAGAAATAGTAAATGACATATTTAAACGAGGCAACCTTTAGTTCTCTGTGAACTACCCGCCGTATCCAAGAGTTAAGAACGAAGTTCCCGAATAATCTTCGAACTTTTTTTTTCCGTGCAGAACTTGTACAAGTTCAGCTGCTGAACGTGTGCATTTTCTTGTACAAGATCGTATACAGGGATTTTTAGTAGGGACGGAGGGTTAAAGTTATGGGTAAAATACGTTTTTTTGCAAAATTAAAAATCCAAAAAAAATTTAGTTCAACTTTATTAATTTATCACAAAGTACTCTCACTTTATGTCCGCAGGTGAGATCTACAATTAAAAAAAAATTTAATCCAAAAGCTTTTCATGATTTTCAGATATTTATGAAAATGGGATAACTTAATTTCGACTCCTTTTTATCATATAATTACAAGAAACTGGAATTATTTAATTAAATAAAAACTCATCAAATATAGAGTATTTTTTATGAATTTTCAGGATTAAATGCGGGAACAAAACGAAAATTTTATTGTGTAGAATTCGGTGTGATATATAGGTTACTTGGCGGACCTACTTTATAACTTTTACCTATTATTATAATTCTTATATTTGTTTAATTATTATAAAATAATTAACTAATTTTTAATAAGGGTCAATGATTCCTTTTGCATTTGCTAGAATTTTTTAATGCTTTTGTATATATAGTTTCTAGTTGCTAAAAAATTGACATTCTTCTTTACCTTCTTCACTTTACACTTATATTTCAAGTTAGGTTATGAATATTTTAATATAATTTTTTTATTTCATTCTCTACAGAACATACTGATTCATTACAATAAAAAACCCAATAATATTAAAAAGAACTTACATATGTCTCTTTCCATTTTTATTTGAAGAGTTTAAAATATAAGGAAACACTGAATCGGCTAGGCAAGACGGGGGTTTTTAGGCGTCAGCAGCATTAAACCTTTGTCATAATTCACAATAAAGTTTTGGGCTAACGCACAATAAAAATTTAAGGTTGTTTCATACCTCTGTCCGCATGCATGTACATTTTAATGTGTAAAATTTCAACTTTCTCTGTCCAATAACTCAATAGTTGTATTTGTAAAAGGGTTATTGTTTAAACGTATATAAAGCATTATGAAATTTTTTTTTATTTTTCTAAATATGTAAGAAATATAATTTATTAATAATTTTTTCTTATTTGTTCCATTTCAGTTGATTGCATTTTGGATATTTAAATGTTACATTTTCTGCTAGAAATAAATAGATAGAAAGAGAAAGTTTTTTTCTATTCCTTTGTATGTATAACCGTTTTGCATCCCCAAAACATTATAACTTTTTATCTTCAAATTTCTATCTCTTTTTATACCCTAGTATTCTCTAATATATCTATATATATTTTTATAACTAAATTAATTTATATCTGTTACTTCCTTATTCCTGCTTCTATCCGTATGTTCGGTAATATCCATATACTTTTATCTATTTTTAGATTATTAGAGATTTTAGTGTTACAATTTCAATTTAATTTATTATTTAAAAAATATTTTTCCAGTTTTCGTACTTCTATTTTTAATAATTCAAGTTATTTATTCATTTCTTATGAAATAATTATTCATTTATTATTTAAAACTATTTTTCACTTCAGATCACAGAAGGGCTCGAACCCTGAACATTCGGGTCGCAAGTCAGATACATAGCCACGCCCCAAGCAAAAATTGTCAACTGGCGCAGTACTAGCTGAGTACTGTCCGCCATGATTGAACCAGTACTGACTGTACTGCGGTGCACTGCTGGTGAATTATAAATTTAATATTGATTCTATTGCTTAAACCAGTAACTAACTAACTTTAAGGAGAGAATGATACTTTCTTAATGGGACATTCCAGTTCAAAATGTCAGAAAAAATCGATTTTTTTTTATTTATTTTCGGATTTCTTATAGTGTCAAGAATACTCTCCTAAAATATTATTGCAAAATTCGAAGTAAAACAAAAGTTATACATCCTTATTCTTCGCCATGTCAAAGATGTTTTTATATGCGCATAAGCAATCGAATGATTTAAATGTTTTCTCATTTGCATTTTTTAAAAAAGACAAACAAAAATGTATTTGGTGTTGCTGATCACAAATTAGATATCAAATTTTCAAAATTTAAAATGGCGGATCCAATATGACGAAAAAGAAAAATTTTTATTTTAATTTTTTTTTCGTCCACCATATTGCATCCGCCATTTTTAATTTTGCAAAAATGATGTCATATTCGTAATCAGTGACCCAAAAAACCCCCCCGTAACGATTTTCAAGCAAATCTAATTATTTTGAAAAATATGTCCGCCATATTGGATCCGTCATTTTGAATTTTAAAAATCTGATTCCATATTCGTAATTAGAATTAGAACCTCAAAAACTAAAAAATTTCCAACTCCCCTTTTTTATAAGAGAAATTCTGAATAAAAACACCTTTTTTTGCATATTTGGGGGAAAAAGTACTCTAAAAAGGGGGGAAGAAAATTCCACTTTTTTTGAGGTTCCACACCTAAAGAAATATCTAACGAAGATAATGTCACTTCGTTTTTGGTTTTATCTATTTTAGAAAGTTTGGAATCAATCTTACCACCGAAAATGGGCATTTTCGAAAATGGCGTACATCGCCGCCAATTTGAAATAAAAATAATAAAAATTTTTTTTTTACAAATTCTTCAATACATTATTTATTACATGTAAAAGAAATTTTTAAAATAAATGTCATAGTTATTTTAATAATATAATAATATATAGGGGAGAGTGGGGCAAACCGGACCCCCTAACGGTTTTTTGACTCTTGTGACTAAACGAATCAACCGATTTCATTTTCCGATGGCTTGTTTGAAAGATCATTTAATTGTGCAACTTTTTCCCAGAGACACCTATATTTTATCTTTTATTGTTTAGTTGATGTGTTAACTTTAAAAAATTTTGCAAACGGTCCGGTTTGCCCCACCCCCTGGGGTAAACCGGGCCTTTTGGTTTTTTATTTATAATATTGCATTTACATAATCTACAATAATAAAAAACATGAGGAATCATGTAAACAATGGTTCTAGTAATGAAAATAATAAAACAGGATTGAATTTTAATTAAATAAATATTTTTTTGCAACACTAACCTGTAAAATTGAATTTTACACACAGAAAACTGTGTGTAAAGTACTTCATTTTATAGCGGTGTGTAAAGTGTTACTTTACACACCGCTAGCAGTGTGTAAAGTGAATTCCAGTGTGTAAAGTGATTTTCAGTGCGTAAAATGATTACTTTACGCATTCTTGTGACTGTTTGATGAGAAACCATGAATTAAAGCTTTTAAACAACAATTTACAATCACATTTTTATTTTAGCTTCTAGAAAACTTCATTTAACAGTTCCCCCACTACACCTAAACTTTCAGTAATATTGGCAATATTGCTGCAAGTTTAGTTGTTTTAGTGTTGCAAAAAATTTTGTATGACACTCGTGCGTAAATCAGATTATACTTGTGTGACTTGCAGCACTCGCCTTCGGCTCGAGCTGCAAACGTCACACTCGTATAATCAACGATTTTACGCACTTGTATCATAAATAACTATTTTTAATAAAAAAATAAAAATGTTTAAAATTATCAGGGAAACAATATTAAAGGGTCCAATTCTCATTGGAAGACAATTATTTTTCATTGTAAGTAAATATTTTAATGAAAGAAACATTTTATTTAAAAATAATTTTTATGAAACTTGAATTCAATGGAAATATCCTATGGCCGGTTTGCCCCACAGGCCCATTTTGAGAATAAATGTTTGTCAAAAAGAAACGCTTTGCAAATTCATCAAAGCTTTTGGTGGTAAATATTCCTGAGGTGTGTACCTTCAAAACCTAAGACCTAATATTTGGAAACATTACACGATTTCCTCAAAATTTCCTTAAGAAAAAATTCGTAAAAGTGTAGAAAAACTAAACTAACTAAACTAAAACTAAACATGGTTGTTTTAAGTTTCTAAACAACACTTTTTCCAATTTCGACATTTCGGAAATATTGAGAGGGGTCTGGTTTACCCACCGGTCCGGTTTGCCCCACTCTCCCCTACTAAAAGAGCCATCTTTTTGCCTGTTTTGAACTGGAATGTCCCCTTAATCAAAATTATTAAAAATTTTAACTAACTATAATTACAGTAGCTCATCTTTTGTTACTATAGTAAAAAAAGTGTTGTTAAAAAAAAAATGTGTTGTTACTATATTAAGATTTTTGGTAGAAAGCGGGATTCATTGAAGCTCTTTGTATATTCGATTGAATTCGATTGAATTTCCTTCAATTTGTGTAAACGAATTCGCATTCAATATAATTGTCCAAGGCTTGAATTCGTGCTGACGAATATTAAGAAAAATTAAAGACCCCAAAACTTGTCCATTAAATTGGTAAGAATAGAAGGTTTGGAAGTTCAATACAGTTTGACGAATTCAGGAAAATTGCAACATACTTCCAATTCGTAGTTGTCACAAAGCAGGATTTACTGAAGCTGTTTGTGAAATCTTTTTAATTTATTTCAATTATATAGTTTTTAATAAAGTAAGATTTTAGGCCATTTTTTTCCACAGGTTTGTTTATTTATTTATAACAACGTTTCGGTAGCTGCCGCTACCCTTATCAAGTTTATAAAAACAGTTATAAAAAGAAACTTTATTATTTTTATTTTATAAATTTAAACTTGGTATAAATTTTAAAAGGTTAATTTTCACCATCTTTTTTTTTAAAATTTTGTTTTTATTTATTATTACACAATTGTCAGTAATGTAAAGAATTAGAGTTAAAAAATTTTTATATTATTATTGTCAGAATATTAAAATTGTAAATAAATAAAAAATATGATGATGGTTTTATCCATTCATATGTTACAGCTGTAACTATACTGTAACTATACTATACTATACTGTATAGTTACAGCTGTAACATATGAATGGATAAAACCATCATCATATTTTTTATTTATTTATAATTTTAATATTTTGACAATAATAATATAAAAATTTTTTAACTCTAATTCTTTACATTACTGACAATTGTGTAATAATAAATAAAAACAAAATTTTAAAAAAAAAGATGGTGAAAATTAACCTTTTAACATTTATACCAAGTTTAAATTTATAAAATAAAAATAATAAAGTTTCTTTTTATAACTGTTTTTATAAACTTGATAAGGGTAGCGGCAGCTACCGAAACGTTGTTATAAATAAATAAACAAACCTGTGGAAAAAAAATGGCCTAAAATCTTACTTTATTAAAAATACGTATTCCACATTAATAATATCAGAATTATATAGTTTTTGTTTACTGAGTTACAAACTATTTTACTTAACTTAGTTACTTACTAACTAGTTAACTTAGTTACGAACTAACTTGCGAAGTTACTCACCCAAGCAAAAATTGACAACTGGCGTAGTACTGCGCCAGTACTGACCGCCATGGTTGAACCAGTACTGGCATTTGACCGAAATGATAATGCTTTTCAGTACTGGTTTGATGTTACTGGCGCAGTACTGGTTCAGTACTGGTTTAGTACCCGTGTAGAAAAATCTTTTGGCGTTGGTCTGAATCAGACCAGACCGTCTATTTTCCAATCTAGTGGAAAATTTATTTAAATTTAATCTTAATGATAAATCGTCCAACGTCCTTCCGGCAGGACGAAAAAGACTCAGGTAAGTCCCTCCGAAATCACTAAAGAAAACTAACATGGATTCAGATAAATAAAAAATGAAATATATTATTGGAAAGGTAACGAAACAAGCTTTCAGCGCATATAAATATTGAGCTTGTAAGTTCAAAACTAAGGGCTGGGTAGTTTGAAGAAGTTCAATTTTCCAAAAATTCACATAATTTTTAGTCACAGAATGACGAAGCCCGGTCCTGCCGGCAGGACGCTTTTCGCTTTATTTAAGAGACTACCTAGCCCAGGTTTATAAATTTAAAGACTCGATATTTACATCATTTGAAAGCTTGTTTCATTACCTTTCCAACGATATATTCAGTTTTATATGTATCTGCTTCCATATTAATTTTATAGAGCAACTAGCTGTCGTACCCGTCTTCGACGGGTGTTAGGTCTTTTTATCTATACATTGCTTATAATTTGTAAATTTTAATTATAATTAAATTATTAATTGATATTTAGCCAATTCCATTGAAACTTGAATCAAAAAATTGTATCATATATTAAAAATATAAATTAATAAATGTTTAAAAATAAATATTTCAATGACTTTGTTTCCAAGATGCAGTCGGGTAGTAATGAGTCTCAGAGTCGATCACTGATACTTAATAAGGATCAAGCAAATTATTCTTCTCGACTTCTCATTTCGCTATTAAGAAAAAATTATATGAAATAAAATAATAAATAAATTAAAATTTCTTATCTCAATACTTCACAATAAACAACATTTTTTGTTTGTCCACTTGGAGCATGAATGTACAGAGATTCAGATGAACCAACTCTAGAGCATCCCACATAAAACTGTCCATGAGCAAAACATTCAGAAGAACTAACATCTATCCCTGCTATGGATAGTGTTTGACCTTGTGATTTATTTATCGTCATAGCAAAACAAAGAGAAACCGGAAACTGCAAGCGCTTAAATTCAAATGGGTAGTTACTGGGAATAATTGGAATACGCGGAATAAAAATAGACTCGCCAGCGGCACTTCCAGTAAGAATGTCTGCTTCTATGATAAACCTGTGCAATGCTTTAACTCTTAAGCGTGTACCGTTACATAGTTTGGGAGGATTCATGTTTCTCAAGAGCATGATTGGAGCTCCAACTTTCAGCTTCATTTCGTGAGCCGGTAATCCTGGAGCAGTAATCGAGTTCAAGAATTCTGTAGGAAAATGAACGCAGTCATCATCAGTAACAGGTGTGTTTACTGAAAGATAAATTCTTTCATCTGCTTGATATAAAGAAAGTATTTTTTGGTTGACACGTGATGCTTCTTCATTATTTGGTGTTAGGATGGCTCTATCACATAACCAAGAATTCTCAATTGATGTTAATTGGTCAACTCCGGGAAATACTTTCTCTATCAAAACTTCCTGAGAGGTGATGACTGTTCCTAGAGATGGTGGGATAGTAATACATCCATCGTTGTTTTCTATTACACCATCTCCAATTCTCATTAACAGGTTCGAGAATTCTTGAGCTTCTCGTTCTCCTCCAAGCCTTACTCTCATGTTTATTGAAAGCGATAAACGATTGATATTTGGCCATAGAAATGATCTCTTTATTGTAGCATTAACCTCGTCAGCTCTTGTTCCTCTAGGTACAACGGGAAGAGTTTGTCGGAAATCACCAGATAGTAACATTGTCACCCCTCCCATAATTGAATTATTATTTCTTATGTCCTTGAGTGTACGATCTACAGCTTCGAAGCATTTTTTATGAGCCATAGTACATTCATCCCATACTATAAGGACACTCTCTTTAAGGACATGAGAAATCGCAGCATCTCTTGATATAGAGCAAACCGGTGTTTCCATCTGTTGAATGTTAAAAGGAATTTTGAACATCGAATGGGCCGTACGTCCACCAGGAAGAAGAGTAGCTGCAATTCCGGAGGAAGCTACGGCCAACGCGATTTTACTTTGGCTTCTTACTTTAGCAAGAATTAAATTAATTAAAAATGTTTTGCCAGTACCTCCAGGAGCATCGAGAAAAAAGACGTTGTTTTGACAATCACTATCTATACTTGAAAGAACTTTACGATAAACTTCAGTTTGCTCATCTGTAAGAGAACTTTCGTTTTCTCTTACAAACGACAATAGTTGATTTATATCGTAGCTGGTCTCTCGAGTATATTCAGTGTTTGTTAAATGATTACTTGAGGAAGGAGAAGGCAGATTCAGATCACTAAGAATTTTGTTTCCAATACGGAGAGTTATTGCTTGTATTGCTGCCAAGCAAAGATCATATAAATGAGGAGAATTTTCGAAAGATACATTTGAAGTTGTTCTTTGGGCTTCTCTTAAATAATCTTCAGCAAATGAATCTTTAAATTTATTCCACAGATCTAACGGATCTTTAGGATCGCAGAATACTAATATAACTGCAAATAACTCTCTTAGTCTGGAAGGAGTATCAAAAGCAGCACCTTCTCTAAGCGCCTCTTCCCAGTGAACATCATCCTCAATCAATTCTAAGGCTAGGCAAGCAGACTTATATGATGGACGTACCACGCCCATAACAGTTCGTAGACTCTCAAACGATGTGCGACCTTTAACGTGATGGAGAAGCATGCGTAAATAATAGCACTCATTATTATAAGGGTGAATGCTATATACTCTTCCAATTGCGGGATCTCTAAAAACTCCAACATGACCATCCACTGGTATACCTCTTTTTCTTCTCGAGAATTGGCCTCGGTTTTTATTAAAAGTAAAATATGAGGGTACTTCACAGTACAGCAAAACAGTTTTGCAAAACTGTCTGTTTGGCAGAGTTTAAAAAATGCCATAAGAGTAGTATTTTTTGGATTTTCTATACGTTCTTGGATATTCTCTGGCGTGAAGTACACTCTCTGCCCCTTCTCGAGATGAACATCTAGATAAATCACAGGCGGGTATCTTTCATGTATGGGAAATTCAAGAATTCGCCAAACTGCTTCAGAAGTTGAAATATACCGCCCACTTTGATATCTTGTGATTTCATCATTGTCGTTAGTTACACCAAATGTGGCTTGGTCACTTCCTTTGTTTACATATTTACATATATATTTTATAGATTTTACACTTCCGCAATTCTCCACATTGATATGAGTCTTAAAGGTTCGTAAAAGAACTGGTGAGTATGGTACAATCCATCTATTGTCAATAAGTATGTTTTCTCCCCTAACCTTAAAATCAATTGTTATCCCACCATCTTCAGGAGACCGTCTCCTGTAAGCAGGATAGCCATCATCGTTTGTCACTGTTTCTCTTAAAAATTGCTTAGGAAATTTTTTAGTTTTTAACTTTAAATGAAATACTCTGGAAATGACATCGTGGCGATCCTGTGCAGACTGATCGTTTGTCAAAAGAGAAGTAATTTCATTCCATTTTGGATTGGTAGTGATTGTAATGAAAAGATCTGGACGACCAAATTTTCTAACGTAAGAAAATGCGTCTTGTGTGCGCGAATGCATATATCTTGGACCACCGGTAAAGCTTGAAGGCAAAATCACTACCTGACCCAAAACTTCAATATTTTCATCTCTTCTCATTGCATCTTGAAGATGTACATAATTTTCTGCTCTTAGTTGTTTTTGATGCAATCTAATGTAAAGTAATCTTTCGCTTTCAATTTTGGCATACATGTCTACCAGGAACTGATTAAACAGTTGCCTAAATTGATGCAATTGATTAGGTTCGTTTTGTCTGACCATTAAACGATATGCATAAAACTCTAATGCGGAAATTTTTTTGTTAGTAAATTGTCCTGTCATAGGATCTATATGTCGATTCAGAAAATTATATCCATCTTCACCACAACAAAACATCAATGGATACTGGAGAGCATCGTAAGACCGATGAGTCTCACATATTCTGAGCAAACCACCGGTCTTTTTCTGTAAGACAATATCTCTGGCGTCACTTGGTTCTCCCACCATGATTACTGCAACCTCACTTACAGATGGCGCGAGATATCTTCCACGATGCTCCCCTGCAGGTTGTCGATCAGCCTTAATCATTAATCGATCATTTTCTGCATCGGAGGGTAAGATTTGTAAAGCATTCTTAAAACTGCGAATTAAATTATTATTTTCATGGAGTAAATCTTGCAATTGATTTAGTATCTCAAAGTCAAGGTCACTAAAAACAGACATTCTTCTTTGAACCTGCTCTTGAGCATCAGGAATAAAATAAATTTGTAAATATGAGGAAGGCTGGTTAGAAGGCGGCAAAAGAGAACCGATCAGATGATATACTTGACCTTGTATGCGAAAGGTAGGTCTAAAACCAGGTTCATAAATTTCATTACCTCCAAATGAGGTCATTTGGAAGGCACTGTTATATGATCTTATATTTCTTAGAAAAGATTCAGATTTATAATGATGACCATCAAGTAATGATCTGAGTGGTTCAGGTGCTTCTAATATAGGAGGTAGTGAAATTTTTCCCGAGGAACAACAAATTCCCTTAGATTCATTTGTCCATCTTAAGGCACGACAATGATTACAGACATTATCCATATTTCCTATATTAGCAGCTTGTGAATACTCAATTAGTGGATCATAAGAAAATCCACTATTAACCTTTTCCTGCCATTTTCTCAAAACTCTATTAGCATGTCTTAGTCGTTCTTCGTTAAGTCTGTTTACTCTGACATTGTCTGGCTCTAAATCGTGAATAACATGTTGTCTTTCTCTGTCAAGTCGTTGTCTGACAGCAGTCTCTTCAATACTTTCTCTCTGTCTTATTTCTCGAATTCGTGTAGTCTGCTCCGATAATCGATTTACATTCAAATCATTATAAATCTGATGTCTATTTCTATTTCTGGCCAACCTAGATTCTTTCTCATATAAGGTTTCTTCAGCTCTAACATTAGCATTTCGTTCTCGATTACTCTCTAGTCTCACATTCCTCGTCTCTGTACTTTCATTTGCTCTAACATCAGCATTTCGCTCACGATTACTCTCTAATCTGACATTCCTCGTCTCCATACTCTCATTTTCTCTAACAACAGCATTTCGCTCACGATTACTCTCTAGTCTCACATTCCTCGTCTCTGTACTTTCATTTGCTCTAACATCAGCATTTCGTTCTCGATTACTCTCTAGTCTCACATTCCTCATCTCTGTACTTTCATTTGCTCTAACATCAGCATTTCGCTCACGATTACTCTCTAATCTGACATTCCTCGTCTCCATACTCTCATTTTCTCTAACATCAGCATTTCGCTCACGATTACTCTGTAATCTCACATTCCTCGTCTCCATACTCTCATTTTCTCTAACAACAGCATTTCGCTCACGATTGCTCTGTAATCTCACATTCCTCGTCTCCATACTCTCATTTTCTCTAACAACAGCATTTCTCTCACGAATACTCTTTAATCTCACATTCCTCGTCTCCGAACTTTCATTTGCTCTAACTTCAGCATTTCGTTCACGATCACTCTCTAATCTCACATTCCTACGCTCTATACTCTCATTTGCTCTAATGTTAGCATTTAGCTCACGATTACTTTCTAATCTCACATTCCTTCGCTCTATACTCTCATTTGCTCTAACGTCAGCATTTCGCTCACGATTACTCTGTAATCTCACATTCCTTGTCTCCATACTCTCATTTTCTCTAACAACAGCATTTCGCTCACGATTACTCTCTAGTCTCACATTCCTCGTCTCTGTACTTTCATTTGCTCTAACATCAGCATTTCGCTCACGATTACTCTGTAATCTCACATTCGTCGTCTCCATACTCTCATTTGCTCTAACATTTGCACTTCGCTCTCGATTATTTGTTAATCTCTCATTCCTTTGTTCAACATTCTCGCTCATTCTAGCTTGCGAATTTCGAATACGATTATTTGCTAATCTTGATCTTGTCACGTGTGTATTCTCCATTTTCCTTGAAATATGGTGACGCATTCTATCCTTAGCAAGTCTTTCTTCTTTTTTCTCTGACGTTTCATTTTGACTGTTTAATGCCTGCCGCTCTCTGTTCCTTATCAGTCGCTCTCTGTTAACAGCATCGATATCTTCCGTTGATTGTTGAGATGATCTTACATTTGATCTAGAAATCCGTCTTCTTTTTGCTTCTCTTGAAGTTGAACCAATATTAATTTTCCTTTTTAAAGGCATAAGTACCTACATATCATTAAAACAATTTTTGTAAAACTCATTACTTTATTACTTCTCTTAGTTAACTTTTCAAATTTTTTATTTTTCACATAGGTAAACATACCGATTAAAACCAAATTCTTTATTATAACTGATTTTTTAATAAAAATAAATACAAACCTTTAGTTTATTAGAATAGAAAAAGCATTTTTATCATGCATTATATTACAATTCAATTTTCAAAGAACCACAATAATAAATAAATAAAAAAGATATCTTTTTTAAAGTTTCTAATTTTGAAAATATTAGTAACTTTTTTCTTCTGCGCTGTATAAAATTAAAAAATATTTTTTTTTAATTGTTTAAACTCAAATAATAATTTAATATAATTTAATATAAAAACTCATATAGAGTATCTTTTTCAATTATTTAAAATGTTTGTTTATTATGACTGAAAGAATGTTAAATGAAATGCCAAAATATGTATTTCTGAAAGCTCTATACAATTTTTAAAAAACTTCTAATGAACTCATAACCATTTTATACAAATATATTTACAAAAAATGCTTTTTTAAAAAAATTTTCCAAATGAAACTTGATGAATAATGTATGAAATTTTTTAGAAACATAATTTCTCAATTCTTTAAAATTCAAAATAGTGAAAAAATCTGATTCAAAAATTAAAGGTAAAACAGTATATTTATAAAAATTCAACAAAATGACAAATTTTCAGTAAAATGATTTTTATTGTTAATAATTTACTAATATTAAAAATAATTATAAAAGGAAATTAATTGTTTTGCTTTTCTTTATTCTCATTTTCTTCATTTCTTAATTTTTCATTTTTGTTAATTATAACCCTAAATTTTGCCGCATTATCGCATTCCCATTCAATTTTATGCTTTCCTACTTGTATATCCTCAAAATTCATTTTTAAATCATAGGCTTCCATATATTGTTCTTCAGTTATTTCGTCTATTAAAAAATTACATAAATAAAATTGATAAAAACCGAATTAAAAGATTATTCATAAAATCTGATTAATGTTTATACCGTATATTGTAATGGAACCCATAATTTCAATTTCTTTCGTCAAATCCTATTAAAAATCAAATTGTTATAAATTTAATTATGAGAATTATTCAATAACATTTATTACAGTTTTAATCAGTACGTTTATTTTTCAAAAAATACAAACATTCAAAAATAATAAAGATTATAACAGTACCTAACTATTATCATTTTTATTATAATAATAATTATTATTATTATTTTACTTTTTTCATAAAGAAAAAGAAAATAATTAAATTCGAAAAGTCGTAAAATTAAAAATATAACTGAAAGATGAACATTCACAAATCATAGTAATAATAATGATTGTAATAAAAAAGATTTACAAAAAAATAAATTATTGAAAAATGATTTAATTTAAGAAATGACAGAAATATAAATCTGAAAAATGAGCATTAAAAAATAAATATGATGATGATAATCAAATAAATAATATTTGTCGATATTGTGGCATTAGGTCCACAATATATATTGGTTAACCACAATATTTATTGGTTAATTTTTGAAAAGAAAATGAGAACAGAAATAAAGAAAAAGCAAAGAAATGATAATTTAAAAAAATAACAATGATTTTAATGTTCGTAGCAATAAACTATTATTATTATTATTGTTTGTTATCATTATTATATTTTTTAACAATTTATTTACGAAAAAACATTGAAATTTAAAAATACACAAAAAAATATCACATAAATAAATCTTGAAATTATTTGTTTAAGAAAAGAATAAAATAACGAAAAGAAAAATTTACGAAAAGAAAAAAAATTGAAATTTAAGAATACACAAATTAAAAATATCACATAAATAAATATTGAGATTATTTGTTTAGGAAAAGAATAAAATAATTTAAAATAATTAAACATACCTTTTTTATTTTTCTAAAATATTTTTTTGTTTTTATTTATATATACGTTCTATTTGTATATTATTATTATTTTTTATTATTATATATTTTCTCAGTTTCTCCAGTATTTTTTTCTTTATTAGTGACAATGTTATCAATATTGTCAAAATTTTTGGAATGATGTATAATAACAAACATTCTATTGTTTTATTGTTCCTACTTCAGCACATTGCATTGTTTCTATTTTTTATCTTCTAATTTAATATTTTATTTATTTTTTATTTAATATTGATTGAAAATAGAAATAAAATTTTTAATTCAAAATTACATATAACAATTCAATTCAAAATTAAATTAAACAATTACATATTATTTATCAAAAAAATTAATTAAAATTTTTTTTCGAAAATTAAAAAAATTAATTAAAAATTTACATTCATTATTTTCTTTATTTTATTGCAAAAAGGAATTGTATTTATCTAAAAAAAATTAACTACAAATAGTATCGCATCAATCCGACAAAAATTAAAAAATATTAATTTTTTTTATTTTTCATATTTTTTGAAAAAGTCATAACTTTTGTTCAGTTTAATATTTTTCAATCGGATATGGCTATAAATTTAAGTTAGACTAATACATAAGAGCCTGTAAAGTTTTGTTTTAATCGGTCAAGTAGTCTTTGTGTTTATCCCGGACAAAATATTGCGTACAGACATACATACATACATACATACACACAGACATACATACATACATACATAATTTTTTTTATTGTCATTTTTGGAATTCTTACTACTCAAATAGAAAAACTAAACATGAATTTTCAAATTCTATGCAATGTACAGACAAAAGTCTGATCTTATTTATAAAGATTTCTAAGGGACTCGCGCCTGAGTCTATACTCAAATATACTGAAAAATATTAAAAATGAATTTTTTTTTAATTAAACAATTAGGTTTCATTCTTTGAACGTTTCTGAAGAGAAAGAGACTTGTCCGGTCAAAAAATATTGATTTTTGGGGATTTTACATTACATTTACGAAAACATGTTTTTTTCACTGTTTAGAAACATAGCAAGTTTGAAGGATTTGAAAAATGGTTTAATATTATTATTTTAAAAAATCAAAAATATGGATTTTTTCGTCTTTTCGTCTATTTTAAGCCTAAAGAGTGCCAGAAAAGAAAAGTTGAATTCCCTTTTTTTAAAAGCCTTTTTTTCGGAACGTCCTTCCGGCAGGACGGGCGTTTGGACGATTTATCATTAATATAATAAAAAAAATTAATTTATATTTGCAAACATGTAATAATTCCCAACTTTTAACTTTTAATCAAATTAATGTTTACAACGCAGAATAAACGCAAACCTATAACGAAATAAAATTTGTCACTGCGAGGAATCGAACCCACGACCTACGGACTTCTAGCCTAACACTCCAACCACTACGCTATCGAAGCTACAGGATAATAAATTTTAATTTTCGACACCTTTTACACTTATAATTAATAAAGAGCGTTTAACTGTGTAATTTAGTTAAATTATTATTTAATTGCACCTTATTCAAAAAAAATCAAATTAGTTAATTACCTAATAAATTTCCATAAATTACCTCTAAAATATTCATAAATTACCATAAATTACCGACGTTAAATTTTTTAGGTCTAATTTGTGTTTTACATATTTTAATAAACTGTCGTCAAAATATTTATAAATTATGGCATAAATTTCCATAAATTACTGCAAAAATTTTCATAAATTACCATAAATTATCAACGTTGAATTTTTTTAGTTAAAAATTTATCGTCAAAATGTTTATAAATTATCTGATAAATTTCCATAAATTACCATAAATTACCGATGTTAATTTTTTTAGTTCTCGTTTGTTTTTCACATAGTTTTATAAACTATATCGTCAAAATGTTTATAGATTACTGCATTAATTTCCATAAATTACCGCAAAACTTCCATAAATGACTGAAATCCAAAATTTTAATGATAATTTTTGCTTTACATATCTTTACGAATTATTGTGAAAATTTCTATAAATTTTCGTAAATTACCGCAAAAATTTCCATAAATTGCTAAAATAAAAATTTTTAATTGTAACTTATGTGGAACATATTTTTATGAATTATTGCAAAAATTTCTATAAATTACTGCATAAATTTCCATTAATTAGTTCCTAACTGACTATTGTCATTTTACCGTGTTAGCAATACTGGCACAGTACTGGCGTAGTACTGGTTTTCCAGTGTTGTTTTCGCAATACTGGCACAGTACTGGCATAGTACTGGCGTACCAGTCTTAAAGGGCAGTACTGGCGTAGTACAGAAATTTTATTGAAGCCAGTACTGAACCAGTACTGGCAAGCCAACTGCTGGCATGCCAGTACTGGTGCAATACTGCGCCTGTTGTGAATACTGACATTTGACAGAAATTTTTGCTTGGGAGTAACTAAATTAGTTATTTAATAAGTTAGTTAGTCAGTTAGTAAGTAATTAAAATAAAAAGTAACTTACCTGTAGTTAGTAACTTATTATGATAATAAGTAATTAAGTTTGTAAGTTACATAGAAAATTAGTAATCTACTCAGCTGGTAAGTTAGAAAGTTACTAACAAAAGTTTGTCTGGCGCAAAACTTTTTTGAACAAATTGGCAAAAAAATTTCCGTACGAATTTCTGAGCGAAGAAATTTTTTTAAAATCCATATTAAAAATTAGGGTGTTACTCACACTAATATTCGTCCGAAAAATCGTTTCAAAACGTTACACGAATTCGATAGGAATTCTAGACGAATTTGGTCAGATTTCTAATTGAAATTCGTACGATATTCATTCAAAATTCTTACGAATCATTTTAACTTGATGGGAATAAGGAGATATGATTTATATCCCTTTTTACTTCCAGCAGGGTAGATATCGACTTATAAAATTAATAATAAATATAATAATAACGTATCCTTTATACATTAGATAATTATGGGATAGGAAATTTAAAAAAAGTAGTAGTGGGAGAATATTTTAATCTGGTATTATTTATATATTTTATTACCAAATTTTTTTAGTAATATCAAAATTATTATTATCTATTATTTATTCCTTCAATTTCATTATAATAATAATTAATGTAATTAAAAAATAAAATATTTAAAATATTAATATAATTATATTTAATATATTTATATAATTAATAATAAAATAATAATAATAATTAATAATCAAACTTATTTATTCATAATTTTTTTAATCTTCAAATAAATAAATTTATGTATGTATGTATGTATGTATGTATGTATGCATGTATGTACGTATGTACGTATGTATGCATGTATGTATGTATGTATGTATGTATGTATGTATGTATGTATGTATGTATGTATGTATGTATGTATGTATGTATGTATGTATGTATGTATGTATGTATGTATGTATGTATGTATGTATGTTTGTATGGATGGATGTGTGAATGTGTGTATCTATGTCTGATATAATTTTATTTTCAATTTATTTTTCAAAAATCTATTATTTTTGAAATCTTCCTTTTGCTTTCATCTATTTTTACTTTGTCTTAATTTTTCCGAACAATTATAAATTCTATTTTTCTTTTCCTTTCTCCTTTCTGTTTGATTTTAATGTCGCTTTTTTCCTTTTCTTCTTCTCGAGATTCTAATCGTTCGCCTCTCTTCTCGTTTTTCTGTTCTTCTTCACTTTCTAATTTTTCATCATTCTCTTTTTTTCTTTGTTCTTCTTCTCGAGATTCAAATCGTTCATCTCTCTTCTCGTTTTTCAATTCTTCTTCACTTTCTAATTTTTCATCATTCTCTTTTTTTCTTTCTTCTTCTTCTTCTCGAGATTCTAATAGTTGGTCGCTCTCTTCTTTTTCCTGTTCTTCTTGGTTCTCTAATTTTTCATCATTCTCTTCTTTTCTTTGTTCTTCTTCTTGAAATTCTGATTGTAAAGCATGTTCCTCTTTTTGTTGTCGCCAGTAATTGTGTTCATCCATAATTTCTTTCACTAATTTTACTCTGTGCTCCAATTCAATGTGATTTTTTAAAGCTAATTTTGTTGTTTGTAGTTTTCCACAGTGTGGACAGAAAATCTCCCTGGTCTTTCTGACACCCTTATATGTTAACACTGCGGTGAGAAAGAATTATGAGAATGAATAAATTATGAAAGAATTATTATAATTAATATAAGAATGTAATGTAATGTCACATGGATTGCATGAATATGCCATAAAAATTATTTGTTAGAATATTTATTAGAAAGAATTCTATTAGATAGAAAATTTATTTACTTTAAAAAATTTAGATTTTAAATTAACGCGAATTTTTACATAGTCAAAAATATTACTTAACACAATATTAGGTCACCGAACACTGTTAAAAATCTGACTCCAACTTTACACAAAAAAGATTGAAATGTTGCTATTTCAACTTCTCAAAGTGTGAACGCTTGCATTTCATTGGCTTAAAGGTTTTAGTAAATCCAATGAAATGAAAGCATTCATACTTTTTGAGATTTAAAATACATAATATTGAATCTTTCGGTGTAAAGTTGGTGTCCTATTTGTAACAGTAAATTTTCATTTAACATTTAATCTAATTATCATTCTTGTTATATACAAAAAATGTAATCTACTTGAATTCTAATTTAGAAAAATGATCATTAGCAGAATTTAAGTAAGTTACATTTTCAAATATAAGAAATTCTACCTCGTCTAATCTCATTTTTTCAGATTTTTAATTTGCACGAATTGTCACTTAGGGGGCGTCCATAAATCACGTGACTCAAAATAAGGGGTGGGGGTTAGGGAAACTATCACGGTTGATCACCTGGGGGGTAGGGGGCTTCGCACATGATCACGTGATATGAATTAACTCTAAATTTTCAATGAAAGCTTAATTTGAGATTTTGACGATTTTTCATAGTCAGCATCTCAATGGGTATAAATAAAAATATTAATGAGATGATTATTAAATAAATATATTTAGAATTTGCAGTTATCAGTCTCTCAAACTTTGTTAAAAATTTTTCCTTCGTATTTTAACAATTTTCATAAAAATTAGAAGTCACGTGACAATGGGTGGGGGTGGGGGGTCATAGAATGTATCACGGTTGATCACTTGGGGGGTGGGAGGTCAGAAATTGCCCGAAAACCAGTCACGTGATTTATGGACGTTCCCTTAGTGGTACTTCTAAATTAACGAAATATCAATTTACTGAATAACCATTTGTTCGAACAAACATCCGACAAAAAGATTTCAGCGCCAATTTTAAAATTGACTAACCACTATTTTTTTGTAATTTCTGATGGGTCTTTTTTGAAACTGGCGCTAGAGTCGTTCTGATGGAAGTTGTTCGGACAAATGTAAATTTTGTAAATTGATATTTCGTCAATTTAAGAGTTCTACCAAGTAATAATTCGTGCAACTTAAAATTCGGATAAAATAAGATTCGATAGTATTCCTTATATATTTGAAAGATCTCACTTACTTAAATTATGCTAATGATCATTTTTCTAAAGTAGAATTCAATTAGATTCCATTTCTTGTAAATAACAAGAATGTTAATTACATTAAATATTAAATGAATATTCTCTGTTACAAATAGGACACCAACTTTACACTGAAAGATTGAAAATTATATACTTTTAATCTCAAACAGTGTGAATGCTTTTATTTCATTAGATTTACTAAAACCTTTAAGCCAATGAAATGTTAGTGTTCACACTTTGAGAGATTGAAATAACAACATTTAAATCTTTTTGGTGTAAAGTTGGAGTCAGATTTTTAACAGTGTTCGGTGACCTAAAATTGTGCACTGTAAAAACAAGTGTCTCAATGTAAGACGTTTTGTCTCCACTTTTGAAACATTTGAGGTGTTTTACCTTAAAATTATTGAGGTAAAACACCTTAAATGTTTCAAAAGTGGGGACAAAAATGTCTTACATTGAGACACTGTTTTTACTGTGTGTTAAGTAATATTTTTGACTATGTAAAAATTCGCGTTAATTTAAAATCTAAATCTTTTAAATCAGCTATATGAATTTTTTTTTTGTTTTTAATTAATATTCGAACAATTCTGATAAAAAATTTGTATCGAAATGTTCTGGCAATATTCGGATTCTATTTAGTTACGCTTCGTTAAAATTACAATTCTACAAAAAAAACAATTAGTAAGAATTGATATTCGAGTAAATTAAATTTCTGGCAAATTGAAATTCTAGCAAATTGATTTTTGCTAAATTTTAATCCGGACGAAAATTGTACTCTATTAATATTCTCGTAAATTTTTAATCAATTTAGATTGAATATATACAAAATAAGAAAATTTACCAGTTGAAGAACAGCTTGGAAGTTCAGCAATGAACTCTCCTTCACCTTCTGGTATAGCTTCGGCATTTAAAATATTATGAATTTTGTCCAAATGTTTTGCCAAAAATGATGGCCGCGTGAAATCTTTATCACATATATGACATGATCTTCTTAATTCACGTTTTGTCTCCTCTTCCTCAACTGAAAAATGGATTAAAAAATAAATTAGGATTAAGATCCAACATATAAATATATACATTAAAGATACATATACTATACATATACATATACATATACATATACATATACATATACATATACATATACATATACATATACATATACATATACATATACATATACATATACATATACATATACATATACATATACATATACATATACATATACATATACATATACATATACATATACATATACATATACATATACATATACATATACATATACATATACATATACATAACCATATATATATACATATACATATACATATACATATACATATACATATACATATACATATACATATACATATACATCTTGGATATAAAAAATCTCAAACGTTCATTAACAATTTTGAAAGTTCCTTCACGTGTTCCCTTCACGAAGCCATTCAAAAACTCTTCCATTCTCTGGTTTATTACATGCTGATTTTTTGAAAGCAAAGCCCGTCTTATGGATTCCCATCCGTCTAGAATAATTTCCTCTTTCTTCTTATCAGCACTCGACAATTTTTTGAATGGAGAAGCCAACGTTGGAGCATCGACTATCTCTTGGAATATTTGTGATATCATCTTCACCAAATTATCTGAAAAGAAATAAATTTTTTTAAAACTAGAGTTGTAAACATACATACACACATGCATGCATACTTACACACATACATACATACCCAAAAAGTGTACGGGGCTTGACTTTGTTCCAACAAATGAATGCAGTACTCGATTAAATCGCTCTAATAAATTGTTGGTTCTGTGCATTGATAAGTACACTGACAGCTGCTCCGGATTAGTTTTTCGAAGCCATTGCTTTTCAAAATATGATAGGAACTGATCTAGAATATCCTTTGTTTCTTCGTTGAGGTTGTTTAAGGTAAAGAAATGTTTGTAAAGAATGTGAAAAAATAGTAATTTTTGTGGGAGAAATGGCTATTACAAAAGTGCGATTTTAGTGCTTGGTTTCTTCACCTTTTGGTTTGTTTACATTTCACAACTTGGACTATCAGAAGATTATTGAAATTTGATTGTACAGATGACAATCTTTGATGTTAAAAATGTTATACCATCAGAGATTGTTGTCAGTCGCCTAGAAGAGGGCAGATTCCATATTCCACAACAGTGCAATATTTTTTACAAAATTGTCCATTTTAAATGAATTCGGAAACACTAAGGAATTTTTTCAATTGCATTGAAACGTGTTGTCATAGTCAGCGCATGCGCTCACATTAAATTTCGACAATACTTGATAGTAGTGACTACAATCAGAAACTTAGCATATGTATATGTTCTCGGGTAACATCTTAGATTGTAAAAAGTGGATAGTAGATTGTATCCAGTATATCATTATATAAATGATGGTACCACGTACAATCTTTTTTTTTACACTAAGAAAACTGGATAGTCAAACTTAGAGGGTTAGGTTTTGAGTGTTAAGCCTGATTCTCTGGATAGTTAACTTTTCCCTCCGAGTGAGTCAAATTAATCATCGGAGTGTCTATTTATCCCTCAGAGATTGTTACGAAAAACTTAACCTCAAATATAGTCTGTTTGTCCCTCCAGATAGTTAGTTAAATACTCCAGTTTTATCCGTGTAACCATTAAAATTCTAATTATACATTTATCTCAGTGTATGTTTCACATAACCTAAAAATTTTTGAGACCATCGAATACTTTTAAAGTTTAAGCAAGAAAATTAGAACAAGGAGATGAAACTTTAATAGTATTGGTGTCCACAGACTTTGCTCAGTAGATGGATTTAAGTAATCTACGTATATACCAACGTTATAAAATAAACAGAAGTCTTAAAAACAGTTGATTATCAGCGCATGCGTATTAATATGCGATATATATTAAAATTCGTTGCTGAGCAAACCCTCCAAAAAGAGGCGTCTACTGTTGGCATATTGGTTAAACGTTCCCTGTATCAAAACAGCTAAGTTTCACCTCTTTGTTTTAGTTTTCTTGAGTTTAAGAATATTTTTTAAAAATACCATGCAATTCGGAAGAATTGTATCTAAGAAGGAAATCTTCTTCATCACTCTCTAAATCACATAATACTTGCAACCTCTTCCATGTGGTACCATCTACATTATAAAAATATGGAATTATATACTATGTGTACGCCCACATGAAAAGGGCCCATTCTGACATTATTGTAGTTATCTATATGGCGAATTCATTGTCAAATTTAGAAAATTTTAAGCGGTCTTAGAACCTTTTTTGTTAAAAACTCGATGAGTTATATAATTTTAAAGTTTAGAATGGCAAAAACCTCATTTAAAAAACAGAATTAAAGATTCCAGTCCAGGGCGTCTTAAAGATGAAAAACCAATAAGTTTTAAATTCTCCCCTACCTCCATTTTGAAAATATAGAAATTCGACAAAATGGGCCCTTTTCATTTTTCTAAAGAACTAATGAAATTAAACACTAAAATTAACGATAAATAAATGAAAACCGCATGATTCGATTTTTTAAAACATATAAATTTATAATAAAAAAAAAATTAAAATTTTTCACGAAATTTATTAAATTTCGATTATCTCAAAAATTGAAGACGATAAAATAAGCCCTTTTCATGTGGACGTTCATATTTGTTATAAAGTCAAAGATCTAAGATACTAACTAGAATTACCGCGATAAATAACAAAATCAACTTTGCCATTTTCTGCACCAAATTTGTGTTATTTTTCTTATTTTTCTCTATTTTATAATATTATTACTATTGTTATTTAAAAATACCATTTGTCCCTGGAGAATTCTTTTTGCTTGAGCTTGCTTTAGGTTTTCCATGTTTAGTATTCATTGTATCCAATTTTGGCTTTTTGTTTTGATTATCTGATCATTTAATGTCAATAGATTAGTTTTTATTATTGTTTATATTTTTAAAGTGTTGTATCATTTTTTTATGAATTATTATTTATTTGTTTTTTGATTTGTTAAACATTCCGAAAAATGCAACTCTCTGATTTCTTTGAAACTTGGTATACTTATATATTTTCATACGCTAATCATGAAAATGATAGGGTAAGTCCGGGAGAGATGGCCATACGGGAGAGATGGACAGTTGAAATATTTTACAGAATTTGTTAATAAACATCACTTATTATGAGATATTCTTTAACCTTTTGTGACTAATAATAAATGTAAACAACAAATTGTTGAAAAATATTGAAAATGTAAGCGTAATCCTTCTACATTTTTTTTGCATGGGTCGAAAATAATTTGAGAATTTCAGATTTCTTATTGCTTCATTGTTATTTTTCATCGGATTTTTTAATTTGAAGTTTTATTGAGTAGTGCATAACCCACGCTTCGACATACACAAAGAAATGAATGGAAAAATTATTTTATTTATTTAATATTTAGATGTTTACTTTTGTCATGTATTATTGGGTGAGATGGCCATTAATGACTTATATTTAAAATTTTTTATGTTAATGTTAGATACTTAAGAAATATTAAATGAAAACAAATTAAAAATGTCCGAGAACATAATAATTGATCTAAGTGACATTAGAGATGGAGTTATATTTGTAGGTTGAGTCGAAAGTTACAATCAAACAATATTAATTAAAGATTGGATTTTAAATTTTTGGCTACATAAAAACTGCACTTAATCCCATGATAAATGTTCAAAATGTGACCAGGTACTTTTTACAAAATGTAAATTTTGAGATTGTTCTTATGAAAATATTTTATTTTACTTTTCCTTACTTTAAATTTAAGTGTTCAATGTTATAATTATCAATAAAAGTTTAGACATAAATCGCTTTTTTATAATTTTTACAGTACTTTAAAAAAACTATGGCCATCTCCCCGGACTTACCCTAATGAAATTATATGAATAGGTACTTTTAATAGAAAAAAACAAAAATATTGTCTATTGTTTTTATCTCTGTAAATAATAGAAATTTAAAAAATAGTTTCAAATAAAAGTTGTACATCTTGTTTAAATACGTTTTTTATATCTTCTACATTTTTATTATAAACCATTTTTTTCACAAAAAATGCGAAGCACGCCGAATGAATTTACTATATGGGATTTAAAATCATATAGAATCAAGCAAATCTAAACCACCTTTGAGACAAATATATAACTATAAGAGCCGAATTGACTTTAGAATTGATACTAATAAAAAGTGTTGAACCCATACCCGGTCCGCTACAACAAAAAGAATAAAAATTAAAAAATGGATATTATACAGAAAACACTACAGCCTTATGTGAGTCCAGTTTTCACTACTTTAATAATATTGTATAATAAATTTAGGTATTTCTATCAAAAAGGAACATAAATTTAATTAACATATCAAAAACTTTTTATACTGAAAAGATAATAATTGATATTAATCAATATTATATAGTATGCAATACATATGGGTCAAAAAATGTATTTTAATGAGTTCCATAATTACTATTACAAACTTTTTTCAAAACATATTTTTATAATTTTCACCATTAAAAAAGACCTATTTAGACAATTTGATAATTATTTTTGTAATTTGCGCTTATATAAAAATTTAAAACATTTATTTTAAAGTAAATTTAGAAAAATAAGAGGTGAGTTTATTTACCCTCGATAAATTAAGTAATTTCATCTTACAGAAAATAAGTAAATGTTTAAATTATTTTTATAATAAAATATTTTTACGCGTTAAATAATTGTAGATTATACTAATAGAAAAAGATTCTACTTGATTTAAAATTTATTTTATTTATCATGTTGAAAACAATTTTTTAAAACTATTCTATATATTAAATAGCTAATGAAAATACTTTTTGTTTTTAGGTAATTAATAACAAAAGTTTTTAAATAAGATCTACAATTTTTTTTGCGTACTATCTTTTTTATAGGAAACTATAGTAAATGTGTATTATTAATTTTTATATAGTTACACTTACTCTTGGAAGAAATCCTTCTTTCTCGTGCTAATAATATTGAAGGCAAAGACTCTAGAAAAAATATAAATTTTTAGTTTAATAAGAATAAAATAATAATTGATCGAAAAACCGATTGGTCTAGCTCGGTTGTCGGAATCCGAGCTAAACAATCTATTGGCAGTAAAATTAACTTTTATTTCCTGTTAATTATTTAAATAAAAAATTAATAACAAATGAAATCGAGTATACGCGGTCAGTCGCATGGTGAGAAGTTCCCTCACTTCGCGTCAAAAATCCCCGACATTTGCTGCTTTCAAATTCAATAACAAAGAAATTAAAATATAATGTTAAAGATGAATTTGATTAATTATTAAATAAAAACAAATCTTTATTTTGAGCAAATTCAACTTTAACTGTATTGAAGATAATTTCAAAAGGTTAAATAGAATAAGACTCAAAACTTATCATCCCAAGGTAAACGTTATTTGCTTTTCGGGAACAAAATTTATATTCAAAAGGTAGTGGATCCCTCTTTTAGGTTTATTATTAATTCAATAACCCCGGTTAGACAGTATTTTAATTGAAAGAAGTAAAAAAAAGGATTAGGTGACAACAGTTAGAAAACTGTAATAAAACACTACTTGCAATATGATTCAATATAGAATGCTCTCGTTTATTCAATTCTAAATGATTAAAATATTCATTTAAAAAAATATTATACAAAACAAGAATTTTACTAGATTCTAAATTCTTTGTGTTTATTAATGCATAATAGTTAGTATTGTGAAATATTCCTTTTATAAAATACAATAGAAAATTCTTTTTTATGCGTAATAATAATATAACATTAATGATATCCAATAGTTATTTTTTGTTTGTTTATAAAATAATAATTGTTATGTCTTAAAACAAATCGTAATGTGTAAAAGTGTATAAATGTGTAAAATATGTAATAATTAATAATCAACTCACCAACTTATAAATCTTTTATTTATATTAGAGACAGAAAAGTTTCCTGTTACTCTTTATAGGTGAATCACTCAGATTCATACCTGTAGTATATTCCTTATCAAGATTTTCTCTTCCTTGTTTCTTTTATTTCTTTTATTCTTCAATAGTTTTTATTCCTTCTTAATTATTTATGTTCAGTATAAGACTCTTTGCTTATCTTAATTCAAAATTATATCAAAATTTATTTTAATATTCAAAAATCGGGGTCACCGATTTTGAACTTTTAATCAACTCTGATATTTGCAGTAAAGACAATTACAAAAAAATGCTTTTATAATCGCGAGATATAGGTTTGAAATTTAACACTCTGTCTTCCCTTTTAAATAAATCACTTTTATTTATTTTTTTAATAATCACTTTTTTTATAGTAATATTGTCTTTAAACAATTCTTTTTTTTAATTTAACTTCTTTTTAACTTTTATTCTTTTTTAATGATATGGTAAATCACTTTTCTCACTTTATTTCTTTAAAATTACCTATTTTTTATATATAATCAAAAAATCATATAAATTATCAATTCACTTCAACTCAATTTGATTAAAATCAACCCTTATTTTGGGGACAAAATATAAAACCTCCGCCTTTTGCGGGAAATAAGACTCAAAAATATAAAATCATCCGCTTTGCGGGAAAAACAAATTAACACTCTACCGATTTTCGGGAGGAACACTTAATTCTACGCAGCCTTACTGCGGGAGGAACAAATTCGGACTCATTAGTTAAAACGATCGAAAGTATGGATCACACCTTGAAATTAATATAAAACGATAGAGTGGGGATGCCGGTGCACACGGCTCGCCAAACTTCGTTGTTGCCAGGCAAGCTTTTTGCAAGCTTGCAAATTCCTTAAAATGGCATGATATAGTTCGATGCTCTGTATCCTCTATTGCCAATGTTTAAGTGTGTACTTTTTCTTGGTATTTTACCAATACAATTAAGAGTCTTTTCTGTGGACAGTAACTTATAACAAAGTAGACAAATTCCTTTTGAAATAAGAGTAATGCCCATATTATTTCAACCAATTTTAGAATTATAATTTTAAAAATAATATTGAATGTTATTGGGAATGAAAACAATTGAAGAATGATTATCGTTATTTTTTAAGTTTGGATATAATTTAATTATGAAAAATAGTTTTAAGACAAATTAATTGATGAGTTAATTATGTAAAAATCCTCTTATGTCCTGATAATATGTGTATTGAGTACTTAATTCTATTTACAAAAGTCCCAAATTTTTAATGAAATTATACAATATAACAAATTTTTAATTAATGAAAAAATTAAAAATAGTTACGAAATCATACGTAACATATAAAAAAACACCAAAATTGTTTTAATGTAAAGAAGAAGAGTGCCGTAAAAGGTACTGAGAATCTGAAATTATAATTTTTTGTATTTTAAAAGTTATAAATAAAAAAAGAAACAATGAAAAATATCCTAATAAAGTCGGCTGTAGACGCAAATTAGGTTAATATATAGAAAATTTCTAAGTAGAATGGTTATTCTTAATCCAAAAAAGTATTTCTCGGGGACTCTTGTCGAAGTGCGTAAGGCCAATAGGGCAGGAGTATAAACAATAAAAAAAAATAAAAAAAGAAACTGGGTGAGGGAAATTCTCACCATGCGACTGATGGAGGGTTAAATAATAAATAATTAAAAAGAATAAAAATAAACAATTGTTTATTAATTTTTTAAGTTTTCAGGGTAAATTAAGTAAAGTAATATAAAAATAAATTATTAAACTAATAGTTTAATAAAATTGATTAACTTTAGATATGTGTTTTTAGCACACATTATGATTCGAAATAATTTAATTAATTTAAAAATTAATTATTACAGGTTTATTTCTTATTATATACAGAGGTAACAGAGTTTAGTACAAAAAAGTAATTAAATATTTGACAAGTTAAATTTGCGATTCGTTAAATTTATTCACTGGAAAAATTGATTTTATCACAAAAACATTAGGGCTTCTGCAACACCTCGAAAACCGGGAAATGTCAAGGAATTTTTTCTAAAGTCAGAGAATTTTTTTCTTTATGACTTGAAATACTCATGAACAATTTTTTTTAATATCCGTAATTAGTTTTACAAATTTTAAGTAAAAAATCAATAGCAATAATTAATATTGCCTTTCTAATTTGCATGTCTATTCTATTTTGATAAATAATATGAACCGCACAGACATATAATAATCAAATAGAAAAAGATTAATCACTTAAAATTCTGAAATATCAAAAGAAAAGTAGAAATAATGAAATTATAAAAATTCATTTTTTAAAGTAAATCAATTTATTTTTAAAATACATAATTCAGTGCTCGAACTAATGTCCGTAAATCCCGTAAAGGTCTGTAATTTTACTTTAGGTCCGTAAAAGTAATGGTTTTTTGAAAAATGTCTTAAATAAAACTTAAATAAAAAAAATGGATTTACATTTAAATATGGACTTTCTTGTAAAAAACACACACACACTATATCAATAAGTACACTCATACGGCAACTAACGCAAACAAAGGCGGTCTACGCTGTTTCACCGGAATCTAAAACATGGCGTCGAAAGTTTCAATTATTTTCACACCGGAAGCCACTTTTCTAAAGCAATCGCCCATCCAGTTAATATAAAGATCAGTGGTACGTGTAAACTACATTTAGAATATTTTCTACTTGTAATTGCTTTATAAATAAAATGAAATAAATATTTTAATACCTTTATCTTTCTTGCACAATTCTATTACTTTCAAATCATTGGATATTTTGATCTCAACATAATTAAAGTTGTCATATACTGCAGAAAATTTATATTGATTATATATAATTTAAGTTTTTATTTATTTTACATAGACCTTTGAAATTTAAACTAAATATGGAATGTTTAAGCCAAAAAAACGATTTGTGTTAAGTCGAAATCTCGCTCCCGGGACATTCTACTACTCCACCTAATTTCCGGGCACAGTCAGTCATATATACATGGTATAAACTACTTCTCCCCCCACATATATGCAGTCAAATTTTCTACTCTCCCCTCCCTTAGTATTCATATTCAGTTCGTTTACATAAATTCGACTATTTTCAAATAAGAAAATTCTACACATGATTTCTATTGTTTTTAATACAATTTTAGACAATCAATTTTTCTGTAAATGATTAAATTTTGTGTTTAAATAATTGAAATCTTGTAGTACTTTTTAACAAGAATTACACTATTGAATAATTTTACTTATGGGGTTATACCTGTTTGAAGGCTTAAAAAAGGGTCTTTTTCAAAATTTTTTTATGAGTAGTCTAAAATTATTGTTGGCGGCTTTAGAACTCAGTGAATAGTGTTAATTTTTTTTGTAGAATTTTCCTTCGAAATCTGAGAATAAAGTGACAGATGAAGGGCGTCAATGAAATTTCACTGCATATTTGTGGGGGGGAGAAGTAGTTCATACCATGTATGTCTGACTGACGGTGCCCGGAAGGTAGGTAGAGTGGGGGAAGGACCCTTTACGCCAACATGGGACTCCACTAAAGGTAAGAAAAGAAGACACCACTTTAGAAAATATACCCAACAGGTGGAACTATTGGATAGTTGGCTACAGTAATTGTCCATATTTTAGTCTGAATTTAAAAGATTTGAGTAAATAGACAGTAATTTATTAGTTTAAAATAATTGTTCTTTTCAGACGAATCGTTATAAACACAATTGTGATTAAATAAATGTTAATTAATTAAATAAGTATTTACCTTTCGATATGTTTGTAAATTTTTTTACATTATGTGAAAGTGATCTCATGACAGAAGCAACATCTAATCTAAATTTTAATTAAGATTTATTTTGTTAAATTAAATCCAGTTTTCATTGTATACAAGAGGTAAATTGCTTGAATGGCACCGTATATTAAACCATAATTTTCTTTTTAAGTGCAGAAAATACCTCTTTTTGGTATAAGCACTTTTACAGTCGTTCAAAATGTCCTATCGAGTCACAGTGTGAACAAACGATGTGCAAAATATTTTTTGTCCTACCTGCACGGAAAGTATGTCATTTCGGGCACTTAGAGCGGGCGCAAAGTGACTCATTCCAACGCAGGGGTAGGGGAAGCGGGCGGAAAATATTTTGCGCCCGCTTACCATCCTCCAAGCGGGCGCAAAATATTTTGCGCCCGCTTCTTCTACCTCCGAGCGGGCGCAAATTATTTTCCGCCCGCTTCTTTCGTTTTAACGGTCATAAAGTAAAGAAAATTTTGCGTTACTTTATTTTTTTCACGTAAAATAGCTAGTTTCGTATACATAATATGTAAAGTACGTATTTTACCCCCCTCTACTCAAAGATACATTGTGTATTAAACATTTTAAGTAAAAAATGCGAGATATTTTACTGTAAAAGGCCACGTAATTTAACTAAAGTATTTTATGTGTCCAACCCTGCTCAACAAACGATGATTCCGATTCCCTGTCTCATAAAGGTCTTTCTCCAATAGGATTCAAAAAGCGGCGTTGCGTTGATTTGCAGACGCAGTAACGTCGGGTTGCTATGGTTACCCATGCTAAAACCATACGTTAGTTACGCATCGCAGCGTATGAGTTTAGGATTCTATTGGAGAACGACCTTAATATCTGGTTCTATTCCCTCCGAAAAACAACGCCGTAGCGTAGCAGACGACTTAGTGTTAACGATATCAAGCACGTTTCTTTTTGTCATTGCTGAAAATTGTCAAAATTCGAAAAAGATGATGGATAATTCAAATGATTCGGATGAAAATGAAGATACTAATTTCCACACACCACCGGAAATTCGCGAACTTGTGAAAGAGGCTCAAAAAGATTTCCTGCCGTCAACTTCAAAGAATAAATATAACAGTGTCTACACAACATTCAAGACCTGGGCCAAATCAAAAAAGGTGACGACTATTACAGAAAATGTTATGTTAGCATATTTGATAGAATTATCTGAAAAGTATAAACCACCAACGGTATGGTCAACATACTCCATGTTAAAATCTACTCTAAAAAACAATGACAATGTTAACATTGCAAGCTTTATGAAAGTTACAAGTTTTCTGAAAAGAAACTCAGATGGTTACAAATCAAAAAAATCGAAGACGTTATCTCCCGAAAATGTTAACATGTTTCTGTCCGAAGCTCCGGATGACATATTTTTGGCTACAAAAGTAAGTAAAAATATATATATCTATAAAAAAGAAAATAAGATAGAAACAAAATAAAACAAAAATTTATATAATCAATAATTATATATAAAAAAAAGTTTAATAAAAATATGTATAATAATTAATAATGCGTGCAAAAATAATTTCATAACTGCACAACAAATCAACAAATTTATTAATTTAATAAATAAAGTTACACGTTAAATAAATAATTGATAAATATAATAATATAAAAATAAATACTTAAAAATAATCATTTCAAAAAAATCATGCATATCATTGTTAAAATCTATAAAATAAAATGCAAATATTTATTTATAAATAAGTACAATATATATTAAAAAGTATAACAATAACAAAAAAATTATAAATTAATTAATTAAATTTTATAAAGTTAAAAATCAATAATACATTAAAAAAATATTAATTAAAAATAATGATTGCTAAAAATGCATGCATATGATTGTAAAATATATAAAATAAAATAAATAACCTTCTATAAATAAATAAAATATATTAAGAAATGCTTTAATAATAAACAAATAAAACAAAAACTACCAATTATATAATAAAAGCTAATTAAAAATTGAAATATTTTTTAGGTTGCTTTAATTTTCGGCATAAGTGGTGCTTGCAGAAGGGAAGAATTATCAAAAATAAAAATGGAAGATGTTCTTCATGAAGGCAATCTGCTTTTAATAAAAATACCAAATACAAAAACCAAAACACCACGATCATTTACTGTGGAAGGAGAATTTCGAGAAATTGTGTCAAAGTACGAATCTCTAAGACCAAAAAATGCTAATTCGAATAAATTTTTCCTTAACTTTCAAAAAGGAAAGTGCACCACCCAAGTTATTGGGAAAAATAAATTCGGTAAAATGCCGAGTGAAATTGCCAAATATTTAGATCTCGAAAATCCTGAATTATATACCGGACATAGCTTTCGAAGGACATCTGCTACATTACTAGCCGATTCTGGTGCGGACATAATCGCTCTTAAACGTCTCGGAGGTTGGAAAACTTCAGCCGTAGCGGAAGGTAAAATTTCATTTTTATTTAAATTAAAATTTGTTTTTCTAGTATTTGACATTTTATTAAAATCCTCCCTATAACTTTTAACGAAACTTTGTTTTCCTATATTTAAAAATTGTTTAAAAATAACTAATTTATATAATAATAAATAAATAAAAATGAACTAATATTCTAAAAAATAAATATATTTCTAGGTTACATTGAAGAATCAACAACATACAAGAGAAAAATTGGAAATCAAATTGAAGCCTCAGTGAATTTAGCCTCATCAAGTGGTTCAAAGCAGATCAAGGAAATTCCATCGAATGAGTCAAATAATAAAAAATCAAATAAACGAAAAATTATCCACGAAATTGCATCAGATATTGACTCTATTTCAACTGCAGCTAGCTCATCAGGGCAAAACACATCAAACAAAGTTCGGAAAACCAATGACATTCATTATTCATCACAAATTAATAATTCTCAAGAATCAAACAATCAATCAATTACATATAACATATCGCACTGCACATTCAACATCTACAAATAAATAATTTGACATTCACACATCTGTATCTTTTGCTCATATTTTCATTATTTTTTATCTCGCCTCGTTAAGTTTTTGTTTCAAAAAACAACAAATATGTATAAAATTTAATTTTTTCTTAACGAAAGTTTATGAATTTTGTTAAACTACAAAACATACCATTCAATGTGTGACATTTAAGTATTGTTTAAAATATTTTCAAAATAAAAATTTTGGTTCAATTTAAGATGTATTTAAAATATTCTTAAAAAACATATAGCCCCATGCTTGTTTCCTTTAAATCTCTTTTTTAACTTTTTATATACAGTTTGTGTCTAAAATGAAATGCTTTTTGTCCAGGTAGGACAAGAAAGTTTGTTCACACCTCGGACGCAAAAAATAATTGAAGCGAGGGCAAGATTAGGTAAATCGAAAAAATCATTAAAAAGAATTCACTGCTCGTGCCCTCAATGACATACTTTCCATGCAGTTAGGACAAAAAATTATGTTAGCATCATGGGCGCAAAGGTGATTACGACGATGGCGAAATGAAGGGACCGAGGGGACACAATTTCGCGCCCGAGGCGAAGCCGAGGGAGCGAAATTGTGTCCCCTCGGTCCCTTCATTTCGCCATCGTCGCAATCACCTGTTTTGCGCCCTTGATACGAAAATAACTATTGGCCACAGTTGTAATGTGAGCCAAATTTTTGTACATCGGTTAGTCGGACTGTGAGGAATCAGACGCATTTTTCATTGTTGCTAATGGTTGACAAACGAGGTTTTTACATGCATGTATAAAGAAAACAATTATGATATTAATTTTTAATTGACTATTATAAAGGTTTAATTAAAATCTATACATGACTTACTTTTCAGTTTTGCTGTTGTTTTTCGTTAAAGCATTTTTCAGAGTGCAACAAATTTCGTTCAAGCATTTGATTGATTTTAATTTTTTAGGTAATTCTGTTTGTAGGCCTTCTAAAATTATTTTAAACAAAAGATATATATTAAGTTGTCAAAATTATATATATTGCAGATTATTATTTGTATTCAAGAAATTTTTCTGAAACTTCGTATTAGACAGATTATTCAATAAACTATATCCAGAAAAATATTAAATATAAATTAATAATTTAAAATGTTAGTTTATTTGAAACATAATTAGGGCTTAATTAGCTTACCTACTTTGATTTTAGTGAAATAGTGACGAAGAAAGTCATTATATACACAGAAAAACGATTTACTTAAATGCAGTTGCACATTCTTACGGAATTTAAAGTGTGTGATGTGAGTCAGTACACTCTGCATGAAAGTCAGTATCTAGGTAAAAACCTTAAAACAAGTTCAATGCCGTGACTTAAAGTTAGCTACTGTGATAGGGGAGACTGGAGCTAAACCGGACAAGTCAAATATTTCCGAAACCATGAAGAATTTCAAATAATGTAAATAAGGTATGAACGCACAGGGGCTGAAGACTCTTAGATTGTTTGATAGATACAGATTTAAAAATTTTAACTCGGGGTAATAAGCCGACTTTCGTTACTGTTAACAGAAAAGAAGTGTTGGATATTACGATCTGTTCCAAGTCTTTGCGTGGTGGCGTACCTCCCCATTTCGTATGGAACGCGGGAGGAGTTGGAGATTGCAGCGGAATATCTGCGCGATTGTATTGACGGCTCCTTTGAAAGAAGCTGTGTAGCTAAGAAAATGGACTCTAACGGGGGTAGAAATAGTGGACCCCCTGTTTGGAGAAACATAGGAAAACGGTAAGAAAGCTTTTTAATAAGGCAAAGAAATGTAGGCATTAGCAAGCATGGGATGAATATCATACCGCTCGCAATTCTTACAAGAAAGAAGTACAAAGGGCAAGGGGTGTCAGATGGAAAAGTTTTTGTGAGGGAATCGAGAGGGTACCAGAAGCATCAAGACTTCATAAACTAGCTCGAGACCCAATGGCCAAATTAACTATTATTAAGTTACCTAATGGGGGCTATGCCCAGGCTAAAAAGGAGTGTCGAAAGCACCTTATGGAGGTAAACTTCACAGAATTTACAGAAAAGTTGGAGAATAACTATTGCGTGGGACCCAAAATGACCCGAGGAAATCGGAAACACTGGAAACTAGCAGCCAGGGTCGTAACTCCGGAAGGGATTGATTGGGCCATAAGCACTTTCAAACCGTTTAAGGCCTAAGAGGGGGATGGTATATATCTGGTTCTTTTGCAAAGGGGATTGAAATGTATTAGACTACTCCTGTGTAAGATTATGAGAGTGTTTATAGCTCTTGGTTACACACCGGAGTCTTGGAAAAAGACGAGAGATGTGTTTATTCCGAAGGCTGACCCTCCATTCGACAGTAGGTAGAATAGAGGGACAAATTAGCAGTGGTGGTTATGCGTTTGGTACCTTTCTTGATATTAAAGGTGCCTTCCCTAATACTCGTAGCAAGGTTATCTGTAGGGCAGCTAGAAAGCGAGGTGTTCCCAAGCCGTTAATTAAGAGGACTCTTCTAATTATAAGAGGACACTCAATTGAGACGTTCTTAGAACTTACGGAACATGCACTTAAGATTAATAAAGATTGGTGCAGTCTAACTGGACTTTCTGTAAATATGAAGTCAATTGGCTCTATAAGACGATTTTAAAACCCAGGTTTCTTCATGCAGTGGTGGTTTAATGGTCTAGAACTCAACTGATAACGGTTAGAGAGAAACTGGACAAATTACAAGCAATGGTTTTCAGGGGTGTCACGGGGGCTATAAGAACCACGCCAATAGCCTCGTTGGGATTCATATTAGCAGAGGTATCCACTACTATATTGATTTCATCTTTTAATGGATGCCTCCCTCCCAAAAAAACCTTTTTTGGAATGCTTGGCCCTCCCCAGAAGCCTTGTTTGGATCCGCCACTGGGTGAAAAAGGCGGCTCTTACTATGAGCAGGTTAACCGCGCAGGGAAGGTGGAAGGTTGGTGGTATACACACCAAACTTCCACGCTCAATTCTATCAATACCAGAATTAAGTATGATGCAAGATAGAATGATCAAGAGGGTGAAATTTAAACCCCGTTTTAAGATCATTACACCTTCCAGAATGGACTGGAAGAAAGGTTTTCCACTTGGGGACGAAGTCTGGTATACAGACGGCTCCAAGATGGACTGCGGTGCAGGCTTCGGAATTTATCGAAAAACTGGCTGCATTAAAGTGGCTGAGTCACTAGGACAATATGCCACGGTCTGGCAGACAGAGGTCTGTGCGATTTTAACTTGCGCCCAAATGTCCATTCGAAACGGAACAAAGGGCAAGAGGATTAGTATTTGTGTGGATAGTCAGGCGGCCTTAGGGGCTCTGAAAAATCCCACAATAGAATCAAAACTCGTCTGGGAATGCCGCAGCGTACTAGATGAGTTGGGTTCAGCAAATAAACTTTCATTGATTTGGGTACCGGGTCACTCGGGAATCAAGGGTAATGAAAGAGTAGACGTCTTGGCGAAAATTGGTTCCGAGACGGAATTTATAGGTCCTGAACCAGCAGTGGCAATAATGCCGTGCTTGGTTAAGGGAGCCATGGAAAGATGGGGTCAAAAGGAACATAAGAAGTATTGGGCGAACGTTAGGGTAAGAAGGCAAGCGAAAACTCTGTTGGGGCTAGCACTCAACAAGAGGCGAGCGAGCGATCTCCTAAAACTCGATAAGATCAGAGTTAGAACCGTAGTTCGTCTACTTACGGGTCATGGACTATTGAATTACCATCAGCATAAAATAGGCAGACAAGTTTCACCTATGTGCAAACTGTGTGGGGAGAGTAACGAAACTTCGACTCACATATTATCTGAATGCCCAGCGCTAGCTAGGATCAGGCTATCTAGTTGGGGTCAAGCAATTATTGACCCTAAACAGGTGAGCAACCTATCGATAGAAGAGATACTGGACTTCTGGAGAAGAACAGGACTCTAAGGGGTTGCTATAAACGAGCGAGCTGGAGCATGGTACAATGGGTTTTATGACCTAGGTGCTTACTTTCCCCTCTTGAGGATTAGATTAGATCAAAGACGGATTAACCTTTTTTAATTTTCGAAGGCTTATTTTAAAGCTGAAATTCTAACGAAGATTTATGTGTTTTTAGAAAAATTTTTCTAGATTTTTGAAAAAGTTGAAGTCAAGAGACAAAAATTAGAAAATTTTTTTTATTTCTTTCTTACTCTACAACTTGAAAAATAATTAACGAAATGACTTCAAAAACGGATTATTTTACGCAGAATTTAATCAGCTTTCTAACCGTATTTAAGTTTTTTTTACCTCCTTTTATTTCTGAGATATGATTGAAAAAGTGATGGCATGTTTTTTCATAGAGTCGAATGTAATCGTCCTGATACTTTTGGACGGTAGTGTATGGATTGTCATGGATAACTATAGAATAAAACAGGAATTACACAAATAAAATAAGATAAAAATAATCTTTCTTTATTAATCTTTTGGATTAAAAAATATAAAGTTGGATAGAATTTGTATCCATATACTTCCAACAGGGCAGTAACACGCAGATTGTTAAATTACATTCAGGTTATGTTTAATGCTATCAGCTTGTAATCTTACTACGTTGGACGTGAAGCAAATAATTTCCAGCGTTGGCTCAATCGTGCTGGCCACAAAGGGTACTTTTGACTAGATGTTACAGAAAAATGATTTTTGTTTAGTATCCCACGATCCCGTCATATCTATAATTTTTAACGTTAGTTATAGTTACTTTTAATATTACCAAGTAATTCTCCTGAGGTTTTGCTTTTTTTATCACTCCATAAAATTTTTCAACTGTTTCCAACACATTGGATGTTACAATAACCTTCCTATCCATAAAGCTCATCTGGCTCTTCAATGTCGATGCTATCGACATTACTTCGTTTGCAAAAAACCTTTCTTTTTGATCGTTTGCTAGGGTTAAATTTAGACTTGCGGCCTCAAGAACTTTATCTTCTGGCAATAAGGCTAATGAAATCGCACAAGAAAGCAAGTTTTCATTGTGGTCTATCAGCTTATTATTTAACCAAAAAGTCTTCATTACCTAAATTAATTTAATTTATTTTAGCTTTCATTATATATAAATATATTACCAGTGAAACCCGAATACTAGAGGTGTGTAAAAAGCTCGAATGTCGAATCTCCCCAGGAGGAAAAGTCGGACGAATGTCGGAGTTTACAACCGCCTGGGATCCGCGCCCGTGCGGATCGCCAGTACCGATGTTTTGTACCGATTCGGATCCCAAAATTCAACCGGCGCGGAACAGATTAGGCTCCGACTTTCGGATCCGCCTTTCTACTTTCGTCAGTACTGGCGCGGTACTGGATTTGTTCCGCCTGCGGATTTCATTCTTCTAAGGGCGTCGGAAGAATGACGGATGTTAGGTCTGTACTGGCTCGGTGCTGGGGCGGATCCGACTGCGGATCTCGTCATTTATTGTTATAGTTCACATTATCAGTATAATCATAAATTTATTTTATTATATATATCATAACTAACTGCATTTATTATAATAATATTATTATTATTATTATTATTATTATTATTATTATTATTATTATTATTTAACCAATAAATAAATTAATTGTATTGATGCAAAGGAAGAATATAAGAAACTTAATTTTTTCATTATATTTATAAAAATCCAACTTTATTAATTATAACAGATTATTAATTACTTATTTATTGTTAATTAATTAATAATCTCTTTTTATTTTAAACAATATATTTAGTAATTATTTATTGACACTTTTCTGCAAATTAAATAATTAAAAAAATGTGTTGTTCATTAAAATTTAATTTAATTATTAATAATTACAATTATAATTAGATGTAGGTTGTTAAAGTTAAAGCGTTATACACAGTTTATGCAAGCCTAAAGTACAGATCACAGTCTGTTAAGTTTGGGTCTTATTTTAAAATTATAATTAATATTTCCTAGTACTAACAATAAAATTTTTATATGATCTATTTATAAATTGCGTGTCGGTTTTAACATTGACAGAGTTCGGATTTCTCATGATGTAGAACATTTCTAAGAAATTCCGTTTGTACCAATTTACTTCAGAATCCAAGATTCTTGTATTATTAAAATCAAACAGGTGATCTAAATCATGAGAGTGACGAACTAATGCTGTTCTACTAGTGTCTTTCCCACAATCTCTTTTGTGTTCGTAGATTATTTTTCTTAGCTTCCTGCGCGTTTGACCAATATATACGCCATTACAACTATTACATGGTATTTCATATATCACATTTGATTTGTCAAGTAGTATTGTAGGGTCCTTCGTGGAACGGAAAACATCAATATCACACTTTTCGGTTTGTAAAACTGGTATTAAATCGTGTTTTTTGCAGATACCATTCAGCTTTCTATGAAGTTCATTTACATATGGTAAAATCACTATTTTTTCAAACTGAATGGTATTCCTGACACGACTACTCAGTCTGTTATAATCATTAAAAATTACATTTAATCTTTTATATATGCACTTATTGATAAATTCTATAGGATAATTGTTCAAAATCAAAATTTCTTTTATTAGGTTTATGTTTTCATTATGGAATCTATTGTTTGACAACTTTATAGCACGATCAATTAGACTGTTCATAGTGCTAACCTTGAATTTAATGGAAGTGTTAGAGTGATAATTAAGGTATCTTCCGGACCAGGTCGGTTTCCTATACCAATTTGTGATGATTTTATCGTTTTCAATTATCAAAGTAACGTCTAAAAAGTTTATTTCTAAATTTCCAACCTCCATTGTGAATTGGATTCTTGGGTGACACTTATTAAATTCATCCAAAAAATGGTCAGTTTTGTCCGAAGGTATAATAGCACAAATATCGTTCAATGTAATTTTTAATGATTATAATAGACTGAGTAGTCGTGTCAGGAATACCATTCAGTTTGAAAAAATAGTGATTTTACCATATGTAAATGAACTTCATAGAAAGCTGAATGGTATCTGCAAAAACCATGATTTAATACCAGTTTTACAAACCGAAAAGTGTGATATTGATGTTTTCCGTTCCACGAAAAACCCTACAATACTACTTGACAAATCAAATGTGATATATGAAATACCATGTAATAGTTGTAATGGCGTATATATTGGTCAAACGCGCAGGAAGCTAAGAAAAAGAATCTACGAACACAAAAGAGATTGTGGGAAAGACACTAGTACAACAGCATTAGTTCGTCACTCTCATGATTTAGATCACCTGTTTGATTTTAATAATACAAGAATCTTGGATTCTGAAGTAAATTGGTACAAACGGAATTTCTTAGAAATGTTTTACATCATGAGAAATCCAAACTCTGTCAATGTTAAAATCGACACGCAATTTTTAAATAGATCATATAAAAATTTTATTGTTAGTACTAGGAAATATTAATTATAATTTTAAAATAAGACCCAAACTTAACAGACTGTGATCTGTACTTTAGTCTTGAATAAACTGTGTATAACACTTTAACTTTAACAATCTAGCCTAACCTACGAATTTCTTTTTAATGACTTCTGCTATCATGCTGATGTTGACAGCAAGACTGAATTTTCAATGCTTTTGATGTTTTTTAGTGTTTTTTAATGTCTTAGCATGCAATATGCCTGTGATGGTTGTTTCAAATATGTGAAATGTTTGCAGCAATTTAACCTCGTTTTGTCATCATCGTAATAGTAACATGTATAATTTACCATATTAGCATAGGTTTGTAACATGAAAATAATTTTGTCTCTCTCTATAGAATGTTCGTTTTTTTTTTGTTAATATAATTTTTATGAACATTTGATTTTTTAGTAATACTGAAGATGATCAGCGTTGACCTGATGGAAAAGCTTCTATAATAAATAGGACTTTATGAAATTGACTTGATAAGAAACTATTGATTACACCTTACATATGATATTAATAATTACGTAATAAATATGAAAAAATATACCTAATAATAGAATTATAACAAGTTTCTTTTTAAACGAAATATTGAAATATTCATAAATACCGGTATAAAATCAGTCCGTATTTGAAAATTGTTTATTGCCGCGTATTAATTTCACAATTTTTATTTCAGCTAGTGAGACTTGAAAGCACTTAAGATTTGAGAGTTCCATGCGAGCGTAGCATAGTGGTTAGCGTGCGTGATTTCGGTGCGTAAATATTCGGTTAGGCGTAGGTTCGTACCCCCAAGCGTTAGGATTTTTCAAATGTGAATATAAAAAAAATACCGTTAAGTGTATAAAAAAATGTGTAAAGTGAACTATCAATGAATTGTTTATCAGTATTTATCTTTTGCAATTAATTATTATTTTTTATTGATATTTGTTGAAATTATCATTTTGATTCTAGCTGGTTGTCAGGCGGTAGAATGCCAGCATTGCCAGCGCACATCTGGCTAGGAAATTAAAGATCCGCAGTCGGTACAGTGCCGGGTCCCAGCCGGTTGAATTATACACGGAACAGCTCTTCGCGGCCGGTTACCGGGCGGTAGAATGCCAGTTCCAACACGGATGGCCAGCCAGCTCCTGGCCAAGTCATCTTTTGGTAGAATACCAGTTCTCGGGCGGTAGGCAGGCGGTTCCCAGCCAGTACCACTACTCCGGCGTCGGTACAGGCGAGGATCCGCGCCGGTTGTAAATTTCCTACTGGGTCGATCGAGTATTTTCTAGCTTTTCGTACTCGAATTTTTCGGGTACTCGAAGTTTTCCAGTACTCGTTACATCAAGCCTGGCTCGGGCTCGGCTATTCGAGCTTCTTGCACACGTCTACCGAATACCACTCTCTAAATCTGAATCAGCGAAATTCAGCGTATATGCGCTAATTAATCAGTGAAATTTCACCGATTATCTACTGAAATTTCACTAATAATTCACAGCGCATATACGCTAATTGAAATATTGGCATACTTATAGCTGATTCAGATTTAGAGATGTTTCAAAATAAGTTATTAAAGGGACACAAGATAAGAAAGGATCTTATTTTGAGACGTTTAAGGTGACTAGTTTAGGATGGGTAACGGGCCCAATAATTTTTTCGTGTACACCCGTGTAGAAATTTAACCATGGCCCAAATCGGGGCCAGATCTTTTGATCATTGTGTAGGCAATAACATGGCAATTTCTATACGGGCATGTTTCCCAGTAAAAAAAATTCGATACACGGACCGCGGAGTTCGTATACGAGCTCGGTAGCTCGTATGAGAAATCTCTCATACGAGCCTTTTCCGTAATGAGAAGTGTATAGATGCTTGTATACGAGGTGACTTTTAAAGCATTTTTCTTAATATAACACTATTTTAAAGTAAATGTAGATAATAGAAATGAATTTTCAAAGTAAAACAAAGCTAAATTTATAAGGGAAATGAAGTTTTAAGAAAAAAAGGATAATTTTGTTCAAAGAATTTATTCACACTGAAAAAAGGTTAGAATTTGATAATTCCTTGTTACTCTAACTAACCGACATTAGATATTTCTTGGATGCGGTAAGCACGATTTTGTATTGGCGGTAGAATAAATAAGTTGTTCTTCATTGCTAATTAATAATATATTATTATTTATTTATTAAATAAATGTTCATATAAAATAATTAAATTTAATACAAAATCGTGCTTACCGCATCCGAGAAATATCTAATGTCGGTAAGTTAGAGTAACAAGGAATTATCAAATTCTAACCTTTTTTAGTGTGAATAAATTCTTTGAACAAAATTATCCTTTTTTCTTAAAACTTCATTTCCCTTATAAATTTAGCTTTGTTTTACTTTGAAAATTCATTTCTATTATCTACATTTACTTTAAAATAGTGTTATATTAAGAAAAATGCTTTAAAAGTCACCTCGTATACAAGCATCTATACCACGAAGTAGTATAAGGAGACTTAACGCCCATGTAAAGTTTAAAAAAACATGGCCCCAAAACAAGGCGAAGCCTATCTCAAGTTTTCCGGTGTTCGACTGTTCCGCGCGACCTCCTCGGGAAAATTTACAACTAAATAGTGACGTCTGCTTTTAAAGCACTGTGAAGTGTTTACATTTGAATGACATAAATAATAATTTAAATAATTACTTATTATTTAATTATGGGAGCAAAATAAGACTATTTGACAGTACGTATGAAAGCTTACTTTCTTTACAAATAATATTCAGCATTATTTTTTAAAGAGATAATGTTTTTTTGACTGTATTTACGTTTATTGTTTTAGGTTATATTTATGTAATTGATTTTCACAGACACGGAAATACATAAATAATTTTTGTTTTTAGATAATATTAATTATTAGAAAGAAAAACAAAGAATCATGGAATATTCGATGGAAAAACTTACATTTAAAGAGTGTAAGATCAAATTTAATAAATCACAATTACCTTCTGATAAGTGGTATCATATGACAAGAAACAAAGAATTTATTTCGTTTATAAAATTGGAAGAAGATTGTGTTACCAAAAATAGAGTTGTTATTCTTAAAGATTTGAGTATAAAAATTTTCATTAATGATAAACTTTTTCCTCTATCTCAATTTATAACAATGAAAAATATTCAAGAAGTTGAAAGTCTATTAAACATTGTTGATAAAATGAAATAGAGAAACAACAAATTATTTTTATAATTATTTTATGGTTTTAATATTTCGACAATGCTAACTTTAAATTCATATTTAAAAGTTAATATTATTGTTGTACATATATTACAGGAATGTACATGAATTATATATAAAAGTGATTTTATATCTACTTATACAAATTTTGTTCATACACGTATAAATAATTATATACAGTGCAGGGTTGCCACAGTTTTTATATTTTGAAATTGCATTACTTTTTTCGGTTTTCCAGGTGAAGAAATTAATTTTTTCTTGGCGAAATATCGCACATTTATAGAAAAGAAATTTTAAAGTACCACACCTAGAGAAATGATATATTTGTCTCAGAACCAACTAGATTTTTTATTTGCTTCAAATAAATTTTATTTGGTTTTAATAAAATTTTATTTTGCTCAAATATATGTTTTATTTATGTCGAATAAAATTTTTATTTAAAACAAATAATAAGTCTAGTTGGTTCTGAGACAAATATACGTTTATTTAACTCTAATAAAATATATTTGGTTTAAATAATAATTTTCTCTGGGTGCATATTCTTAAAAATAAATTTTTTTTTATTATTGATTTTAAGAGTATGTTACTTTAAAATCTTTTATGATTTTTACATAAGTATCATTTGCATTTAAAAATAGGGTAAAGTTCATTCGCATTTGAAATTATTGAAGAACTCTCAATTTTTTATCATTTTCCTTGACTTATCTCGGTTTTCCAGATACTTTTGTATTTCTCTGTGGCAACCTTGTATTAATAATGCAAATTAATTTTTAATTTAAAAATTTTTAAAATAAGTAGTTTTCAATGTTAATATAAATATTAGTCATAAAATTATTTGTGAAAAATACATTAATTTTTACTGAACTTCAAGACATGTACAAATTTTATATGTGTTTTTACTTTCCGGTGGCTTATATATAAATGGTGTAAAGACAATAAATAAAAATAATTATCTATAACAAATGCTTACAAAATTTATAATCCAACTATAACAGTTTTTGTCATATAATAACGTCTATAATAAAATTAAAAAATTTCGTATAACAATTATATAAAGTTATTTTGAAATTAGCAATGTAATTTTGTTTTAAAGTTCTTTTAAACAATACATCATAAATACTCGTAAATATCTTTTTGACTGTGTATAAACTTTGTGTACTTTTTAAAATTATTAACTTTTAAAAAGAAAATTTTTGAGCAGGTACTAAAATTTTTACAATATCCTAAAAGGATTATCTATAATTATCTTTAAATTATTGATAAACTATTTGTTATAACTGAGTTTTTAAGAGTACATTGTAAATTTGCAATTTACATTGTAAATAAATTGGAAAATATTAATGTTTTTAAATACATTTAAATGCTTTATATGTTTTTGAAGCAATATCATTTTAAATAAATTATTTTTTGATTTTTTTTTCAGGTACATTTGTCTCAATTGACTTTATATAGTTTTGTTTTCTTTTTCGTGGTATCTTTGTTGTAAATTCTGTGTTCGGATTATCACAGGAATTGTATTTTGACGAATCGAAGTTATTTTCTTTTCTTTTCGAAGATTTTGAACTTAGCTTCGCAGCTTTTCTCCTTTCTCGTGTCTGCTCCCGGAGGTCATTGTGAGTCATTTATTCTTTGCAAATAAAGTGCATTCGCACTTTAAACGCACGTTAAGTAAAACGTAATAATACGTTTTGTTAAAGAAACGGTATGCAACTCACAGCCTACAACAGGAATCGGGTCAACATGTTCCAAAGCTTCGGTTATTTGTAGCAACGTATTTGCATTTAATTCTGTAGAATTAACAGTACTAACAGTTGCATTTTCTAATGTTGAAATTAATTCGTAGAGTTGAAACGATGGGTGTAGTAAACCTCCTCTTGATTTTATTTCTATTAATTTGTGACGTTCAGGTATAACGTCTGTAGGTGCCAAAACCAGAGTTTTTAAGCAATTATTGCAAAATACATTTCTCTTGCCTTCAATATATTTTGCAAATCGTGCACCTTTCCTACTGACGTATCCAGCGATATAAGAAACTTCATATTCGGATGTTTCCGACATAGAGTAATCATGTTCAAACATGATTTGGGATGCTTCACCTAGCAAATGTGAGCCAGGTCCTCTGTCGACAATGGTGTCAACCATTCCTTCCCAAAGCTTAAACATTTGAATAAATAATGTTGAGTCCGGATGATCATTTGATCCGCAACACTCACGCATTAATCCAAAAAATCTCTGAAAATCAAGATAAAATGAAAGTAACGTTACAGATAATTTTAATTGGTAATAATTAAAAATAATTTAAAGATTCATATTCAAAGTAAGTAATATCACCTCCAAGCAGTCCTGGTTCAACGTCCCGTCATAAAATAATCAAAATTGCACTTCGAAGTGAGAAAGCTACAAATTTCTAACGCTCCCGTGAGGGAAATTAGCATCCCATAAAAACAGTTATTTGTTAAGAATTCATGATTTTCTTGCTTAGCCTGAACCTCCCATTCTTCTAAATATTTAATAAAATCAGTAACAACCTATAGTAAACCAAAGTAGAATTAATCATATTATGTTTATTTCATTAAAAAATAAAATTAAAAATACTAACATTAAAATACTTGTTTCCTGGTGCCATATCATCACCTGGAGTTCTGCCGTTCATTGCATGAATAACATCCGTGACTCTCTTGCAAAATTTTATTGTACTTTTACAATCTTCTAAATCTTCATGAGTATTTTCATAAATCTGCAGAGCATCATGGATGTTAAAAAAATCGGGCAAGTGCGAGTTGCACTCGCATTAAGATCGAGGGTTTCGTACACCAAAATAAAACTCATTTTTTATAAAAAAAAATATATATAAGAAATATAATTGATTAATATTAACATATATAAACCTATTGAGCTGAAATTCGGTACACATATGTATTTTTATTACATATAGATTAAAAAAAACTATAACTATAATCCACATTAATATTAACATACATAAACATATTGAGCTGAAATTTGGTACACATATGTATTTTTATTACATATAGATTAAAAAAAACTATAACTATAATCCACATTGAATTCTTATGTTTTATTTACAAATAACAAAAAATATATATTTTACCTGATTAGAGATAATATTTAAAATAATATATTGGATATAAACTAACAAAAGATACTTATATTATTAATTATAATAAATTTTTTATTTATTGGTATTTTGCCAATTTCATTGAAATTTATTTTAATTTAAAATTTTTTTAATATTTTATTTTTAAAAATCATTACTTTTTTCAATGATATTGTTTCCAAGATGCACCACGTGGAGGTAACCAATCATGCATCTCAAAAAATATATAAATTTATATATCAACTGTACTTGCTCCAAAAACAATTAACCATGACCACATAAAAAAATATTTAAGGTATAACATTCTCATGACTAAATAGCAATTTCATTAAATTAAAATATTTATTACAATTATTAATTTTTATTGTAGCCTTGATCACGATCGAACTTATCATTAGCTCAACCACAGCTCTCTAAATATTGTTATCTAAATATATACTCATAAATTTGTTTATCATCCACTAATCAAAGTCGAACCTTCCGATGGCTTAACCGCAATTGCATATTAAAATATATAATACAATTATTAATTCTTTGTAATGTACCCTTGACCACGGTCGAACTTATCGTTAGCTCAACCATGACTCTCTAAATATTGTTATCTAAATGTATACTCATAAATTTGTTTATCATCTACTAATCACAGTCGAACCTTCCGATGGCTCAACCGCAATTGCATATTAAAATATATAATACAATTATTAATTTTTTGTAATGTACCCTTGACCACGGTCGAACTTATCGTTAGCTCAACCATGACTCTCTAAATATTGTTATCTAAATGTATACTCATAAATTTGATTATCGTCCATGGATAACAGTTAAACCAACCAACGGTTAACAAAAACTGTTGATGGCTCAAGTACAGTTTCCTTAGAATAATGATTTAAAAGACAAACAAATATTGCCTGAGTAAAAAGCACAATTTGTCCAATTTTTTTATCGTATGTGTTTGTATTTTATCGATAATGTGGGTAAATTTACTATTCTATATTTTTACATTTTTTAAAAAATTTGTAGATGTATTACAGTCATGAATATCGAAAATGATACAAAAATTTTTTTAAATATATATTTTTTGTTGTGTGAGCACGGCACGAAATAAAAATTTATTTGGTTTGCATTATTCGAATATATAATTGCTTGTGATGACTAAAAAATGTATCTATTGTACCCACATCAATGAATTCTACGTTAGAGAATACATTATCTATTTCAGTAAACTGCCTTGTTGTAGACACATTATTGATTCTCTTTTTCAATCCATAATTTTGAAAATACTTTACTAATTTATTTTCACGAGATTTATTAAAATCAATATTAAAATCACCCATTATAATAGTTGGGGCTACTAATCTCTTTGTTTTTATATTTCCAAAAAGTGCATTATCAATACATTCGATTGCTGTATCTAATGAACACTTAGGAGATTTATATATTGAGAGTAATCGAATTCCGTATAACATCATTTCCGTACATTCACAATGTCCATTTTTATTTTCAAATTTACAGTACCGTTTAAAATTTTCTATTTTAATTACACTTTTGAAAATTTCTTTTAAAAATACTATCAAACCCCATCCAGGATTTGAATTTTTTTCAGATGGTCCGTCAATTCTGATCATTTCTGAAAATCCATTTAAATGAAAATTATGTAATTCACAGCTCCAAGTTTCTACAAAGAAAAGAACATGAGAAGCTTTTATAATTGGATCTGAATCTATATCATCGACGTGCTTGCACAAAGACTGCACATTATGAAATATTATTTGAATTATGTCGTTAGGAACATTTCTCAAGAATCTGTAACATGGTACTAGAGGACTACTAGATTCAAGTCTATTCATTTCCACAATAACTGGATTGTCATTTTGAGGTGGAGAAGGTGCTTGAAATTTACAATTTTTTATAACAATAAATAATCCTGAAGCTGTTCTCGCTCTTGAACATGCTACGTACAGCATAGATCTACGAACATTTTGATTAACATGAACTACAACTTTATCCATGGTAGCACCTTGACTTTTATGAATAGTTATTCCTTCTGCAGCAACCATAGGAAATTGAGTTCTTTGTACAATCAAATTAGATGATTTCCATCTTTTTATAGTTTACGTAGCTGATTCAATCGGCGTCCATTTCATTATTATAAAATTATTTTTATGACCTTGATTTAAATATTCAAATTTGTTTCTAGTACATTTTCCTATATTTTCGTCACCGAAATCCATCCATAATCTTAGTGGACGTCTCTCACCTGTGATTTTATGTTTACCAAAATCTATAGCTTTTAATATACCACTAGTACGGTTAACTACCCCATCTGAAGTATCAATATTTACAGTTATCATAAATCTTGCTCCATCTGTATTCATTTTAGATAAAATTTTATTATTAAAATCGTCTACTTCTTTATTACTTGCGAATAAATGAATAGCACCTTCTGCCTCAGGGGGAAGCAAATTAATAGTAAAACATCTATTCTGTATAAGGTTAATATCAGTAGAAGACATCGTTCCTGAAGCCATATTGTTTAAAGCTGTAGCAAAACTTAAATCATCTTTCTGACGCATTATTTGTGTCATATGAAATAACTTAAATTGCTCCCAAAGTGGATTACCAGCTATTACCGCCATTGGATTTGCTCTGGTATTGAAAAACCCAATTATCACCAACTGGTGGTAATTGTTGAAAATCCCCTACTGCAATTATTGATATCCCAGCAAATGGTTCATTAGTATTAAATATTTGTTGTAATCTCCGATTAATTTGATATAATGTTTTGCTTCCCAACATAGATATTTCATCTAAAAAAATAAGATTTACAGATTTTAATTTACAAGCAAGAGTATTGGACGTAGAAGGTGATAATTCTGGCATAGTATATCCACATTGAGATATAGGAAGACCAAATATACTATGTACTGTTTGTCCTCCAATTCCAAAAAGCAGCCTTTCCTGTATATGCTGATAAAATTATTTTAAGTTCATCAGGATCTCAACCAGGTATTCGATTGAAATAATATACCATGAGATGTTGAAAAAGTGTTTTTATTAGCAAACTTTTACCTACACCAGCGCCACCGTTTACAAATAAATATAATGGTGGAGAGTTTACTGTTTTATTTTGAAAATAATTAGCAACATGTAAAATGAAATCTCTTTGATCAGAATTAAGAATTCTTACCAAACTGTTAACATTTTCTTGATTAATTACTGGTGGCTGAGCCGTAACAATGTTTGCATCGGTTTCACTAGATTCATGCAAAACGTCAGAAAATTGTAATTCGTGATCAACATCGCCATCTTCGTTTTCGTATTCAAATCCGTCTAATGGTCGATTGTTACTATTAATATTTTCTTCATCTTCTTCTTCAGCTGATTGTTTGGCTGTAGCATCTCTGACCGAATTTAAAAATATTTCAAATTCCTCAGCATCTCCAAGCTTGTTAAATTGTCTGCTTTCTTTACTTATAATATCTTTAATAGTATCTTTAATCATTATTTAAAAGTTTAATCCAAGAACTTTTATGTACATTCTCTTCAATATTGTCTATATTAGCTTCATCATAGTTTTCATTATTTTCATTTTTTATATTATTTTTTTTATCCTTAATTGTTTTCGCGTACATATAATAAGCAGCAAAATAAGCTAAACACATAACATCAAATCTATCGTCCACTGGTCGGTTTGCGTAATGATCTATTAAATTTTTTTCGAATATATCAGTAGAAAAAAAATCCAATTTTTCTAAATATTTACGTCCTTTTAATATATGTACACGTTGTGAAGGGTGAGAAGTATTAATAAATATTTCTGTTTCACTGCTTCGTGACAACGGTAAGCCGGCCAAACAATATACAGCCTCTTGGGCAGAAATTTCTGACGAATTTAAAAAAGCATTAGAAACAACTCTTAATACTTCCTTCACTCCTTTATTGCCTTGTTTAGCCTCATCAACAGCAGACCGTAATAATTTCGACATTCCTCTATCTGCTTTATTAATATAATCCACAATATATATTGAACACGCGAAAGGATCTAAAATAAACTGTATGTCCATGTTTGATTCCTATTAAAATTTTTACGACAAGTATGTGTATGCACGTGCTGTTGTAAATTAGAAAGTGTAGTTATAATTTCATCACTACTGCATGAGATTATTTTATCAACAAATAGAGTCACCGCATTTACAGAAGTTGCATCACCAGGTTTAAATATGGGAGCATCTTTTAACCACAACATTATATGTGCGTGTGGAGAACCTCTATGTTGAAATTCTATTCTATAATAAAAATGTTCAATTTTGTACTCTCCGAAAGGACCTACAGGACTATTCCATGTTTTTCTTAATTCTTTTAAACGACATTCAAAAAATGTTACACAAGTAAAAGGATCAGATTGTATAAGACGAACTTTCGTTTCATATGACAAATCGTCCGCTTCATTTAATGTTACCATCTACAATTTTCATTAATTGCTTTATTAAATGAGGCCATTTAGTTTCTGCTGCTGACAAAGTTACAAATAAAGATGGAACACCAAATTGCCTAACCATTCCTAAAACTTTCTTTTTTTTCACCCTCCCAATGAGCTGGAGAATTCCTTATACCTTTAAGAACTTTATAACCATCATCATGTTGAATTAAACTTTCTATATAGTTATCGTCCAATAAATTGCTTGCAAAAATTGGCACACCTTTTAAAGATTTTTTCCTTAAACATGTGCTAATATTACTTGTAATTTGTGACATTTGTTGTTTTTTTAAAGCTGTAAAAATATAATCGATACGCATTGCACGACGGTCAAATCTTGATATTTCTGACTTTATGATTTCTGAATGACTTAGTTTTACAGAAAAGTTACGTTTATTACCTCCATGAATTTTAATGAAAGCAAGTTCTTCTAAATTTTGATCATTAAGAAGATAAATTGGTCTTTTTCCTTCACCAGGAGCCATAGTAATAACTACATCCTGTTCCTTATCAAGAAGTGTTTCCACATTTGATGGATTAATTGGCATTTCTTCAAATTCAATATTTTCTTTACAAGTACATTCAACTTGTGTTAATATGGAACTTTCTTCATTATTTTCTTCACATTGCCAACTATCATCAAAAATTATTCCAAGTTCTCGAAAAAGTTCTGTATTAGTTAAATATTTAGCAGCTGCTCTCACCTTTTCTGGACAAATTACTTCTTTACGACCATGTTTGTAACACATTTTTCTTTTCAGTTTTATTGTTATAACATTATGATCGCTAACATTTCTTGGCAGTGCATTAACCATTGTATCAACATCAACTGGAACATTTATAACTGTACCCGTTAAACCGTGCTGAAATCCAATACCTTGACCCTTACGCACTATTTTTAAAAATATATGACGTGGAGAAACTAATCTTTCTTCCAACGGAGTTAATACACTCAATACTTCAGGGATATTGGGAAACATCAATCCATTGCATAATGCCAATCGCGGAATATCACCTACACATATCGTGTTATAACAAGTATTTAACAGAAATCCCCATTATCTAAATTTGTTAAATAAAAAATATTATTGATATTTTCTTTTGAAATTCCAATTCTATTCAAAAGATTTGTTTTATTTAATTCCTTCAAAGAACTCTTTCGCCATAAACGACCACAGCAATGACAAACGTTTGTTTGACCATTATTTATCCCATCAAAAAAAAGCATACTAACTTCATTCCAATTATTCAATGACATTTGTTTTTTATTTCTTCTCATTTCATACTCATGTTTAAGTTTTTCACGATTTTTTCTTGCACATCGACGAGATATTGTATTAATTATCTGTTCTTTTTCTTTTATTTCAATATTTTTGTGTCTAATACGGTGCCTTTCAATATCAACTTGTCTTCGACTATTTGATAAATCATTATAATTTATACATAGTGGCTTCTTTATCGAATTATTACCTTTCACTTTCCAATTATTTCCAATTCTCAATACTTTATTATTATCATCAAGAACATCGATTTTACGTATAATTATATCTTTTTTAATATTAGTTGTCGCTTTTATTTTTTCTAAGAATATATTTGTTGAAGAGTTATGAAGGCTACTTCTAACTGTTTCATGTGTGTAAATTGATACTTTATTTTTCTCAAGATGTTCATCATTCAAACAAACATTATTTTGATAACAATCAGTAAGATCTACAGATTTTTGAATTGGGAAATGTGATAATATATTACTTGTAAGAATGTTATATAAATGTGGACGCATTGATTTTTCACAAAAGTGTAACTCACAAGGATCCTTTCCAAGCATAATAGATGTTGCAAACGCAATTGCAAAAACCCCACAATCTATACCATTACTTTGCCTCTATACGAAAGGAAATACAATTTTTGGACAATGTGGAAAAAGAATAGAAAGATAGATATTCTGAAGTTCATTAAGATTATTATATAGACTCATAAATTCGCAATTTATGATTAACATAGTGAATACAACACCAATGTCCAACTTCATCATCATTCTTAGTGGCATTTTCACTATCACGATATATCAATTGCAAATGCTCCTGCGTAGATAAAATAGGTTTGATTTCTTTTTGAAGATCTGGTACTATTAATTGAAATATATTTACAGGCTTAAAATTTGAATTTTGTTCTAATATAGAATGAAACTTATTTATACATTCATCATCCAGATAGAATTCACTATCTAATACACATAAAAAGCCAGAATTTTTAGATTTAGCCGTATCCTCATTTACTCTATTATTAATTTTTTTAACTATTAAAATTGGAAAATCTAATAAAATATCACTTGTAAGAATGGTATATAAATGTGAACGCATTGATTTTTCACAAAAGTGTAACTCAGAAGGAACATTTCCAAGCACAATAGATGTTGCAAACGCAATTGCAAAAACCCCACAATCTATACCATTACTTTGTCTCTGTACAAAAGGAAATACAATTTCTCTACAATCAGGAAAAAGAATAGAAAGATATATATTCTGAAATTCATTGAGATTATTATATAGACTGTCATAAATTCGCAATTTATTATTAACATAGTGAATACAACACCAATGTCCAACTTCATCCTCATTCTGAGTGTTATTTTCACTATCACGATATATTAATTGCAAATGCTCTTGTGTCGATAAAATAGGTTTGATTTCTTTGTGAAGATCTGGTACTATTAATTGAAATATATTTACAGGCTTAAATTTTGAATTTTGTTCTAATATAGAGTGAAACTTATTTATACACTCATCATCCAGATAGAATTCATTATCTAATACACATGAAAAATCAGACTTTTTATGCTTATCTATATCATCCATTGCCCCCTCAGTATTATAAGGAAGCAGTAATTCTGTTTTAGTAATTAATGAATTGTTTTTAGAAATAGGTGAAATAGAAATTTTCTCATTTCTAAAAGAACGTTTTATATTTTTATATCTTTCATTTTCATCTTCTCCATAGTCGCATTTTCTTTTAAGATTATTTCCCGATTCAGATGTTCCAACTAATAAATTAGTTTTACAACGATTCAGAAAATAATTTTTATCCAATTCATTTGTTTGGAAGGGTAAATAATTTTCTGAAACAGATGTAATTTTAGCGGATTTATATATATTTGAGCTTGTAAAAATATTTTCAGAAACGATATTCCCTTTTTCAATTTCTTCTTTCACAAGTAAACGTTTTTTAATTCTAATTCGTTCTTTCTTCATTCTCGCGTTTTTTTCTAAATTATTTTTTTTCAAAATTTTTTTTGGGCGACCGCGAAAACAAGTTTTATAATTATTATTCTTTGTATTTAGTATTATATCTGTTTTCGAAAGAGTTGTAGTAATGGATAGAATATTTGTATCATTCGAGTTTTCTTTTCTTTTTTTAATCCTGTATCGTTCTTTCTTTACTTTCTCTTTGTCACGTTCTCTTTCTAACTTACTTTTTTTAAAAATTTTTTTTGGGCGACCGCGAAAATTAATTTTATTATCATTTATTTTTGCATTTGTTATTAAATTATTTTTCGAATGAGTTGTAGTTATATATAGAATTTTTGTATCATTCGAATTTTCTTTATTTTGTTTAATCCTATTTCGTTGTTTCTTTATTTTTTCTTTCTCCCGTTTTCTTTCTAATTTACTTTTTTTTAAATGTTTTTTGGGCGACCGGGATAATGAATATTCTCATAATTTTTATTTCTATTCAATATCAAATTATTTTGCGAAAGAGGTGTAACCACAGATGTAATATTTATAGCATTTGACCTTGTCAAACGATTTTTAATAGTAAATCGTTGTTTCTTTTTTCTTTCATCATCATCTTTCATTTCTATTTTACGTTTTAAAGAATTAGTTGTTGGGCGGCTTCTAATATCACATTTTAGATGTTTATAAATGTCGTTTTCATTCATTTTTCTGATTTCTGTACAAAAAAAATATACTATTAAAACTTCTATTTTTTTCAACATAACAGTTAATTATTTTATTAAATAAAAATTAACGAGCAATATTGAAAATATTATCAAAATTACTATATTTTCATACAGAATTTTTGAAAATATTCCACACTGTATATTTTTATGGAATTTTCAATAACTTTTAAAAAACTGCCAAATTGTTACCAACTCCAATTGAAGTTGGTAAGAGTTTCTTATAATTTTTATTATTTCCTTATCCCTTTACCTAATCATGTTATCGTTATCATCCGTTTGGACGCCTGGTGGGGACTATAGAAAGTACATTTAAAAACAATAGAGTGGATATAAGTCACCATAGGCAAAGGGTTATTATTATATTTTTTAAATTTTTAATTCTTTCTCTAATTATTTTACACAGAAAATAATTGTTACTTGACAAAAATTTTTAAATTTAAAATAATCCATAGTTAGAGTTAATTTGAATAAACCCGGTTACGAAAAAGTGAGGGATCCGAAAATCTTTATATAACGACTGCGAGAGGGGGCCTCACTCTTAAACCATTTATTTGTGTTAAGGTAAGTAACTGTAATTAATGTCATGTGAAGAAAAACAATGCTCAAATGTTTTCAAATAGTGGGGATAAAAGAGGAGAAATATTTCTCGTTGTAACGAGAGTTGACAGCTCGTTGTATCAAAAGCTCGTTGTATCTAAACTCTTTATATCAAAATTCGAGTGTATTGCCAAAATTTTATCTTGACAATTGTCAACAGGATAATTAAAGTTGTCACTTAAGGTCATGTTATTCAGTGTGAAGTTTTTTTATAGTAAAGTATATGGGACATGTGACCACTTAATAACATGACATTAGTGCAAAAAAAGTTTACATTAATTTTCAGACTTTTTCAGTATTTCATCTCGCATTTGAACAGTAACAAACTTAAAAATCATAAAAAAGATTTTTATTATTCCTTATGACTTCCCAAAAAGAAATTGACTTGTATTTTCAATTTTTGTCAATTCAGTTAATAATGACAATCTATTCAAATTTAACTAAAAAAATTCTAAAATGTGTGGTAAATCCAGACAGAGCTTTTATTACATTTTAAAAAGTAGAGAGTGTAAGAGAGAGAGCAAGACGGAGAGAGTGAGTGACTTGAAATTCGTAATCAGAGACCCCAAAAACCCCCTAGTAGCAACTTTCAAGCAAATCTGATCAAATTTTAAAAATGTCCGCCATTTTGAATACGCCATTTTTATTTTTCAAAATCTGACTTTGGATTCGTAATCAGTAACGCCAAAAACATTTTTTTATTAACTTGGCCCAACTTTACAACTCGGGGCGAATGTCGAAAATAACCTAAGAAACGCAGTTTAAGTGACAAAAATTTACCCTGACCAAACTCTGGACTATGGTTGGCCCAACAGTTAACAAAACTTTAATAAAAACAGTTTAAATAACTTAAACTTTTTTGGTTAGACTAACTCTAATTTTTTAAAACAATAAATTAAAAAAAAAATTTTAAATATTATTTTCCAAAATTTTCAAAAAAATTTTACAAAATTTAATTTTTATTAAAAAAATTTTATATTTGAATGTTTTTTAAATTAATTAATAAAAATTTTAATTATTAATCGTCACACCAAGAAACATGAATATATTAGAATCTGAATGTTTATAAAATTTAATTATTTATCCATTATTAAATTAAAATTTAAAAAATAAAATTTTTTTAATAAAATTATTTAAAAAAATGTAATTATTGTAATTTAATTTCACAAAATTTCTAGTAATTAGATAATTTTTTAAAAATTTTTTACATACTACAAAATTTGAACGTTATATTAATATCCATAACAATTAAAAAAAGCAAATTTTAAAAATAAATTAAAATAATAAAACTTTTTTTAATTTGGTTAAAAATTCTTGGTTTAGCATAAAATTCTTAACTTGTTTCAAGTTTTTCACGGTTAAATTAAATTCACATATATTTCCCGATAAGTGGACCTGCATAACGCTTCTATAAAATTATTTAAAAATGATTCGATTTAAATATATATATATATATATATATATATATATATATATATATATATATATATATATATTATTAATATTAAATTTGATTCCCTTTTCAACGCTTTTTTTTATTCCGATTGTTGTTAATAATTTTACATTACTTTTATTCCAATGTGTTTTTTTCTAATTTATTTCATATTCGTTTAATTATTTTTAATATCCTTCAATGTTTTTATATATTTTTATTTTTAAAAACAATTTTACATTGTTATTATTTCATCCAGTAATTTTTATTTATTTTTTTTATTTATTTCAAATTATGTAAATGAAACTTTTCTAACATTAATCAATTAAATACTTTATTTCAAATGTCAGGTACAATATGAAATTAGCTTAAAATTCAAAAACATTCAATCAATATTTTTTTCAAATGTCAGGTTCAATATGAAGTTATCTCGAAATTAAAAAAAGTAAACAGTGAATTATATTAATAAATTTGGCTTTTTCCTTCAGAGAAATAAGATTTGAATAAATTAAAAAATAATTATTAATATTAAAATATGGAACAAAATAAAAGAAGTAAGTAAAATATAAATATTTAATAATAATAATTAAAATATTAACAATTTTTTAAATCGTTTTTATGTTTTACAGAAAATGAAAATGATTCGGATGAATTGACAAAAAAGGGTTAAACAAGGTTAGTTTTAATATAATTATATTACTTTTATTAATATTAATAATAAAAATAATATATAAATTTTTTTTAAAATTATAAAATTCTATTTCAGATTTACCAGAATGTTCGACACATAAAGAAAATATTAAAGGTTAGTTTCTACAAAAAAAAATTAAAAAAATAAATATTAATTTTATTATTTACTAAATTCATTAATTATTAAATATATTTATCATTACAGAAAATGAAACTAATTTACATGAATTACCAAAAGAAATGGTTAAGGAAGGTTAGCTTTAATATATATTTTTACTTTTATTAATAGGTATTAATAATAAAAATATTATATAAATTTTCCTTTAAAATTATAAAATTTTATTTCAGATTTACCAGAATGTTCGACACGTAAATAAAATATTAAAGGTTAGTTTCTACACAAAAAATTAATTATTAATTTTATTATTTACTAAATTCATTAATTATTAAATATTTTTATCATTACAGAAAATGAAAATAATTCAAATGAATTACCAAAAGAAATGGTTAAGGAAGGTTAGTTTTAATATATAATTTTATTTTTATTAATAGGTATTATTAATAAAAATATTATATAAATTTTCCTTTAAAATTATAAAATGTTATTTCAGATTTACCAGAATGTTCTACGCGTAAAGAAAATATTAAAGGTTAGTTCCTACTCAAAAAATTAAATATTAATTTTATTATTTAGTAAATTAATTAATTATTAAATATTTTTAAATTTACTTGTTTGTTTTAGATTCAAAAACCAGTTCTATTCAAAATTTAACGCAAGGTTAGTTTTAATATATATTATTATTTTCATTAATATTAATTATAAAAATAATATATAAAAATAATAATAATAATAGTATATCAAATTTTAATAAAATTTTATTTCAGATTTACCAGGATGTTCTACAGAAAATTCAAATCAACAAAATAATAAGTTTGGTAATAACATATTTTTTAATATTAAAAATTTTTTAATTAATTAATTATTTGCAAATATTAATAAAATGAGTTTACAAATTTATAATTAATAATTAATAATTAATTTTATATATTATATAACTATAATTTTTTTCTTTTACAGAAATGACTGACTCTGATGATGAGGATATATTAGCTGCTTTTTTAGAATGGGAAAACAAGAATAATAATAAAATCAATAAATAGAAAACAAAATAAATAAATAACTTTATGTAAAATTTTTTCAAAATCAAGTTTAACAATTTTCTAATTTTTTTAAAATAATAAAATAAAATAATATTAAATTTTTATTATATAAATCAATAAAAAAATTATTATGCTAAAAAATATCAAAATTCAAAAACAATATAAATTTCTTATAATTTTAATTTATTTTTATTTAATATTTAATTCATAATTAAAATGCTGTCAAGTTGTCTCTAATAATTATTAGTCAAATAAATAATTTTACAATTTTAAAATTGTATTTTTTAATCTTTGTGAAATAAATAAAATAAATCACTATATTTTTATTTATTCTTTAATATAGTTATAATAGTTTAATAATTAAAATAAAATTTTTAAATTATAAATTCATAAAATTATATTTTTATTAACAATTTTTTAATTTTATTATTGATTTTCGAACGTTTAATAACAATAAATAAAATAATTAAAATAAATAAAATAAATAAAGTAAATAAAATAAATAAAATAAATAAAATAAATAAAATAAATAAAATAAATAAAATAAATAAAATAAATAAAATAAATAAAATAAATAAAATAAATAAAATAAATAAAATAAATAAAATAACATTAACAAAAAAAAAGTTTAAAGAATTGAAATATTAAAAATATTTTTTTTTATTTAATTAATATTCATTTTCGTAAAATGAGATATAATTGAATAATAATACATTTAAACTAAAATCTTTGAAAACATGAAGAATATGGTGAATGCTCTGTGCATCTTGTGTTTTGTGAATATTGAAAATTTGGCGAATATTGAGTGTGTGTTTGACAAGTTGGTGGTTGTGTGCATGCTCTTTGTTGTGCGTAATTTATTTCTGGTATGTATTGTTGACATGAATTTCGTGATTGGAATTGTCCAGGAGGTCTAAATTTTTTTGTATAATATGGCAAGTTTGTGTATCTTTGATTATTTATTCTCGATCTTCCTGAATATCTTATTTTTTGCTCTTCATAAAGTTCTTTGTTTTTTTCTATCAATCTTCTATTTTCCCACTGCAAACGTGAAATTTCTCTGAAATTTAATAATAAAAAATATAAATTAATTATATTAATTTAGCTGTCTGCTATCAAAAGACCTTGCACAAGATATTAATTTGCCTCTAAAACATTTAGACATTTGCTGAACGTGAGGCAACGAAAATCACGTATGATCTATATTTTTATGAAAATAACAAAATTTTATTAAATAAAATATTATAATAAAAAAATTATTTTTTTAAAATTAATTTTCTAAAAATATATAATTTTTATTAAATTTATAAATCCAAAAACAAAAAAAATTAAATTTAACATAATTTTTTCAAAATCAAGTTTAACAATTTTCTAATTTTTTTAAAATAATAAAATAAAATAATATTAAATTTTTATTATATAAATCAATAAAAAAATTATTATGATAAAAAATATAAAACTTCAAAAACAATATAAATTTCTTATAATTTTAATTTATTTTTATTTAATATTTAATTCATAATTAAAATGCTGTCAAATTGTCTCTAATAATTATTAGTCAAATAAATAATTTTACAATTTTAAAATTGTATTAAATAAAATATTATAATAAAAAAATTATTTTTTTAAAATTAATTTTCTAAAAATATATAATTTTCATTAAATTTATAAATCCAGAAACACAAAAAATTAAATTTAACATATACATACTTATCATTTTCTTTCATCTTCTGTCTCCTTCTGAAATTTCGTTTTGTATTCTTTCCTTCATTAATTTCTGTTTTCTTCTCGTCTTCTTTATGTCTATTCTCTTGCCTTTCATCCTTCTTTTCAAATAATCTTCTAATTTCCCATTCCAAACGTTCAATATCTCTGAAATGAAATAATAATAAATTATTAAATGTAATTTAGCTATCGGCTACAAAAAGAGCTTGCGCAAGATATTCATTGGCCTCTTAAACAACCAGACACTTGCTGAACTTGTGGTCAACGAAAATCACATGTGATCTCTTTTGGCCGCCGGCGCAGAGGTTAAATATTATTAAATCTCATTAAACATATAAAAATCATTATATTAAATATAAAAATAAATTAATTTTTATTATTAAAATATTATTTTTTAATTATCATTAATTAATATATGTACAAAATAATAATATAAATAAAAATAATAAAAATAAATTATTAAAAAAAATTTTTATTAAAATAAATTTCCTAAATATTTATAATTTTGATTACATTATTTATACATAAAGAAACACTAAAAATTAAATTTATTATATTCATACCTATCTTTTTCTTGCATCTCTTGCCTCATTCTCAAATTCCTTTCCGAATTTTCTTCTTCGTCAATTTCACATTTCTTCTTGCCTTCTTCATTTCTATTCTCCTTTTTTTCATCCTTCTTTCCACCTAGTCTTCGAATTTCCCATTGCAAACGTTCAATATCTCTGAAATTAAATAATAATAAATTAATTATATTTAATTTAGCTATCAACTACCAAAAGAGCTTGCGCAAGATATTCATTGGCCCCTTAAACAGCCAGACACTTGCTGAACTTGGGGCCAACGAAAGTCATGTGTGATCTCTTTTTGCCGCCGGCGCAGAGGTTAAATATTATTCATTAAATCCCATTTAACATATAAAAATCATTATATTAAATATAAAAATAAATTAATTTTTATTATTGAATTATTATTTTTTAATTATCATTAATTAATATATGTATAAAATATATGTATAAAACAATAATATAAATAAAAATAATAAAAATAAATTCTAAAAAAAATTTTTTATTAAAATAAATTTCCTAAATATTTATAATTTTGATTATATTATTATATTATTATTATATTATTTTTTATTCACATAAAGAAACACCAAAAATTAAATTTAATATATTCATACCTATCTTTTTCTTTCATCTCTTGCCTCATTCTCAAATTCCTTTCCAAATTTTCTTCTTCGTCAATTACACTTTTCTTCTTGCCTTCTTCATTTCTATTCTCTTTTTTTTCATTATTCTTTTCACATAATTCCTGTCTTCCATCACGATTTTCTTCTATTTCTTCTTTATTTTCACATAATTTCTCCTTGGTCTCGCGTTTTTCTGGATCCTTTTCTTTATAAAAAAAACTTTTCAAAAATCCAAAAACTGAAAAATTTAAATTTTTTATTATTAATATATTATAATAAAATGAAACTAATAAAATATTAAATCATAATTTTAAAAAATTATAACCATTTACAACTATAAAAAAATTAAAATTCTTTTTAATAATTAAATTATCTCACTTACCCATTATTTTTCGAAAATTTATTTTATATTAAATATAATTTATTAACTAATATTAAATAATATAAAATTCAATATTTATTCAAATTTTATTTTTGGCACGTGAAATGACAACGATTAATAAAAACTGATTGTATTTTTTTTTATCTATCTTCATTTTTTTTATCTACAGCTCATATTCAAATAAATTTTGTTATTTTTAATTATTTCAACAATTCTTAAAAATATAAAAAAAATAATTAAAAAACTGCTAATATATTTTTTTAAATTTGGAATAAATATTTTTATTATTTTATTTTATATTATTTTTTTATTTTTCAAAAAAATTCAATTTCTTTCCTTCCTTGTTCGCAAATATGTCCGTCAATCGAGTTCGCTATATTTTTACCTCAATCTTCACTTAAAAATAAAGATCCCTACCGAATTTTAGCTCATAATGTTGAGATTTGTAAAAGTTAAGGGGGGGGGCAGGGTCATTTTTTGCAATTTTTTCGAAAAAATTGAATTTCTTTCCCTCCTAGTTCGCAAATATGTCCGTCAATCGAGTTCGCTATATTTTTCCTGTAATCTACACTTAAAACTGAAGATCCCTACTGAATTTTAGCTCATAAGGTTGAGATTTGTAGAAGTTAAGAGGGGGGACAGGGTCATTTTTTGCAATTTTTTCAAAAAAATTCAATTTCTTTCCCTTCTAGTTCCCAAATATCTCCACCAATCAGGTTCGCTATATTTTTCCTGTAATCTACACTTGAAACTTAAGATCCCTACCGAATTTCAGCTCACTAGGTTGAGATTTGTAAAAGTTAAGGGGGGGGGGACAGGGTCATTTTTAGCATTTTTTTGAAAAAATTGAATTACTTTCCCTCCTATTTTGCAAATATGTTTGTCAATCGGGTTCGCTATATTTTTCCTGTAATCTACACTTAAAACTGAAGATCCCTGCCGAATTTCAACTCACCAGGTTGAGATTTGTAAAAGTTAAGGGGGGGACAGAGTCATTTTTTGCAATTTTTTCAAAAAAATTCAATTTCTTTCCCTTATAGTTCCCAAATATCTCCACCAATCAGGTTCGCTATATTTTTCCTGTAATCTGCACTTAAAACTGAAGATCCCTACCGAATTTCAGCTCACTAGGTTGAGATTTGTAAAAGTTAAGGGGGGGGGACAGCCCATTTTGCGTAGCTGGGACGGACACACGAGTGATTTCATAAGGGTTCCGTCAGTACACCTATGGTGTACGGAACCCTAAAAACTGGAAAATTAATTATATTAGTGTTTTTTTCATTAAAATAAAAACCACAATTAATCAATTAAACTATATAAATGGAAATTTGTTAAATTTATTTAAAAAACTTTTATAATTTAAAGTACGACAAAGCTTTCTCAACGAGAAAGCTAAATGATTGAAATACCTCAAATGCAAGCGCAACGTTCATTTTCATGTAGTATTTAGGATCTACATGCTCTTTTCGCAATTTGTAATTTGCTCTAATTGCATAAGGTGTTTCAAAAAGCTTTTCTAATAAAGCATACCAGTGCTTTTTGGAAATGCCGCCATCAGGAGTCTAAAAATTGAATTATTTTAATTATAATGGAAGATTTTTAATTTTTAACAAACGTATTTATTAATAAATTTTCTAAACACTAACGAAGATTATTTGGAATTTCAAAAATTTTACAATAAAATTTCTGAAAGCTTTCACTAAATGTGGCCAATCAGAAATAAACCAAAAGCTTCGTCTTCCATCGTATGGGTGTTGTATACGCTTTTTATTCCTGCTAATTCCAAACAACTTCCATGTGGCTCTGTTCCATGCAGCACCATCCATCACAATTGCATCAATAATTAATCCTGCCTTTTCACATAAGGCAATACCCTCGAAAAGTACTTTGTGAAGGACAGTGCTTCTAGCACTTCCCTTGCTTAAAAAACAGCTGACAACTTGTACAAAATTTCCTCGAAATGGTTGGAACATCAGTACAAGCGCATGGTCACCTCTTTGTTGTTTCTGATTATCAGGGGAAGAATTAGGGTTCAACCCTATGAAGCCCCAGAATTGGCTTTACCGAGTAAATACTGTGCTTTTATAAACACATTTTATATATAATTTTAAGCTTTGTACAGTAACTCATTTTTTTACTCATTAAAATAATTTAAATCTAATAATTAAATCACTTTAAAAAAAATATGAAAGAAATAAATAAAAATTTAATATTTATTGACATTATCTTATTAAATTAAAAAATTTTCAGATGTTAGACCAGCAGTAGAAAATATGGCGCAAAACAGATGCTGTATCTGTTTGGATGAGCGGCCAACTTTCTTAATTCAACCTTGTTCACATTTGTGCCTTTGTGTTACTTGCAAACCGCTTTATGATTCAGAAGTGTGTCCCGTGTGCAGAGCAGTTATACGAGAAATTATCCCCGTTTTCTATTAAAGATGTTTTTGTTCTTAATTTTAAGAAGTTTATTAATTATAAATTAAAATATTGCATTTATAATTTTAAATAAATAATTATCCTCTTCGAAAAAATATTTTCAAGCATTACAATTTTATTTATCTACAAAGAAAGAAACTTTAATCATGACAACTGTAGGTTTTACTAGAACAGTAATATATTTCATTAAAATAGTAAAAGTTATCTGCTTTTAACTTAAAGTGTTTAAAAAATTAAAGATTATTTAAAATAATTTAGATACACATGAAAAAATTGGTGATTGGTCAACTTCATTATAGTAAACTAATATTAAAAGATTAGAAACTTAAAAATATTGGAAATAAATGTTTTTTTATATGTAAAAAATAACACTTTTGATGAATTTTATTTTGTAAAATTTCTTTCTCATAAAAGTTTCATTGGAAATTACAAAAACAAATATTGGGAATCGCCTCATAATTCACAAGAATAAGAATTTTATCAAAAACAGTAAGTAGCTCTAAATTTCTACAAATATATTATTTAGTAAAATTAAAAAGCAACACTTCATTTCAACAAAAGTTTGATTAAAAAATTTTAGGGCTATTGTGTAAAAAATACTAATTAAGAATTGCAAAATAAATTTATAGCTATGAAAAATGGAGGACTAACTCTGCTGGGGCTCGAAACCCAGGACCTATCAATTGCCGGTTGATTACTCTTAAGCTAATTAAGAAATCTTATTAATATTTTAAAAAAATTTCCTCCAGTTATGTATTTGATACTACACTGTTAATCTCTAATAACCACTTACTTTAAAACATTTTCGTTTATAAAGAAGAATTTGTGAACATAAACTTATTTTTGTTCTACCTGCACGAAAAGTATGTCATTTCGGGCACTTAAAGTGGGCGCAAAGAAACTGATTCTCGCCCGGGGCCGGGGAAGCGGGCGCAAAAGTTCTTTTACGCCCGCTGACGTCACACAAATGAAACAGCGCAAAAGTAAAAGTACTTTTGCGCCCGCTTCATCTAGCCCGAGCGGTAGCAAAAGTACTTTTACGCCCGCTTGCTGTTCTTTTGCGCCCGCTTCGCTCGTGCCCTCAATGCCATACTTTTCATGCAGTTAGGACAAAAAATTATGTTCGCAACATGGGCGCAAAGGTGATTACGACTTTGGCGAGATTTCGGGACCTCGGGGACACTTTCGCACCCTCGGCTTCGCCTCGGGCGTGAAAATGTCCCCTCGGTCCCTTCATCTCGCCATCGCCGCAATCACCTATTTTGCGCCCTTGATACAATAATAACTATTTTGAATACCATGAAAGATTTCAGAGCCACTGGTTACGTGACGTTTCGTATTCTTGTCGACAGAACTCTTGTGGCGGTAAAAATTATAAGTAAATTTTCGTACTGGGACGGCACCGGCCCTGTTGTTTTTTTTATCAACCGGCTCAGTACTACTTCGCCGATTCCGGTATAAGTTCAAATTTTCCACCAGGCCGATAATATACCGGTCGTAAGCATAGGCAAACCTCCAAAATTTTGTCTCGGATGTGCGGAGCAGCATTCTATCAGAAGATCTTTCTGGTGGTATAAGCGTTCGGACGTTCAATCACTAATTTCTATGGTTTCTTGAAAGTTTCATAACTTCTTCAATAGAAATTATTTTTTTGACATTCCACACTCGACAAGAAAAGTTTGAACGCAATAGTCATGAATCTTTCGAGATGTCTAATATCAGAATAATTACACTGTAAAAAAAGGGAGTTAAATTTTAACTCCCCACGGGATTCTACAAAAGTCGCACCCGTTGGGGAGTTAATGCCAGGGGAGTTAAATAAAGAGAGTTAAAACTTTACACCCAAATGCTAACTCTCCAAGGAATATTCATAAAATTTTTGTATTCAGTTTCTATTGAAGTAAGCAGTGTACAATTAAATAAAAAATACGTAGTTTACTCGTGTAGAATTTAAAATTATTATTTTATATTTTACTTCGAATAAAGTTTGATGGTACCTAGTTTAACAGTGTAGAGTATGTAATTATTTACTTAATTCCTTGTATAGAACTGAGATTAGAGTCGATTGATGTAAAATATAACAAGATGAAATTAATAAAAATATGTAGAATTCGTTTGTGCAGAGTTTAAAGTTATTAATTTTTAATATCTATTTGTGTAAAATTAGACAGTGACAAATTTAATGATGTAGAACTTGGAATTTTTAATTAATTTTTCTGTATGCATTTTATATGTTCAAAATTAAAGATATGACAATTTAACAACATAAAATTATTTAAAAAAGAAAAATTTATGAGTGTTCAATTTCAGATGTAGAATTTAACACTGATATACGTAATGTAAAGTATTCAGGTGTACAAATTAGCGAACAGAAAACTAGAATGTACAGTTTGATCATGGGAAAGTGAAATCGCCCCATAATAATAATTTAGTCATTAATTTAAATAAATAAGATTTAAATAAATAATGAAAAAATAAGAAAAATATTTTTTTAAAACTTATTTTAATAAAAGGAATTCTAATAATTAATTAATAATAATTATTAGTATTCAATAAATTACTCCCCATGCTTTAATAATTAAATAAGGAGCTTATACTGACCGCCGGTAAAAATCAGTACTGGACAGCGTTACCAGCCAGGGTTTTCCCAGTACTGGAGTCAGTACTGCAATACTGGCAGTCAGTACAAGATCAGTACTATGCCAGTATTACATTTCTACTTGGGATGTATTCAAACAAACATATTAAAAAATAAAATTATTAAAAATTATTTGTGTAGAGTTGAAATATATACAGTTTAATAATAATATTATACAAAAAATTTCTGTGTACACTACAACTGTATACAATTGATCGTATTTACTCTTGTATACAATTTACCTGTATGCAGTTCAACAAATAAAATAATATTTTGCAGTATATAATTCTACTGTATAGAATCAAACTGTGTACAATTTTTTGATACATTTTTACCAAATTTAATAGTGTAGAATCTAACTGTATTCAAACAAGCATATTAAAAAAATAAAATTATTTAAAATTATTTGTGTAGAGTTGAAATGTATGCAGTTTAATGATAAATATTTGTATACAATTCAACAGTATACAATCGAACGTGTACAGTTCATCAATGTAGAGTTCAAATGTGTAGTATCGCTACCGCCCCCTTTCGTTTCATTGCTGGAGGTGCTCAAACTTTGCCAAAATCGCGATTTTTTGACTTTTTAACTTCGTTTTTCTCGAAACCCACATCTGATGGCTAATTTTTATTGAGGGATTTTTTATTAGCGTGAAAAAACCAATCATAAACAGCTTTAACATTTGCCTCACCAAATTCAGTGTCAGCCTGTTTCGTTAAGTACATAAACAAATGCATAGCTTTGCGTAAATTCTGAGTTTTTGATCGAAAATTACATTTTTATTGATATCTCGAAAAAAGGAGCAGCTAAAATTTTTTTAAAAATTGCAATTTACTACATTTTATGTATTTTATTTTAGGGAACTAGTTTGATGAGACTTAAAATTGTTGAGGAAAGGTGTGACATGTTTATATATAAGATCAAATGAGCAACTTGGCATTATTCCTTCATGAAACGGGCAAAAAGTTGTCGTTATTCATTTGTTTTTAATCTGTAGTAGATGTTCATTTGTTTTCAATATGTAGAGATGCTCATTTGTTTTTTAATATATATAACTCATTTGTTTTCAGTATATATTAGATGTTAATTTGTTTTCAATATGTAGTAGATGCTCATTTGTTATGGTAGGTGGTCAATTCACGGAATTTTCAATTTACGGAAAAAAAGACGATCAAGGTTTTTGTGCCAGGAGTAGAAGATTTGATAGAAGGGAATACGTACAATAAAGTTGTAGTATAAATTCGGTAGAGGGCGACAATGTTATTTTTGAGATTTAAAAAGTTTCCAGAATATGAAATATATATATATATATATATATATATATATATATATATATTTCCACTCTTATTATATTAAGTTAGAGAACGACCGACCGACCGACCGACCGACCGACCGACCGACTCACACCTCTTTCTATCTGTCTAACATCTATTAGAATACTTTACTCACACACATGTCCAAAAAACATTTACCCATGTATGTACACATATACGCTAAAAACATACATGTCATGTCACGCATGCGCAGTAGTATTCCATGAATGTCACGCATGCGCAGTTGTGTTCTATCAATGTTACGCATGCGCAGTAGTGTTTTATCAATGTCACACATGCATAGTAGTATTCTATCAATGTCACACATGCAAAGTAGTATTCTAGAAATGTCACACATGCAAAGTAGTATTCTATCAGTGTCACGCATGCGCAGTAGTGTTCTATCGATGTTACGCATGCGCAGTAGTGTTCTATCAATGTAACACATGCAAAGTAGTATTCTAGAAATGTCACACATGCAAAGTAGTATTCTATCAGTGTCACGCATGCGCAGTAGTGTTATATCGATGTTACGCATGCGCAGTAGTGTTCTATGAATATCTGGGATGCGCAGTAGTGTTCTATCAATGTCAGGAATGCGCAGTAGTGTTCTATGAATATCAGGCATGCGCAGTAGTGTTCTATGAATATCAAGCATGCGCTCAAAACACCCACACTTATACACTAATCACTAATTACATACACATGTATACTGACTCATATGCAGATATAAACTCCTACATATACACAAATCACATATATAGATTTATTAAACGATTGATAATATAAATTGTTGAATTTTTTAAGGTTCGTTGATGCACGTAGTGTCTGTTGAAATTTTTTTAAATATACGTAAATACCTCACCCGCTAATGCTGCGCTGTCTGTGTTGTAAGGGAACTTATTTATTTACTTGTGTATTTTTTTATTTATTTGTTTGACAGAAATCAACAATAATTTTTTAGATGGATAATCAGTAAAAAATGACTTATTTATCTGTAAGTGTAATTTTCAACTGACTTTTAGTAAAATTATTTGTTTGACAGAAATTTACAATAATAAATAAATCACAATAAAATAACAATCAGTGAAGAATGACTGATATTTAGTACTTTTTAACTGATTTACAGTAAAATTCCACTGATTATGAATCCAACGTCACTTTTTAAAAATACAAAATGGCGAATCCAGGATAGCGGACGAAAATGAAAGATTTAGTAAGAGAATACGTAAAAATAACATTTCGTATAATGTACAATGACAATTTTTTAAAATGTCACTTTATAATTTTTGTCTTATTACACAATGATTTTAAATAAAATAATTTATATTTTTATAAATATTAATAATTTTTTACATTTTCTAACCACTATAAGGTTTTAATTTTGTAAATGTTCAAACTCTGGTTTAGAAAGAAAAATTTATATTATTATACAACTATATTGTCTATTGCAAAAACCCAAAGTCTAGACAAATTTGTCGTAACAATATTGTTACAATATATATTGTAACAATATTGGTGACGGTGACGTGCGTAAGAATAGTGCAGTAAAAATTTCAAAAAAACATTTCTCAAAAAAATTAATAAAACAGCATTTTTATATAGTTTACGAGATAAAAATTTCTGAAAAAAAGTGTTGAAATTATTTGATTGAAGAGCGTTCACAAATGATGTCACCCAATTTTTCGGGATTTTATACCCCCCCTCCCCCTGTCAAACAAATTTCATGCAATTTCACATGTAAAAATACATTGTGTCACGTTTAGTAGAGACCCTCCACCTTCCCTCAAAAAACGTGACATCATTTATGAACGCTCCCTTGCAAATATCTTGAAAAATATTAAAAATTTTGTAAAACTTTTTGGCACACTTATTTAGGACCCTAAACACTATCAAATTACAAAGTACCCAAGTATCACGGAATATAATCTTAAATTGAAGGGAATATTGCATTTCATATTCGGAATATTCCAGTGGAATGTTCCAGAGATCTTAAAGTAATATTAAAATGTCCGCTGCACAGGAATATTCCAAGATAACATTTAGGAAATGTTCCACGGTTATATCGAAGTAATATTCCAGGATGATGTTGAAAGAATGTTCCACCGTAATATTAATGGAATATTCCAGGGTAATGATGAGGGAATATTCCCAGATAATATTAAATATGTTGAAAATACCATTGAAAATCGTTTTTACTAAAGAAAGAAGATAAAGAGAAAAAAGTCAAATTTTTTCAAAGTATGAAATTTTGGAATATTTCCAGGGAATATTTCCTTAATATTTATTCAACATTTCCTTGGAATATTCCATTAATATTACGGTGGAACATTGCCTCAACATCATCCTGGAATATTACTTCGAAATTACCGTGGAACATTCCCTCAATGTTATTTTTGGAATATTTCTGTGGGGCGGACATTTTAATATTACTTTAAGATCCCTACCCTCTGGGCACGGAAACGTCTTCGTTCTAGAAACGTTCCTAAAACGTTTTTAGAACGTTTCATGTCCTCAACATAACGTCTCAAGAACGTTTTATGTTCTAAAAACGTTTTTAGAACATTGGACGTTCTTAAGCCGTTATGTAGCGGACATGAAACATTCTAAAAACGTTTTAGGAACGTTTCTAGGACAAAGACGTTTCCGTGCCCAGAGGGTAGAATATTCCGAATATGAAATGTAATATTCCCTTCATTTTAAGGTTATATTCCGTGCTGCTTGGGTATAAGCAAAACCAAATTTTCGTCGGTTCATAGAGCCATGGAACGCCCCATATAGCATTTTAAGATGATTCACATTTTGGACAAGTTAAAACCTACGATATTGGCTGGTTTTAATAAAAAATTTAGGGGAAAATGGGTCAAAAGTACTAAAAGATGGGCAAATATTATTTTTGAAATATCTTTTTTATTTTTTGTGTAGGGGAGCGTGGGGTAATGGGAACTTTTAAATTTCACGTACTTAAAAGCCTTAAAATTCGCTGCAATGTCTAGAAAATCTTCTACAACCTTTGTTTATATCATTCCAAAACAAACGATTACATTCTTGACAAATTTTTAGTAAAGGCAAGAGAAAATGTATTTTTTGAGTTTTCGTTGTAAAATGCAAAATATTTCTAAACATCACCATAAGTAGTTAAAATCGTATTATTTAGTTATGCTTTTTCATTATATTATAGGTGAATATGTGTAGATATATATACTTGTATAAAAATCGAGATAATAATAAAATTTGTTTATATATTTTTATTTTTTTATTCAAATTTTGGCCTGTAAGAATTCTGTGGGGTAATCCCAATGGGAAATGCCAGTGTAGTGCCGATGTTCACCACTGGCTTAGTACTCAGACGATTGTTCGGCGTAGTCTAGCCGAGCCTCGACACTTAGTGCTGGCGCAGTACAGAATTTTTGTTTCGCCAAAGCTTGGACAAGCCACGGCGGCAAGTGCTGGCTGAGTATAGAAAAATTGTTCACAACGCTCTTTGCCAACATTACTTTTTTGACATAAACTTGAAAAAAATTATAAAGAAAGTTTATGAATGTTTATAAATATAAATTTATTGAAAAAAAATTTATATTTTACTTTTCAGTTGTTCATTTTTTATTCTTGTCAAATTTAATAATAACAATTTAACACAATTGTCTAATTTTGTAAATAATAAATTATTTAAACAAATTAAAATTATAAACGAAATTTAAACTTTAATCTCAATAATAATTTGGTTCCTATTAAAATACTATTATACTTCTTACTACGAATAAAAAATTATTAAAAAATTACCACGTAATTTAAGAATGACGTAAAATGTTAAATGCAATAAGTAAAGTAATTTAATTATTAAAAATTTAGTTCAATTTATTTTATTTCAATTTATTATTTCTAACGTATCCCTATTTTTTTCTCATCTTTGACTCAATAATATTGTATGTCTGAATGATACTGAGATATTAATACTTTTCTGTACACATGTGTCGTTAGCATAGTGGTTAGAGCGTTAGTCTGTAAGTCCGTAGGTCGTAGGTTCGAATCCCCTCGTCAGCAATTTTGTTTATTTTCATAGGTTTGCGATATTTCTAGACAGGGCCGGATTTACCGCGGGGCCAGTGGGGCCGTCGCCCCAGGGCCTCCACCATTTAAGGCCTCCACCAACTCAAATACAAATTTCATGATTTTTGCTCGTGTTTAAAAATTCTCTGCTCGTGTTTAAAAAAATATTCTCCAGGTCATAATTTACGACCTTAGTAACGTTTGAAGAAATTACTTTCTTTTAATTCGCCACCTTGCGATCGTTGTGCTCAAGGTGGTGGTCCTTTTTAGAACTATCTGTTTGTTCAAAATCTGAACCTTCTCCTGACATCACAGTTCCTAGAACTATATGTCTATATATATATATATCAATCAACACTGTTTATTATCTCCAGATGCTTTGTAGTTAGACCTCCATTTTGCTTTTGCTTTAATAAGAAAATCGTGATCGAATTAAATAAAATTTGTAAATGTAAAGTATATATACGAGAAGAGATGTAGTTTATTGAATATCCTATTGTTTTAACGTGGACAGACAGCAGTGTGAAATTTATAGTGTCGTTTTTGGGTTAAGTTTTGTGTATTATACTTACACTGTAAAAAGTCCTAAAAATATTACATAGTTTAAAAGTGTCATATTTTACAGACAATGGTAAAAATGCTGCATTAATTAAGGTTATGTTGTCACATTAAATGTAGGACTTTTCATTTTTCAGGAAAATGTGACACTTTCAAACCGCAATAGTTTTAGAATTTTTTACGGTGTGATCATGTATTTTTTTGCACATAACCTTACCTAAGGGATGGAAATTATGAACTGTATCTTATTTTAGTTCTACATGCAAGATTATTTCCATTTTGAAGTCTAATAAAATATATTGTAGTCAGGCCTGATTGTAGTGTTTGTGTTCGAATTTCAAATATTTTGTATGGAAAATACAGTAAGTATTACCTGTTAATAAAGGTTATTGAGATAAACACTTAGTTCTTAATTGTAATTTTTATCGTTATTTATAGAGCAGATTAAAATGTACAATCGAAGTGAAGATCGACATAAATCTCGGCGAAGTTTTCAAAGTGGTGCGCAAAAAAGGAAAATTGCTGCAGAAAAAGAACAAAAATTTGAACAGATACTTTGTAAAACTCCAAAAATAAGCAATTATTTTATTGATTCCAAAATTCCTGAACCTGCGAATATCGATAAACCAACTACTACTTCAAGTTCAACTATTTCTCAATTTGATGAAACTGAATCAAAAATTGACGCCACTAACAACAGAAATCCTGAAGTCACAAGTAACGAACAACCATCTACTTCTTCTTCCAGTTCAAATATTTCAAAATTTGATGAAGTTGAAATAAAATTGGCCACCACTGCACACTTGGAGAAGATATCGGATAATCTTAATTTTACGACTGATATAGGTCTTTGGAAAGAACCTTTCACAGACGATATAATTAACTTTTGGATTAAAAAAGGTTCAACTGAATTACAAAACTGCGACGAGGAAACTATCTCTAAATTGTCTGCTACTCAGACAACACAAAATGTGAATGAGAGTAAAAGAAAATGCACATCAAGTCTCTTTTATCGAACTAATCAAAACAAAGAAGTAGTTAATCGGTTTTGGTTATGTTTTTCACCATCTACCGGAAAAATATATTGTTTCTTATGCAAATTATTGTCAACTTCAACGTATGTAGCATTAGGTAAAGAAGGCTACTGTGATTGGAAACATGCATCGGAACGTGTACGTCAACATGAACTGTCGAAGAATCACTTGAATTCAGTTATAGTTTTTTCAACGCGTTTAAATGAAGTAAATTGTATTGACCGTAAACTTCAAGAACAAGTAAGTATTTACTTCTAAATTGTTGAGTGCCATGTGTTAATAAAATATAGAACCACAAAGTTTAATTTTTGATAAAAATTTGCTTGCTTAGTTGCTTTCATTATAAATTCGAATTTTCATTAAATAAAATTTTTAAAAGCTTGCTATAACAAAACTTTAAATAGTAGGTAACAATAACAAACATTTTTGGTTCTATAACAATCTAATTTTTCTGTGTAATAAATTATGAGCAATACTAATAACATAACAATTTACATTAACTGGGTTATTAGGCCTCTGAAGTAGCTGGATATTGGCGAGAAGTCCTTAAAAGAGTTGTAAGCACCGTTACATTTATTGCTGAGCGTGGACTAGCTTTCCGAGGTCTTGATGAAATTATTGGTTCGCCAAATAATGGAAATTTTTTGGGAATTATGGAATTAATTTCTCAGTTTGATCCTTTTCTTGCTGCTCATATGAAAGAATATGGAAATAAAGGAAGTGGCCACACAAGTTATTTATCATCAACAGTAGTCGAAGACATCATTTTCCTTATGGGCAAAGAAGTATTGCGTGAAATAGTCGCTCGCATAAAAATAGCAAAATACTATTCTATATCAGTTGATTCTACGGCTGATGAAGGACACATTGATCAATTAACGGTAGTTATACGATACGTGGAAAATTTGAATCCAGTAGAACGTTTTTTAACTTTTATTCCGAATTGTGGCCATACCGGCAAAGATATGGCTCAAGCTCTTCTTGAGTTTTTAAGTAAACAAAGTTTGAACATAATGGACTGTCGAAGTCAGTCTTTTGATAATGCAGCAAATATGAGTGGCAAATATAAAGGTATGCAGGCTTTAATAAAGGTGGAAAATCCTCTAGCTGAACATCTTCCATGCTTTGCTCATTCATTGAATTTAGTAGGAAAATCAGCTGCTAATACGTGCCTTGCTGCAGTTCTTTTTTTTAGCTTTGTCCAAGAACTTTTTGTATTTTTCACCAATTCGACTGCACGACATAAAATCCTAATTGAGAAATTATCCTCTTCGAAAACAAAGGGTAACTTCTATACTTTAAAGAAATTAAGCGATACTAGATGGTCATGTCGGGCCGATGCCACTAAAGCTCTGGCTTATGGTTATAAACCTATTCAAGATTCATTAGCTCAAATTTATGATGACGTCGAACAAAAAAGTATCGTAAGAAACGAAGCTCTCGGTCTTTTGCAAAAAATGTCTAAACTTGAAACTACAATTTATATTAAATTTTGGCATGATATACTTGAAAGGTTCAATTCAACAAATAAAATTCTGCAAAGTTCCACAATGATTCTGTCTACAGCTGTTAACGGACTCAAGTCTTTAAAAACATTTGTAGAATCGAAAAGAGATTCATTCGAAACGTACGAAATAGCGGGTAAGGAATTATCTAATACTGAAGAGTATGAATCTGTACGTGTGAGAAGACCAAGTGTGAAGCTCCGACCTCTTGATTATGGACAAGCACCTGCAGTTCAATTATCGGCGAGAGACAAATTTCGAACCGAATGTTTTCTTCCGGTTATTGACCAATTAAATTTGGCATTGGCTGAACGAATAATGGCTTATGAGGCTATTTGTGAAAGATTCGGGTTCTTGGCCGAATTGAATGATATAGAACCTTGCGAATTAGAAATAAAAGCAAATAATCTTGTAGACGCCTATCCTGAAGATCTCGAACGGAATCTGACAAATGAACTTGTTCACCTTGTGGCTTTTTCTAAGCAATATGAAAAAAGGGAGGGAGAATCTACAGAAGTATTCCTTTATAGATTAATTTTAGAAAATAATTTTAAGTCATCATTTTGCAATGCAGAAATAGCTCTTCGCATATACCTGACCTTAATGGTGACCAATTGCAGTGGAGAAAGGTCATTTTCTAAGATGAAAATAATAAAAAACAGATTGCGAACTAGCATGGGACAAAATCGTTTAGAAAATCTAACGCTTCTAAGTTTGGAAAATGACATCCTTCGCAACTTGAGTTTTAATCAAATTATAGATGATTTTGCCAAAGAAAAATCACGTAAAGTTCATCTTTGATTAATATAAGAAGTAAAAAAATAAAAAATCACCAATTATTTTATAATTTCATATGTACGTATTTTTTCTAAAAAAATAAATGCACTTATGTCATTTAATGACATTTCCTTTCAACTAATTATAATTTAATATTTCCTTACATTAAACAAAATTTTAGAAAGGGCCTCCACATAAATTTAGCCCTGGGGCCTCCACAACTGTAAATCCGGCCCTGCGGAATTGGAACCGAAAAGTGGACGACAATTTATCCAAAAATATTTTTAGCTGATATTACTTACGGAATTCCATTCGCAATTCCTAACGGAATTTTTCAAATGTTAAATAAAAATTCTTTATCATTTCACATGAAATTCGTACGAAAAAGTGACCAGAAAATCTTTTAAAAAAATATTGGATCCGCCATTTTGAATTTTGAAAAACTAACATCAGATTTGTTATCAGCGAACGCGAAAACTCCCGAGTAACTAGCTTTAAGCGAAATAGATTAATTATTAACTTTATCGTCGGCCATATTAGATCCGTCATTTTGAATTTTAAAAAACTAACATGGGATTCGTTAATCAGCGAACACGGAAACCCCCGAGTAACGAGTTTATTTATTTACTTTTATTGAAAGTTTATTTTTTTCAATATTTGCGGTGCGTCCAATAATTGTGTGAGAAAAGCAAACAAAGCAGTTTCACCGATTTGAGCAATTTTTGAAAAGAACCCGTTCTTTCATATCGCCTTTTTCTCTGAGATCAAGTCACCTAAACTCTTTCCCGAGAACCTTCTGCGCAGTCCAAAGATCATGAAAAATGATGGTTCGGAGCTAAACGAATAACGCTTTTTTAGTATGATTTCTGAGCGAATTCAGTATGTTTTCATACTAAAAACTCACGACAGAGGGCATTCGAAGCGCATTAAATATTTCAATACCATTTAATGCAAAAATTTTTCTTAGTGCAGGTTTAAGTGGTTTAACATCCGACTTTTTAAAAAGTAGGATATATTTATCTTATAATAAAACTATTTTTTCTAAATGCAAATATTATTTAATACGTAATTGACTTTTAACTATTTCAATTATTGTATTATTTCCTTTTTTATTAGTAAGGTTAACTAACTAGAAGATGTCTGTTACAATATTTATTAGTTATTGGCATAACAGAAATAAGTTTCCCTCACTAATAAAATGCTAACTGCGACAACCTAACTTTCTACAAAAATAAATTGTATCTCTAACCAACGAATTAGCCGCAGTATAGTTTACTAACCAAAATGGTATTTCTATCCATTTTATTAGTTGCCTTGACTACTTCGTTGTCTCAGTGTAAGAGAGAAAATCAATTAGAGTGAAAGAGACAGTAAATTCAAATTTCTACCCGCGTAGTAATGAAAAAATTAGCAAATTCAACTTTGGTTAAAATATGGGCAAAGTATAGCAGGAAAAAAATCGATTTTTTTTCTACCATACTTTGCCCATGTTTTTGCTAAATTTGAAAATAGTAATTTTTTCATTCTCAAAAATAGGAATAAATCGATTTTTTTCTCCCATACTTTGCCCATGTTTTTGCCAAAGTTGAAAATAGTAATTTTTTCATTACCAAAAATAGGAATAAATCGATTTTTCTTTCTCCCATACTTTGCCCATGTTTTTGCCAAAGTTGAAAATAGTAATTTTATCGTTACTAAAAATAGGAAAAAATCGATATTTTTTCTCTTATACTTTGCCCATGTTTTTGCCAAATTTGAAAATAGTATTTTTTCATTACCAAAAATGTTGAAAAATCGATTTTTTTTCTCCCATACTTTGCCCATGCTTTTGCCAAAGTTGATAATAGTATTTTTTTCATTACCAAAAAAAGGAAAAAATCGATTTTGCTTTCTCCCATACTTTGCCCATGTTTTTGCCAACGTTGAAAATAGTAATTTTTTCATTACCAAAAATAGGATAAAATCGATTTTTTTTCTCCCATACTTTGCCCATGTTTTTGCCAACGTTGAAAATAGTAATTTTTTCATTACCAAAAATAGGATAAAATCGATTTTTTTTCTCCCATACTTTGCCCATGTATTTGCCAAAGTTGAAAATAGTAATTTTTTTATTACCAAAAATAGGAATAAATCGATTTTTCTTTCTCCCATACTTTGCCCATGTTTTTGCCAAAGTTGAAATTCCTAACTTTTTTTTTCCAAAAATAGGAAACTATCGTTTTTTCCTTCTCCCATACTTTGCCCATGATTTTGCCAAAGTTGAAAAAAGTATTTTTTTCATTACCAAAAATAGTAATAAATCGATTATCAATTTCATAGTTTTAGGTTATTCTTGACTTTTCTACCTTTTCCTTTTTTTTCTGAGATAGTGACAATTTAAACTAATCGAAAATATAAAAATTTCTGACAGTTCAAATGATCTTTAAAATTTAAAAAATTGTCAAAATTATCAATTTCATAGTTTTACGTTATTCTTGAGTTTTCTACCTTTTCCTCTTTTTACTGAGCTAGTGACAATCTAAACTAATTGAAAATATCAAAATTCCTTACAGTTCGAGTGACCTTTGATATTTAAGAAATTTTCAAAATTATCAATTTAATAGTTTTAGGTTATCCTTGACTTTTCTACCTTTCCTTCTTTTTACTGAGCTAGTGACAATATAAACTAATCGAAAATATCAAACTTCCTGACAGTTCGAGTGACCTTTGATATTTAAAAAATTATCAGAATTATCAATTTAATAGTTTTAGGTTATCCTTGACTTTTCTACTTTACCCTCTTTTTTCTAAGCTAGTGACAATTTAAACTAATCGAAAATATCAAAATTCCTTACAGTTCGAGTGACCTTTGATATTTAAAAAATTATGAAAATTATCAATTTTATAGTTTTAGGTTATTCTTGAATTTTCTACCTTCCCCTCTTTTTTCTGAGCAAGTGACAATTTTAACTAATCGAAAATATCAAAATTCCTTACAGTTCAAGTGACCTTTGATATTTAAAAAATTATCAAAATTATCAATTTCATAGTTTTAGGTTATTCTTGACTTTTCTACCTTCCCCTCTTTTTTCTAAGCTAGTGGCAATTTAAACTAATCGAAAATATCAAAATTCCTTCTAGTTCAAGTGACCTTTGATATTAAAAAAATTATCAATTTCATAGTTTTAGGTTATTCTTGACTTTTCTACCTTCCCCTCTTTTTTCTAAGCTAGTGACAATTTAAACTAATCGAAAATATCAAAATTCCTTACAGTTCGAGTGACCTTTGATATTTAAAAAATTATCAAAATTATCAATTTTATAGTTTTAGGTTATTGTTGACTTTTCTACCTCCCCCACTTTTTTCTAAGCTAGTGACAATTTAAACTAATCGAAAATATCAAAATTCCTTACAGTTCAAGTGACCTTCGATATTAAAAAAATAATAAAAATTATCAATTTTATAGTTTTAGGTTATTCTTGACTTTTCTACCTTCCCCTCTTTTTTCTCAGCAAGTGACAATTTTAACTAATCGAAAATATCAAAATTCCTTACAGTTCAAGTGACCTTCGATATTAAAAAAATAATAAAAATTATCAATTTTATAGTTTTAGGTTATTCTTGACTTTTCTACCTTCCCCTCTTTTTTCTAAGCTAGTGACAATTTAAACTAATCGAAAATATCAAAATTCCTTACAGTTCGAGTGACCTTTGATATTTAAAAAATTATCAAAATTATCAATTTTATAGTTTTAGGTTATTGTTGACTTTTCTACCTCCCCCTCTTTTTTCTAAGCTAGTGACAATTTAAACTAATCTAAAATATCAAATTCCTGACAGTTCGGGTGATCTTTCATAGTTAAAAAATAATAAAAATTATGAATTTCATAGTTTTAGGTTATTCTTGACTTTTCTACCTTTCCCTCTTTTTTCTAAGCTAGTGACAATTTAAACTAATCGAAAATATCAAAATTCTTTCTAGTTCAAGTGACCTTTGATATTAAAAAAATTATCAAAATTATCAATTTCATAGTTTTAGGTTATTCTTGACTTTTCTACCTTCCCCTCTTTTTTCTAAGCTAGTGGCAATTTAAACTAATCGAAAATATCAAAATTCCTTCTAGTTCAAGTGACCTTTGATTTTTAAAAAATTATCAAAATTTTTAATGTCATAGTTTTAGGTTATTCTTGACTTTTCTACCTTTCCCTCTTTTTTCTGAGCAAGTGACAATTTAAACTAATCTAAAATATCAAATTCCTGACAGTTCGGGTGATCTTTCATAGTTAAAAAATAATAAAAATTATCAATTTCATAGTTTTAGGTTATTCTTGACTTTTCTACCTTTTCCTTTTTTTTCTGAGATAGTGACAATTTAAACTAATCGAAAATATAAAAATTTCTGACAGTTCAAATGATCTTTAAAATTTAAAAAATTGTCAAAATTATCAATTTCATAGTTTTACGTTATTCTTGAGTTTTCTACCTTTTCCTCTTTTTACTGAGCTAGTGACAATCTAAACTAATTGAAAATATCAAAATTCCTTACAGTTCGAGTGACCTTTGATATTTAAGAAATTTTCAAAATTATCAATTTAATAGTTTTAGGTTATCCTTGACTTTTCTACCTTTCCTTCTTTTTACTGAGCTAGTGACAATATAAACTTATCGAAAATATCAAACTTCCTGACAGTTCGAGTGACCTTTGATATTTAAGAAATTATCAAAATTATCAATTTAATAGTTTTAGGTTATCCTTGACTTTTCTACTTTACCCTCTTTTTTTTAAGCTAGTGACAATTTAAACTAATCGAAAATATCAAAATTCCTTACAGTTCGAGTGACCTTTGATATTTAAAAAATTATGAAAATTATCAATTTTATAGTTTTAGGTTATTCTTGACTTTTCTACCTTCCCCTCTTTTTTCTGAGCAAGTGACAATTTTAACTAATCGAAAATATCAAAATTCCTTACAGTTCAAGTGACCTTTGATATTTAAAAAATTATCAAAATTATCAATTTCATAGTTTTAGGTTATTCTTGACTTTTCTACCTTCCCCTCTTTTTTCTGAGCAAGTGACAATTTTAACTAATCGAAAATATCAAAATTCCTTCTAGTTCAAGTGACCTTTGATATTAAAAAAATTATCAAAATTATCAATTTCATAGTTTTACGTTATTCTTGAGTTTTCTACCTTTTCCTCTTTTTACTGAGCTAGTGACAATCTAAACTAATCGAAAATATCAAAATTCCTTACAGTTCGAGTGACCTTTGATATTTAAAAAATTATCAAAATTATCAATTTAATAGTTTTGAGTTATCCTTGACTTTTCTACCTTTCCTTCTTTTTACTGAGCTAGTGACAATATAAACTAATCGAAAATATCAAAATTCCTTACAGTTCAAGTGACCTTTGATATTTAAAAAATTATCAAAATTATCAATTTTATAGTTTTAGGTTATTCTTGACTTTTCTACCTCCCCCTCTTTTTTCTAAGCTAGTGACAATTTAAACTAATCTAAAATATCAAATTCCTGACAGTTCGGGTGATCTTTCATAGTTAAAAAATAATAAAAATTATGAATTTCATAGTTTTAGGTTATTCTTGACTTTTCTACCTTTCCCTCTTTTTTCTAAGCTAGTGACAATTTAAACTAATCGAAAATATCAAAATTCTTTCTAGTTCAAGTGACCTTTGATATTAAAAAAATTATCAAAATTATCAATTTCATAGTTTTAGGTTATTCTTGACTTTTCTACCTTCCCCTCTTTTTTCTAAGCTATTGGCAATTTAAACTAATCGAAAATATCAAAATTCCTTCTAGTTCAAGTGACCTTTGATATTAAAAAAATTATCAAAATTATCAATTTCATAGTTTTAGGTTATTCTTGACTTTTCTACCTTCTTCTCTTTTTCTAAGCTAGTGACAATTTAAACTAATCAAAAATATCAAAATTCCTTACAGTTCGAGTGACCTTTGATATTTAAAAAATTATCAAAATTATCAATTTTATAGTTTTAGGTTATTGTTGACTTTTCTACCTCCCCCTCTTTTTTCTAAGCTAGTGACAATTTAAACTAATCGAAAATATCAAAATTCCTTACAGTTCAAGTGACCTTTGATTTTTAAAAATTATCAAAATTATCAATTTCATAGTTTTAGGTTATTCTTGACTTTTCTACCTTCCCCTCTTTTTTCTAAGCTAGTGACAATTTAAACTAATCGAAAATATCAAAATTCCTTCTAGTTCAAGTGACCTTTGATTTTAAAAAATTATCAAAATTATCAATTTCATAGTTTTAGGTTATTCTTGACTTTTCTACCTTCCCCTCTATTTTCTAAGCTAGTGACAATTTAAACTAATCGAAAATATCAAAATTCTTTCTAGTTCAAGTGACCTTTGATATTAAAAAAATTATCAAAATTATCAATTTCATAGTTTTAGGTTATTCTTGAGTTTTCTACCTTTTCCTCTTTTTACTAAGGTAGTAACAATTTAAAGTAATCGAAAATATCAAAATTCCTTACAGTTCGAGTGACCTTTGATATTTAAAAAATTATCAAAATTATCAATTTCATAGTTTAAGTTTATTCTTGACTTTTCTACCTTTCCCTCTTTTTTCTAAGCTAGTGACAATTTAAACTAATCAAAAATATCAAAATTCCTTACAGTTCGAGTGACCTTTGATATTTAAAAAATTATCAAAATTATCAATTTCATAGTTTTAGGTTATTCTTGACTTTTCTACCTTCCCCTCTTTTTTCTAAGCTAGTGACAATTTAAACTAATCGAAAATATCAAAATTCCTTACAGTTCGAGTGACCTTTGATATTTAAAAAATTATCAAAATTATCAATTTCATAGTTTTAGGTTATTCTTGACTTTTCTACCTTTCCCTCTTTTTTCTAAGCTAGTGACAATTTAAACTAATCGAAAATATCAAAATTCCTTCTAGTTCAAGTGAACTTTGATTTTTAAAAAATTATCAAAATTATCAATTTCATAGTTTTAGGTTATTCTTGACTTTTCTACCTTTCCCTCTTTTTTCTGAGCAAGTTGCAATTTAAACTAATCTTAAATATCAAATTCCTGACAGTTCAGGTGATCTTTCATAGTTAAAAAATAATAAAAATTATCAATTTCATAGTTTTAGGTTATTCTTGACTTTTCTACCTTCCCCTCTTTTTTCTAAGCTAGTGACAATTTAAACTAATCGAAAATATCAAAATTCCTTACAGTTCGAGTGACCTTTGATATTTAAAAAATTATCAAAATTATCAATTTCATAGTTTTAGGTTATTCTTGAGTTTTCTACCTTTTCCTCTTTTTACTAAGGTAGTAACAATTTAAAGTAATCGAAAATATCAAAATTCCTTACAGTTCGAGTGACCTTTGATATTTAAAAAATTATCAAAATTATCAATTTCATAGTTTTACGTTATTCTTGAGTTTTCTACCTTTTCCTCTTTTTACTGAGCTAGTGACAATCTAAACTAATCGAAAATATCAAAATTCCTTACAGTTCGAGTGACCTTTGATATTTAAAAAATTATCAAAATTATCAATTTAATAGTTTTAGGTTATCCTTGACTTTTCTACTTTACCCTCTTTTTTCTAAGCTAGTGACAATTTAAACTAATCGAAAATATCAAAATTCCTTACAGTTCGAGTGACCTTTGATATTTAAAAAATTATGAAAATTATCAATTTTATAGTTTTAGGTTATTCTTGACTTTTCTACCTTCCCCTCTTTTTCTGAGCAAGTGACAATTTAACTAATCGAAAATATCAAAATTCCTTACAGTTCAAGTGACCTTTGATATTTAAAAAATTATCAAAATTATCAATTTCATAGTTTTAGGTTATTCTTGACTTTTCTACCTTCCCCTCTTTTTTCTGAGCAAGTGACAATTTTAACTAATCGAAAATATCAAAATTCCTTCTAGTTCAAGTGACCTTTGATATTAAAAAAATTATCAAAATTATCAATTTCATAGTTTTACGTTATTCTTGAGTTTTCTACCTTTTCCTCTTTTTACTGAGCTAGTGACAATCTAAACTAATCGAAAATATCAAAATTCCTTACAGTTCGAGTGACCTTTGATATTTAAAAAATTATCAAAATTATCAATTTTATAGTTTTGAGTTATCCTTGACTTTTCTACCTTTCCTTCTTTTTACTGAGCTAGTGACAATATAAACTAATCAAAAATATCAAACTTCCTGACAGTTCTAGTGACCTTTGATATTTAAAAACTTATCAAAATTATCAATTTAATAGTTTTAGGTTATCCTTGACTTTTCTACCTTCCCCTCTTTTTTCTGAGCAAGTGACAATTTTAACTAATCGAAATATCACAATTCCTTACAGTTCAAGTGACCTTTGATATTTAAAAAATTATCAAAATTATCAATTTTATAGTTTTAGGTTATTCTTGACTTTTCTACCTTCCCCTCTTTTTTCTAAGCTAGTGACAATTTAAACTAATCGAAAATATCAAAATTCCTTACAGTTCGAGTGACTTTGATATTTAAAAAATATAAAAATTATCAATTTCATAGTTTTAGGTTATTCTTGACTTTTCTACCTTTCCCTCTTTTTCTAAGCTAGTGACAATTTAAACTAATCGAAAATATCAAAATTCTTACTAGTTCAAGTGACCTTTGATATTAAAAAAATTATCAAAATTATCAATTTCATAGTTTTAGGTTATTCTTGACTTTTCTACCTTCCCCTCTTTTTTCTAAGCTAGTGACAATTTAAACTAATCGAAAATATCAAAATTCCTTCTAGTTCAAGTGACCTTTGATATTAAAAAAATTATCAAAATTATCAATTTCATAGTTTTAGGTTATTCTTGACTTTTCTACCTTCTTCCTCTTTTTTCTAAGCTAGTGACAATTTAAACTAATCGAAAAATATCAAAATTCCTTACAGTTCGAGTGACCTTTGATATTTAAAAAATTATCAAAATTATCAATTTATAGTTTTAGGTTATTTTGACTTTTCTACCTTCCCCTCTTTTTTCTAAGCTAGTGACAATTTAAACTAATCGAAAATATCAAAATTCCTTACAGTTCAAGTGACCTTTGATATTTAAAAAATTATCAAAATTATCAATTTCATAGTTTTAGGTTATTCTTGACTTTTCTACCTTCCCCTCTTTTTTCTAAGCTAGTGACAATTTAAACTAATTCGAAAATATCAAAATTCCTTACAGTTCGAGTGACCTTTGATATTTAAAAAATTATCAAAATTATCAATTTCATAGTTTTAGGTTATTCTTGACTTTTCTACCTTCCCCTCTTTTTCTAAGCTAGTGACAATTTAAACTAATCGAAAATATCAAAATTCCTTACTAGTTCAAGTGACCTTTGATATTAAAAAAATTATCAAAATTATCAATTTCATAGTTTTAGGTTATTCTTGAGTTTTCTACCTTTCCCTCTTTTTTACTAAGCTAGTAGACAATTTAAAGTAATCGAAAATATCAAAATTCCTTACAGTTCGAGTGACCTTTGATATTTAAAAAATTATCAAAATTATCAATTTCATAGTTTTAGGTTATTCTTGACTTTTCTACCTTTCCCTCTTTTTTCTAAGCTAGTGACAATTTAAACTAATCGAAAATATCAAAATTCCTTACAGTTCGAGTGACCTTTGATATTTAAAAAAATTATCAAAATTATCAATTTCATAGTTTTAGGTTATTCTTGACTTTTCTACCTTCCCCTCTTTTTTCTAAGCTAGTGACAATTTAAACTAATCGAAAATATCAAAATTCCTTACAGTTCGAGTGACCTTTGATATTTAAAAAATTATCAAAATTATCAATTTCATAGTTTTAGGTTATTCTTGACTTTTCTACCTTTCCCTCTTTTTTCTAAGCTAGTGACAATTTAAACTAATCGAAAATATCAAAATTCCTTCTAGTTCAAGTGAACTTTGATTTTTAAAAATTATCAAAATTATCAATTTCATAGTTTTAGGTTATTCTTGACTTTCTACCTTTCCCTCTTTTTTCTGAGCAAGTTGCAATTTAAACTAATCTTAAATATCAAATTCCTTACAGTTCGGGTGATCTTTCATAGTTAAAAAATAATAAAAATTATCAATTTCATAGTTTTAGGTTATTCTTGACTTTTCTACCTTCCCCTCTTTTTTCTAAGCTAGTGACAATTTAAACTAATCGAAAATATCAAAATTCCTTACAGTTCGAGTGACCTTTGATATTTAAAAAATTATCAAAATTACCAATTTCATAGTTTTAGGTTATTCTTGAGTTTTCTACCTTTTCCTCTTTTTACTAGGTAGTAACAATTTAAAGTAATCGAAAATATCAAAATTCCTTACAGTTCGAGTGACCTTTGATATTTAAAAAATTATCAAAATTATCAATTTCATAGTTTTAGGTTATTCTTGACTTTTCTACCTTTCCCTCTTTTTTCTAAGCTAGTGACAATTTAAACTAATCGAAAATATCAAATTCCTTACAGTTCGAGTGACCTTGATATTTAAAAAATTATCAAAATTATCAATTTCATAGTTTTAGGTTATTCTTGACTTTTCTACCTTCCCCTCTTTTTTCTAAGCTAGTGACAATTTAAACTAATCGAAAATATCAAAATTCCTTACAGTTCGAGTGACCTTTGATATTTAAAAAATTATCAAAATTATCAATTTCATAGTTTTAGGTTATTCTTGACTTTTCTACCTTTCCCTCTTTTTTCTAAGCTAGTGACAATTTAAACTAATCGAAAATATCAAAATTCCTTCTAGTTCAAGTGAACTTTGATTTTTAAAAAATTATCAAAATTATCAATTTAATAGTTTTAGGTTATTCTTGACTTTTCTACCTCCCTCTCTTTTTTCTAAGCTAGTGACAATTTAAACTAATACTAAAAAAATAACTAAACTACTAAAACTATGAAATTGATAATTTTGATAATTTTTAAATATCAAGGTCACTTGAACTGTAGGAATTTGATATTTTCGATTAGTTTAAATTGTCCCTTGCTCAGAAAAAAAGAGGGAAGGTAGAAAAGTCAGAATAACCTAAAACTATGAAATTGATAATTTTGATAATTTTTTAAATATCAAAAGTCACTCGAACTGTAAGGAATTTGATATTTTCGATTACTTTAAATTGTTACTACCTTAGTAAAATGAGGAAAAGGTAGAAAAGTCAAGAATACCTCAAAACTATTAATTGATAATTATTGATAATTTTTTTAAATATCAAAGGTCACTCGAACTGCAGGAATTTTGAGATTTTTAATTAGTTTAGATTGTCACTAGCTCAGTAAAAAGAGGAATGTTAGAAAAGTCAAGATAACCTAAAACTATTAAATTGATAATTTTGAAAATTTCTAAAATATCAAAGGTCACTCGAACTGTAAGGAATTTTGATATTTCAATTAGTTTAGATTGTCACACTATATCAAAAGGTCCCTCAAGACCTGAAATGATAATTTTGATATTTTAAATAAGGATTTTTAGATTGTTT